>NW_023270314.1:18590671-18971829 GCF_011800145.1 Mirounga leonina | reverse complement strand
CAGGGCTTACACTAAAATATGTCATAAAAACTATGAATCACCTCCTTAGGAAGAATGCACATAATCTTACACACAAACACACACATTTATATACTTGGGTTTTGTACTGTTTTAAACTACTCGTGATCTTCCTAAAATTCATCCTTAAATACTCTCATTCTCTGATCTTAAGAATCACTGGAAATAATTTTGTCCAAAATGCACTCAATTCTGTGTTATCTATGAAACACCCAAATAAAATAAAACTAAAAAGACATTATTATGAATATTAAAATATTGAAGTAATAGGCTTTTTAAAATAAAATACTTTTTTCCATTTTTTAATACAGTGATCTGTAGGATATCAATGTAGAAAAATTCTGAAAAAGTCATATAAATTTTTCAAAATAACCTTTTTTCCCCGTGGTTGTTAGTATCTGTATACTACAATCTACTGCAAACAATTCTTGCATCTGTTTTCCAAAGTACTTTGTCAGTTATTCAATTGAATGACATGATTTCTCAAAGATGTTGTTTCCCCAAAAATCTATCCATGTAATGTCAGTGATAATGTTCTGGTATTTCACTGCCTCTTTGTGCTTTTTTTTTTTTTTTCATTTCAAATATTTGGCACACAGTGGATGAAAATCATTGTATACAGTTTTACTTCCATTTGGAATCATTATTCCCTGTTTAGACCCATACTTGAAAAATATTAAGTTCTCAAAAATATATGTTAAATACAACTTAGTCAGGAATTCTGTTTCCCTTAGTACATTAACAGAGTCTTCCAAATTTGTAGACTTAATTTTTTCACTTATATGAATAGAGAAGGTAAATACCTACCTTCTAAGATTTATTTATATATTAAGATAATTTATATAATAGCATTTAACAAATTTTTTAGCATATAGGAAAAAATGTGACTTCCTCTTCCCTTAAATCTTTTCAATCTATGAATGTGATATATGCTCTGAATTATTTATGTATGATTGGTTTTTAAAAGCCCTTACTTAAAAAAAATGAATTTGCCAAATGATAAATGTAGTGATGGTTTATTCTACTATGTTGGAACTAAAGTGAATTTATAAAACCTCAGTTAGACACAATTTTACCATTTTATGTGTCAACTTTTATTTCAAACTTAGTGTTTGTTTCATAAGGGGAATTTGGTAAACATAGAAAATATCAAAAAGACATTAAAAATATCTTTACCCATTGTCTCACTCCTTCTTTGCCTAAGAGGCACATAAAGTCCTGTCTTCCTTTATCCAGTTTCATTTCCAGTGGTCAGATTTTTTTTTTTTAAGATTTTATTTATTTTTCAACAGAGACAGACAGCGAGAGAGGGAACACAAGCAGGGGGGAGTGGGAGGGGGGGAAGCAGGCTTCCTGCCGAGCAGGGAGCCAGATGTGGGACTCAATCCCAGGACCCTGGGATCATGACCTGAGCCGAAGGCAGACACTTAATGACTGAGCCACCCAGGCGCCCCTCCAGTGGTCAGACTTTTAAATATAATCTCACTTGTGTGATGTGTGGAAGAGTAAACTTTCACTGAAAATGCATTTTACCATTGTACTAGATACCTTTCTTTTCTCCCCCAAACCACTCCCCACACATCTCAGCTTTGATCTGTGTCCTGAGTGCTTTCTTTGCTCCCTGCTTTTCAGTTTGGGTCCCCTGTGGAAGGCATTAGCAGAAGTTAAGAAAATGGGAAGAGAGTAAGATCAGGGTATTTGTTACCCAGGCTCCTTTCACTGGGCTCCTGTGCACAAGCTTTACCTTTCTAGTGTGGACAGCTATGTCTCTGGGTTCAGAGGCTGCTCCTTCCCCCTTGTGATTTCAGGCTTAGAGGTGTCACAGCTTTCTGTTGTCACTAGCCTTGGCAAACTGTACCTTCCTTTCCCTAAACCCTTTGTGAATAGCTTGTTTTTGTTTAACTCTTCTCCATTATAAGTTTGAGTGGCCCATCATCATCACTCTATTGTCTGCATCTAGACTGTACATCTAGGTATACATTCATTCATTCATTTCTGTATTCATGTGTACCTTCCCATTAGAATGTACTGTGCTAGGTGGGTAAATATTTCATGTAGTTTTTTTTTTTTATAGGCTTTTATGTTCTCGATTGAGAAAATCACCGTGTAAATAATAGGCTCATATTACTTGCTTTTAAAATATCAAATTAATATATATTTTTCCTGGACAAAAAAGGAATATTTCTATATATTTGTGTAAACAATATATTAATATTTATACACATATTTGTATAAATAATGACGGTACCAAATACAAAAATAGGACATGAGACGCAAACCAAAAAAACCTTATAAATTCTATTAATTCAAGGTCATGAAACAAGATCATAGAGCTTTTTACAGTAAAAACCATCAGTTTTGATGGTTCACTCTGAAATGATTAATCACAAATACAATCTTCTCTGTTAGGTATATCTCTTTGAGAGAGCTTGAAAAAAGACTTGAAGACTTAGGATGTTTTTGTTTTTTTTTCTTTTTTGCAGATCTTCTGGCCTATATAGTTAATTGAAATCAGTGCTTCTCTTTAAAGCACTTAAAACGTGTGCACACACACACACACACACAGATTTCATGAATGACATTGTTGGGGCCTCATGTCATGTGTCTACAAAAATATTGTTGTTCATTTCCTGCAGCTTCTATACTTAGATCTTGGCTGTTTCTCTTTCAGTGACATTCTCTTTCTTATGAGCCTGCTTGAGGCAAGACTTTTGAAGGATTGGGCTTGTTTAAATCCAACATCTGGGATGTACATATTCCACTGGCCTTCTAGAATCAGCTGGGTATTTGCACCTACAGCTTGTTGGACTTACAATTTGAAACAGCTGACAGGCGGCTGTTACCAGACTCTTGATAGTCATCAATGTAGGAGTATCTCCTTTCTGTATTCTTCTAGATATTCATTAGAATTCACTTTTCTTTCTAATTCCTATAATTGCTTTATGTAAAAATGTATAGGTTTTCATGACATATCCCACTGTCTTAGGAATACCTGATATTTGTTTTGTGTCAATACCACAATTTATATTTGGTCATGGGACCATGGGAAGGTATCTGTTGGTTCTGATTTTATGGATGGTAAGTTTGAGAGCTGATTGGAAGTGAAGAGGTAAATTGGTTTATAATTTGTTAGGCTTTGAACTTTAGCTCATAATGCTTGTCAGAGCCATCTTTCTGTTTTTGGAGATCTGAGGTCCGAAGTCAGTTATCAACTTGTGACATGTAGAGACCACTCCAGAAAAACTGTCATCTCAGTGGGAGGTCCAACTGCATATCATCATCCCATGTTGCTCTTACTTCTGCACCTTGACAGCCCAGTGAAATGCAAAAGAGTAATTTAAAATATGATAAATAATTATGTAAGAAATATGCCCCCATACATTTGAACTCTATTTTTCTTTTTTTAGTCTTGAGGAAGGCAGCTGGTATGTGGCTTGTTTAGCAGGCTGAACAACATTAGCAAAGATATATTTTTTTATTTTGCTTCTGCAAATAGGTAAACAATCCCAGTATCACTGTGTGGAGAAAGATGAACAGAGTAATTGAAGACGAGTGTAAGAAAGGTCATTGACAGGCATCCACATACTTTTTCTTAGTTCACATTAGAATGTAGAGGGAGGAAAGACCAATTATTGGGTCAGAATTACTGCAACAGATCTGTTTTGAAAACTGTAACAATAGATGATCATCAAAATATCTCAAGACAATGCGTGATATTTAAGGAGTTTGGGACCTTGATATAATGAGATACATTCAAAATGCTCCACTAGCAGAGTTAAGAACATGAACAACAAAGAGAATTATGAAAGAGAAGTGAAAGCACAGACTGAGAAGGTTCCAGGCAAGTAACTATAGATAATCTGAAGGTTGGTGAGAACACAAAATAATAGAAAGTTAAGTATTTTTGTATTTTGGGTGGAAGGGAATTGCTGAAGACAAGCTAAGTATTTTTAAAATTATTCCTGGAACCCTTCCTACTCAGTAGACGTAAGTACCTTAGGCACTATTAACTAGGGAAGACATTGATATTGACTTGGTAGGGAAAATCTGGAGTAAAGAGCTATTTTCATGAAAAAATAATAACATGGTGGAGTCAGTACTTTTCACAACTCAAAATTTTGATGAATAGAGCCCAGTGGAGGAGATTCAGAATACTAAGGAAGGATGATTTTAAGTATTAGCAGGCAAAAACATTGGTGTCCAACTATGTACATGAATTCATATCCTATCTCCATCATTCCTCACTGTGAATTCTTGGGTAAGTTCCTAAACATTCCCATTTTTCATATAGATAAAATGAAGATTATAGTACCTAAGTCATGGAGTATTTGTGAAAGTGGAATTAAAATTAGCACATTAAAAGGGCTCCATATAATTTATGGTACAAAGTTATTAAGTTTTTCATGGTTTGACTATTATTATAGAATTGTGACACAGGACAGATCTAGTAAAAATAATAGATTAAATTGACTACCTTAAGTTCTTCAAATCCTTTTCATTCTAGTATCAACCAAAATCTGGTTTCCAATTTGTTCTGTAGTGACTAAAAATACTATCTCCCAATTGCTATATCTAAAAACCCCTTCTTAGATCACATATATTTTTTTTTTTACCACAAGAAGAAATGAGGCAATTCAGTTTCCTTCATTTTGAAACATCATGTGTCTTGACTTCTACAATGAGGTGAGGTTTTCTCTTGGTTCTATTAATATCAAGCATTGTTTCTCAAATTCTGCTTCTATCACCAATCTTTCCGATGTTGGTGATTCCTTGAATTCTGTTTCCTTTTTTTTTTTCTTACTTTTCACTCTGCTAACTTATTCAGCATGTTTCCATATTAAATTCCAATGTTTCAGTCACATGCACCACTACCACAGACAACTACATACACAACAAATACTTCTATTTCTCTTGAGCTCTACAGTTCATGTTTCCAAAAAGCTACTCAATATTTTCACCCACATAAGCCAGAAGCACAAGGAACTTGACATTTCTAAAGACTTAAATCATCTTCCCAAACAACTGCCAGCAACTCAGAAACAAACTTGAATCCTCAAAGTATAAATGATTAGATTCAAGTAGACTTAATCAGAATTGTCTTAAGTGTGCAGGTAAATTTCAGACTGAATATAGAAAGGACGGTTTAAAAACCCAGTAGGTAAAGTATAAAAACCTATTGGAAAATCTGAGATGGTATTGTGGAAGATCATATTTTAGTGGTTAATTTCAGTAAAGAATTGATAGAAGAATTGGTAGTGTGCTTTATGCTACAATATACATATACATTTCATTATGTATTTTTTAAGTTTTTACTTAAATTCCAGTTAGTTAACATACAGTGTAAATTTAGTTTCAGGTGTACAATATAGTGATTCAACGCTTCCATACAACAACCAGTGCTCATCAGTGCAAGTGTTTTTGTTTTCTTTGGGTAAATATCTAGTAGTGCAATTGCTGGATCATAGGGTTGTTCTATTTTTAACTTTTCAAGGAACCTCCATACTGTGTTCGTACTGTTTTCCGGAGTGGCTGCACTAGTTTGCATTCCTACCAATAGTGCAAGAGGTTCCCCTTTCTCCACATCCTCACCAGCACCTATTGTTTCTTGTATTGTTGATTTTAGCCATTCCAACAGGTGTGAGGTGATACTACATTGTAGTTTTGATTTGTATTTCCCTGATGATCAGTGATGTTGAGCATCTTTACATCTGGATGTCTTCTTTGAAGAAATGTCTATTCATATCTTCTGCCCATTTTTAATTGGATTATTCACTTTGGGTGTGTTGAGTTTTATAAGTTCTTTATACATTTTGGATACTAACCCTTTAACAGATACATCATTTATAAATATCTTCTCCCATTCAGTAGGTTGCCTTTTAGTTGTGTTGATTATTTCCTTCACTGTGCAGAAGCTTTTTTTATTTTGATGTAGTCTCAATAGTTTACTTTTGCTTTTGTTTCCCTTCCCTCCGGAGACATATCTAGTAAGACGTTGTGGCCGACATTAAAATCCTAGAGGATTTCAAGTCTCACATTTAGGTCTCTTATCCATTTGAACTTATTGTTGTGTATGGTGTAAGAAAGTGGCCCAGTTTCATTCTTTTGCATGTTGCTGTCCAGTTTTCCCAACACCATTTGTTGAAGGGACTCTCTTTTTTCCATTGGATATTTCCAGTTTTGTCAAAGATTAATTGACCATATAGTTGTGGGTCCATTTCTGGGTTTTCTATTCTGTTCCCTTGATCTATGTGTCTGTTTTTGTACCTATACCATACTATCTTGATCACTAAGCTTTGTAATATGTATAACTTGAAGTCCAGAATTGTGATGCCTCCAGCTTTGCTTTGCTTTTTCAAGATTTCTTTGGCCATTTGGGATCTTTTGTGATTCCATACAAATTTTAGGATTGTTTGTTCTAGCTCTGTGAAAAATGCTGGTGGTATTTTTATAGAGATTACATTAAATGTGTAGATTGCTTTGGGTAGTATAGATATTTTAACAATATTTGTTCTTCCAATCCATGAACATGGAATGTTTTTCCATTTCTTTGTGTCCTCTTTAATTTCTTTCATTATGGTTTTACAGTTTTCAGAGTACAGGTCTTTCACTTCTTTGGTTAGGTTTATTCCTAGGTATTTTATTGTTTTTGGTGTGCTCTCAAAATATACTGTATGTTTATATGTATATATAACATATTTACACACATATTATTCATATGCACATATGTATATATAGGTGTGTGTACATATATATGTAAAATGATATCCTACAGATCATTTATTATATGTTCTATATTTTCTTCAAATGTGTGCTATTTATTATATATATGTCATATATATTATATGTTCTTTGAAATTTAACACAATTAAGAATGTGCTGGTGTTGGTCCAAAAATTATTCATTAAAAAAGTATAGAAACTAATAGCCCATTATTTCATTGATACTGTAGTGCCTTCCCAATACATATGTAAATGACCATTGTAACGATACAGCTAAAGAAAATAATTCATAATTCATGCAGAATAAGGCCACCACCTTCATGTCCCTAAATCAAATGTGTTTATAACAATCACAGTTTATCATGTAAATCAGATAAATGGCAAACCTTATTCCAAATGCATCTGATGGATTATAAATGACATCCTAAATTTTAATGTTTCAACATTTTACAAAATGCATACCTCTGAATTAAATTTGTCCCCAATTTGGTCATTGTAAAGCACAAGCTGATTATGAAATGTCAAAGAAAAAGTAAAAAATCACATTATCTAAAAACATAGGGAAGTTATAAAGAAACATTTAAATTTAGTATGAGTAAAGTACTAAAAATCAGGACTAAAATAGATTATGAAAAGATTATGAAAATGATTTTAAAACATCAAGAAGATAAGTATAAGGTAACTAATTGCATATAGTAAATCTAATAGTATTTAATGTCTAGATTTAGATATAATGAATCATGTTTAACTTCTTGGAAACCCTTGTACATTTACACAATACAGTAAAATGTTTAGAGAAAAAAAACTTATCAATTCATGAGCTCATGGCTACTAAATCTGTTTACCATGGAAATAAGTTTTTTGGCTTTTACCAGCAATAGATTGTCATAAGAGATCAAATATGAAAGCAAGTGTGTAACCCATACTGAGTCATAAAGGGAAAGTCGTAAAGGGAAAGGGAAAAACATTTTTTTGCAGTAGTACAACTTTTGCCTTGATACAGTTTCCTGTGTTTGTCATTTATAAATCTTTTCTCTAAATGTTTCCAGTATTGGAAGGGACATGAATGCCTTATATTCAGAGTATGAATAAACTTATTAATATAATCATATTATGTTTCTCAAGAAAACCAATCAAATGCATTCTTATTCAAAGTTTTTTTTTTGTTTCAATCACAAATCATTATATGAACTTTTGCCATACTTAATTGGAATTGATACATTTTTTATTCTATTCTTCCCTCATATCCAAGAGATTACTAGTTATACTCAGTCTTAAAAAAGGAAGAAGGAAAATTTGTTGTAGTTACAAACCATATTTCGATCAAACTGTGACGAATTGATTAAATCAGAATTTAGCAAATGTGTATTGGCTACCTGCCATGTAATAATCATGTTTAGGTTATCTGGGGATTAAATATAAAAGCAAGATATAATTTATGGAATCTGTTTTATGTCCGTAGCACAGAGAAAGATTCTAAAAGTATTTTGGGCACTCTTTTACTTGTCCTTGTATGAAGCGTGAAATTGCCTAACTAGTGGTAATATCTGAAATAGAAACTGACAGAATGTTGTTAGTATTATCTATATCATATTGTATGCATAAGAAAACACTTCTAAATATGCTGTTAATATATTCTGGTCATTCTCTGGGTAGATAGATAGCTAGGTAGGTAGGTAAATAGACATCACTGATCCACTGCTTCTTCTGCTCTGAATTATTTGAAGGCTAATATTTATACCCACAAAAATGGATTATTTTAATTTAATTTTACATATAGTTACCTGTATGGGAATTGTGATTTAAGTTGTTGGGTCCTTTAATTCTTTAAATCTGGCACTATGTCTTATCTTCCTTTCATACTTTCCCATTGCTAAGCAAATAATAATAAATACACAATTTTGGAATTAAATAATTGCCAATTTTAAAATAAAAGGAAACAAATAAACAGAAAGCACGGCTATTAATTTCATGTAGCCAATCATCAAAAGCAATCAAATTTCACACAATTAAAATTTGAGAAAAACAATGAAAATTATCAAGAATCAGGACATATGTTTTATATTCTTTTGCCAGGAATTATAACTTATTCCTTAAATAATTGATTCATAATGTCAGTAAATCACAAGGCATTTCCATTTTCTGAGTTTTTTAAGTTAAAATTACAAGCAAAATTCTCGGGGCACCTGGGTAGGTCAGTCAGTTAAGTGTCCAGCTCTTGGTTTCAGCTCAGGTCATGATCTCAGGGTCATGAGATTGAGCCCTACATCAGGCTCCACACTCAGTGGGGAGTCTGCTGGAGGTTCTCTCTCTCCCTCTCCCTCCCTGCCCCTACCTCTGCTCTCTCTCTCCAAATAAATAAATAAATCTTTTTAAAAAATTACATGCAAAATTCTGAGAATTTAAAAGATCATTTGTAATTTTAAAAATAATAATCAACTCAACACATAGATTCTGGTTGAAATCAGAAAGGCCAAAGCCATATATAGAATTTACATTTATGAATACCTATGTACATATAAAATATAGTAATCAACATGGTTCTACTCTCTAGCCATATTACAAGCATACTTTCTGAAAGAATGTTCTTCTCTTTGACCTCAGAATTGTGTTAAGGATGGAAAATACTCCATCTTCCATTTCTGCTACTTAGTTGGAACTAAGTACTCTCATATTTGAAAGAAGTATAGGTTATGCATGTATGAAGTATGAAAAATTGTGCCTTTTCTTCAAGAAAGATTATGAAGTTTGAGAAAAATCTATACCACAAAGTAATTTTTAAATCTTTCTCACCAGTTCATTAAACTTACACTCATACCAATAGGGAAAAGTTAATTTCCTATATACAATTCAATATCATGGATCTTAGGGCAAAGTTAAGCACAGTGTTCTATAAGCATTCTCAGGCAAGGGACCTACCATTTCCTCATTTTATCATGTAATTAACCTGCATCCATGTGGAGAAAGTGTTGATCATAGGGTATCTGATGAGCAGTGCTGAGACTGTGTGGTTACTGAGAATGATCAATAAGGTAGGTCTTTCTAAAAAATAGGACCCATTAATGCCCTTATATTTTAATTTTCTACAACATATTAGAAGACAAATATGATGGTCACTCTTGAACTTCAGGGACTTTAGGATTCTTAATAATTTTAAACAATACTTAATTACAAAAAATTGATACCCACTTTTAATTTTTTTCTGGAAATCTCTAATTGATTTGATATGTTGAAGGATTCTCAAGGTTAGGAGAAAATAACAGAATTCCAAAATTTTCAGCTAAGAGCTCTTCCAAAGTTATTCAAATGTAAGCTCTCAAAAAAAAAAAAAAAAAGTAAGCTCTCATTCAACTCAGCTAACTTAGACACAAAAAGGATTCTTTAAATTCTTGTTAGAGAGGACATGCTCTTTGTATATTGGCTCCATTGGCAGAGATAAGAAAGAATGGCTCAAAAGTGAGCCTCCAAAGTCCAGGAAAGAAAAGACTTTGAAATGCATGTACTGATTTTGCAGTCATTTATGATTTTTATTCGAGTACCTCTGTAGCATGTGCCAGGCAGGGTATTTGGAGGGCTGTAGACATTTAGTTACTTTAGAATTTTTAATGATGCTCTTGACTACTTCTGGGTAGCTAGCCAGAGCTCTATAAATCTGAACATGTATAGAATGTTTGCTTTAGCTACAAACATTTCTTTAGAACGGCTTCCCTTATATTACTCATTAAGATCAGTTTGGCCATAATTTATTTTATTTATCATTCTCCAATTTAATTTTGCTGATACTACTATAAGGCCTCAGTTTGCATTTAGAAGTATCTCTATTTTCTTTATGCTTTTACAACTATTTTTCCCTAAGCAAATATTTGCAATGTAGATAAAATAGTTGTATCTCTTGAAATCTCAACTTTCCAAAAAAAATACAAGAAGATATGAAAAATCTGAATATTCCTGTATCTTTCAAGGGAATTATTTTTTAATTAAATATTTTTAAATAGAAAATTTCAGGCCTAAGGTTGACACTGTTTAATTATTTCAAACATTTAAAGAAAGGGCAATGCTTATATCAGAAAATTACTCATATTCAAAATGTATAATAAATTTTAACAAATCCATAAAAGGGAAACACACAATTTAAAATGGGCAAATGGATTAAAAAGGATACTTTATAAATGTAGACATCAAATTTGGCCAATAACCGTGAAAAATATTCAACATCATTTTTCACCTGAAAAAGTACATCAGTATCACAATTAATTACCATTATCTACCTCCCCTATCCCCATGACTAAAATGTAAAAGATGGATAGTATTATATGTTATTTAGTATGTGGAACAAATGAAACTTTCATAAACTGTGAATGTAAATGGACATAGCCCCTTTGAAAAACCATTTGGTATTATCTACCAATGAGAACATTTTTGTGCTAATGACTCAACAATTCTACTTCCGAGTCTATAACCAACAAAATTGTATATAAATGTATACCAAAAGACATTTAACAAAAATGTTGATTCCAGCACTGTTTGTAATTGCCCCAAACTAGGAACCAATGTCCATTAACTGCAAAATGGATATATAAATTATGGTATATTTATTCAAGGCAATTCTGCGCCATAATGAGAATGAATTAACTACAGCTATATACATCAACAAAAGCAAATCTCACAAATAGAGATAGCATTGTGAAAAAGCTAGACTCAAGAGTACATACTGTATATTTCCATTACATAAAATTTCAAAGTGGGCAAAAAATAATGTGCCATATTAGTGTTGCTAACCTTCCAGGAATGTGGTGACTAGAATAGAGTTCAAAAGTAGCTTCTAGATTGCGGGTCCTGTTTTTGTTTCTTTATTTGAATGCTGTGTAGATAGTGTGTTAACTTTGTGAAAATTTATTGAGTTGAACACTTACGATTTGTGCACTTTTATGAGTATACAATACAATTCAAAGTTTATTTAAAATACACATACACAACTATGTTCACTATTCATTATTCAGTTCTTCTACTAGTATACATTCCATCCCCCAACTGCTATCCCACTTTCAATTTTTTAATTTTCTCTAGATTTCAGATGAAACATTCTGAAAGCCACCACCAAGACCACTAACATTTTGTACAGGATAACCATTTTATTTACCAATAACAGAATGTTACCTCTGCTAGACAGAAGAAAGTATCTTTTAGTTGATCCCCTTAATTCATTCAGACCATTTGCTGGTATAACTCACTTATAACCAATCTATATGGTGTATGGTCAGTGTTATGAGCCAACATAATTCTCATTCCATCTTAAAAACACAAGGAAGTTCAAAATATCTCATCGCTTCCACAAGATCTCATATTGGTTGAGATTGGATCTTTTGGAATCTTTTAAACATGTCTCTCTAAAGGTATTTGTTTTCTAAATAGCCTGTTACTAGAACCTATGTAGAAATGGAGTCCAATGATAATGTTAATAAACCCAGTAGATAGGAAAAATACTTCTGTTTTTGCCTTTCGCTTTTCCATTTCAGACACTTGACATTTTTGCTGATAAATTGCAATACTGATTAATTTTGGAGATAATTCATTTCACTGTCTGGTAAAAAAAAAAAAGTTAATTTAAAATTGTTCAAGATCACAGAACAGGGGCACCGGGGTGGCTCAGTCGTTAAGCGTCTGCCTTCAGCTCAGGTCATGATCCCAGGGTCCTGGGATCGAGTCCCACATCGGGCTCCCTGCTCAGCGGGGAAGCCTGCTTCTCCCTCTCCCACTCCCCTTGCTTGTGTTCCTGCTCTTGCTCTCTCTCTCTCTGTCAAATAAATAAAATCTTAAAAAAAAAAATCACAGAACAAAGCACATGGTGAGTGCATTGAGTATATACTGTTGCATAATAGAAGTTACCCCAGAATTTAGCAGCTTAGGACAGCCATATTTATCACACAGTTATGAGTCAGGAACCTAACCCTTTCCTGGGTCCTCTGACTCAAGGTATCTCACAGAAATGCAATCAGGGTTTGCACCAGAGCTGCGGTTATTTTCAGGTTGGATTGGGGGAGGATTCGCTTCAACCAATGACTTCCATACCTCACAATAGGCAGCTTGCTTCAGTGAACACACAAAAAGAGCAAGAGAGAGAGTGTGAATAAGATGGAAGTCACAGTTTTTTATAACAGTCTTGGAAGTGACACCTCATTTTTTCTCTATTATATTTGCTAGAATCAAGAACTAGGTTAAACCCACACTCAAGGTTATGAATTACACTATGGTGTGAACACCAGGAGGTGGGGGTAATTGGGAGATAATGTAGAAGCTGCCTACTGCAAAAAGACAATTTTTTAAAAATAACCTAAATAATTTACAAAAAAAAATTATTGACACAATCACAAATTAACTAGAAAAAATGATCTCCTAAAACAAGTCAAAATCATGAGACATAGAAAATATAATTTCCACTATCTGGCAAGTATAATAAACTGCTTGCTAGGATTTGTAAATTATTATTGATGGAAAATTATTTAAAATTCCTTTTATTACCTATTTGCAGTCTTGCAATTTTCTAGTTTCTTTATAGTAGAATACTTTCTATTTTTCACTTGTCTACATAAATTGTCTTAACTAATGTAGCCTTTTATGATGTACAAGGTTAATTTTATTCTATTCATAAGGCAAGATAGAGCTTTATAAACATAAAAGTACTTTATGAAAATTAAGATATAGTCAGCTTCTAACATTTGTAGAATTTAATCATGGGTGAGAATTTCTAGAGAAAAGTAAAAAGGTTATATTAGAGGTGAACAAGAGTGTAGTAAAGTGTTAATTTATAGAAACTCAAGGTGGATATGCTTACAATATAATATGAAATTCTTAGGCCAAAGTTCAATTTTGAAATCTCTCATAATTAAAAAAAAGAAGTTCAGAATAAGATTTTTGGTGCATTTTACCAGTATGTGGTCATTTTCCATACTGAATATTGGATGATATTTAGCATACTGTGTATGACCTAGTGATATGCAAAAGTAGCAATTATGAGAAACAAATTATAAAAAAAGAATTCACTAAGGCTAGGGAGGAATATCTTGTAAGATTGTAAATCATTAGGCAAATTCTCAAAACATAGCCATTCCACTAAAATGAATTTATATATATCAGTGCACAGAACTAAGAAAGTAACTCAAGACAGACATAAAATTTTGTTGTATCTTTTGTTTTTTAAGTTTAATAACTTTAGAAGTAAACTGAAAAAAGTCTTCTTTCAAAATGAAACTCTGAAATACCTCTTTTTGCTCAACTCTTAAAAAGGAAGAAGAAAACAGAAGATAAAGGCACTTATAATTATTTTATATTTATAATGTAAGAAAAACAACAACAACAAAAAATCCATAACACCTTATTAAATTCTGACTACTATTTTTGTTTGGATTTTTCTTTTTTTTTAATATTTTATTTATTTATTTATCTGACAGAGAGAGATGGAACACAAGCAGGGGGAGTGGGAGTGGGAGAAGCAGGCTTCCCTCGGAGCAGGGAGCCCGATGTGGGGCTCGATCCCAGGACCCTGGGATCATGACCTGAGCCAAAGGCAGACGCTTGATGACTGAGCCACCCAGGCACCCATTTCTTCCTTTTTCATAAATGCTTATCTATAAGATATTTTTTCCTCTTACATGTTAATTACATAGAACAGGTTGTAAAAATCAGTATCCTTTTTTCCAGCACTTTTAATTCTTATAACTTAAGACTATCAAATGACCAGTGATCAAATATGTATATATAAAAGCATATTCAGCATATATCATTTATAATGCCATAGTTGTAAAACAACAAGTAGAATTTTTATCACTAGCAAATTGCTTCCATATATTGTTAAATTCATATATTAATGGAATACTAAACAGTTGTAAAATTATTATAGAGTTCTTCTTTTATGGATATACATATGTAACAATTTAGATCCAATCAGGAGAGAATCATGCATAGATTGAAGAGTAAATTTGGAGCTGAAAGGCAACAAATTGATAATTGGTGTAATATATTTGTTCATAATTATAATGCTAGGAAAAAATCAGGTTATAGAATCACAGATAAAGCATTTATTTCTCCAACAAAATTAATATACTAGGTGGTATCCTGTGTATTATAAGTACAACAGTATACAAAACAGATTTCTTGCTCTGTGGAGCCTACATGCTAGTATATTCTTATTATGTTAAAAACTATACACATGCAGATAGATATATCCAATATACAGTTCATTCAGAGTGCTATAAAAATCATTATCCTAAATGAGAAAGATTCCCTGGGATGAGATTATAAAACAGCATTATTTTTCTTACAATACTGTGTTTCAGTAATATTTTGAATTTTCCTCTCTGTCACTGAACAATAATTTAGGCAGAAACCATAGATTTCCAATGCAGTTTCAGTTATTAAAAGCTTCATTCTCAATTATTAAAAAATTCATTCTGATCTAAATCAAAATGTTTACCTCTCATTCACTTAAAAGTATCTCTCCCTTGGGCCTAAATGAGGCTTAAAAAATGATTATAAATAAAGCGATGTGTGATCAACTCCTTTATTCTTTTCCTACCTTACTGTTTCATGATTTCTCTTTTCACTCTGGTACCTTTGATTCCTGCAGATTGAAGCAAGGAGGAGAGAAAAAGTGAGAGGTAGACAAGAAAGCACTTACTTGAGGGCACTATTATAATCTGGCACCAGGTACTTTCCATATGACAGGTGCAATTGCTTATCAGAGTAATAAAACCTCAAAAAAACACCTTTGGAAAGTAGCGTCAAACAACCCTAAAAATCAGAGTATATACCATGATCTTTAGATATTACCTCTGAAAAATCACTCTCAGATAATGCACCCACCTAGCATTGACATGCGGAGATAATTTTAACAACTAGCATCTTATTTTATGGTGGTAATCCAATAGCTGGAAACACCTGGCTTTTATGCCTTAACCCATTTATCCAACGCTGGCCATCATGGGTGAGACTGAAATGCATTCTCTGGTCAATATGAAAGACAAAGATTAGTCTAACATATAGGCAATGGTACATCATTGTTCAAAATAATGGTAGAGAAGATCACAAAATGAAACATAAATATTCTCAAGTCCTCCATCTCTCAGAATATAATCCATTCCTCTAATACCCAAATGAAAGCTTAAGGTCCTATCCCACAACAGTTCCATTCTTTTATGGGGCTTTCCATCCACAGTATTTTTTTTTATTTTTATTTTTTTCTTTCTTTTTTTGCTTTTTGTTTTGTTTTGTTTTCAAGAGTTCTAAGGGAGAGATTACATGGTTTAGAAATCCATCCTAAATGTCCTTCCAATCTCCTAGCAAATCATTGTTAAGGTGACCCTTAGGTCAATTTCTATTGTCACAGGTAATTTTTTTTAAAGCTTTAATTAGTGTTAGAAATAGCATGTCTGAAATCTTAGACATGGCACATGGGAAGTACAATGAGAAAGTCCTGAAACGAGACCACTGATACTGCTCTAGGTTTTGCTCTTCCTTGGCTGGTTTTCGGCTAATCTCTCTCCAGACATGCTCAAATGTTAAAAGGATTCAATTCTCCACATTCCACACACCCCCCAAACAACTACCAGTGACTATTATCAACACCCCAAAATTAGGTATTCAACCTCTTCCAGGGTTCAAATATATGAGAAAATTAAATCAGTTTTCCCTTCTCTCAGAACTGCCTTTAGCTTGGTGATATACTCAGGACTACAGTTCAGAAAGATAATTTTTATATCATTATACAGAGTATTTAGCTCTGCATTGTTTCATTATCTCTCTTGTTTCTGATTAGGATCTCATTAAAATGTCTTTCTATCCAAACAACTCAGAAATTTCCTTGAGGCTTGAAATAGCATTTTGTCATCAGTTTTTAAACATTCTTTGAAAGTACCACATTATATGTATGAAACCTATGTGTAAATGTGAACTTACATTTTGAGTAGGATTTTCCAGCTGCTCATCCAGTTGTGTGTGGCTGAAGAACATATTCAGTGTTTCTGCCTGTCCTCAGGTCTTCCTGGGCTTTCACCTTCCACTTGTACCTCTTCAGTCATCCCCACTCTTGAATACTTTGGACATCTGTGAGGAATATCTAGAGAGCTTATCACAGCCCTTTTATCTCTCTCTCATTTCCACTATCCATTAATTTCTGGTTGGACTTCCAGACATCCTGAACCAAGTTCATAATTTCAGGCTAACAATCATATGGGTTGTTCCTATTCATTAGAACCTGAATTGATAATTTTCTGGCTAGCAAAGCTGCAGATTTTTACTCCATCTACACCCCCTCCAGTGATTAATTGAGTCTGCCATTGCTTATAGCAATATCGGTGGGTTGCCCTATCAGCTTGAAAATGGTACACCTGTAGTTTTCACCTGAGTTGAGATTTACCAGCTAAGATGGCCTCAAATACTTGCTTTTCTTACACCAGATGTTTGTTGTTTTTCAGGAATAAACATTTCTCAGTTTATTGCCTTCCTTTGGGTGACTTTTATTACCTAAAATAGTTGTTTTTGACAATTACATTTAGCTTTATATCATTTTTTATAATGTAGGGGAATGCCAGAATGCTTCTGGTTACCATTGCCCAAAAGTCTTTCACAATATGTGGTTTCCATAGGTACTTTTTTCCTAGAGTGGGATGCAAGAGAATCATATAAATAAAATCTTGTGTGTTTTCTAATTCTTTACACACATAAGCATAAATATGTATAAATTAAATGAAAATGTCACATCCTCAAAGCTGGAGGAAAACCAGTACTCAAAACTGTAATTATACACAGCAACTCATGTTTTCACATTAATCATTATTTATCTTTCATATAAAATATAAACCACTGTAGATTTTCTTTTAAAATATGTATTTTTCTCATATTTATGCCAAGTAGAGTGTATTTCCCCACCGATGGAGTTAGGTTTGGATATGACACTTGTTTTGACCAATAGAATGAGAATGGGTGTCATTTATGCCACATAAGCTTTAATAATCATCAGCTGCTTCTGAAATTTCTCTTTTTCTTCAAGAGAACAGAATGTCCCAGATTGGAAAAGCTTCTTTAAATGAGATCCCTGAATAAAGTATGTATGAAGAATAGCTGAAACACCAACATATCATAATATGAGCTAGTTACGAATCTTTATTTACAGGGAGTCATGTTGTAAATCACTGAGATTGGGAAATCATTGTTTTAATTCAGGGTAACCTAGTAAAAGCTTAATACAGTTGGATCTTCCTAGAAGTATCACCCAATGTTTCTACTTATGTCTCATGGTGAGAATTTAGTTAGCTGGTCACGTCTAATTTTAAGAGGTACCGACAAATATATTTTAACAGGTCACATCCCTAAGCCAAGTAATGAAGAAGAAGGGGAAAATGAGGATTGGGTAAGCCAACTACCAGTCTCCGCCATACCATTACAATGCCAAAGGTCATTCATCGATGCATTCATTTCCTTTTCAACAAATATGTGTTGCATATTCTCTATATTTTAATTGGACTTTACCAAATGTAAAAAGATTAATAGCATTTGTTTTGCTTACTTTACCTGCAAACCTCTTCACAGCTTGATTCAGATCCTGGTTTCTCTTTCCTCATTCCCTTTCATTGCTGCTCCATTCTTGATCACTCCTTTTTCTTTTGTTTCTCCTTAGGCTAATTTTGTATTAGAATCTGATAAAATATATTTTCCAAAGCTAATTTTAAAAGAATTTCTGGATTAATCACCTCCTATATTTTATTCAGTTATTAATTATACAGTAAACATACTGTCCATATTTTCATTTCTTTAATGTTTTTCTCTAATAAAAAAGGCAGAAAGTGGCTTGAGGTATCTTAATAGAGATTAACTTAACACAAAATATAATCAGTATTTTCCTATTATAATGCTGGCATTTTGAACATTCAACTTAAATGAAAATAACAATATTAGAAGAAGTAATAAATGCCTTGGAGTTAGGGAAAAGAAAAGTATGAAATGGTTCTAGTGGCAGTTTGCCCTACTTCTTCTTTCTTTCTCCCTGACTCATAAAAAAAATGAAAATTAAATAAATAAATAAATAAGTAAATAAATATCAAATCATCTACAAATTCAAGTTCTAATTACATTTAAACCAAAGTGGCTTGTCAGGGCTGTGTTTGCCCTGTTGAGTAGAGACCCCACATGTTGTGTTGGATTAGATATGTGGAAATCCTCAAAATATGTGAAGAACTAACATACTGGGATTTATCACCAGTGAGCGGAGAATAGTATCAGAGACAAGCTTCTTTTTCTGAAGGAGAGTGTGTTGTCAAATGTTAGGACCAGCTGGCTTGACAGATTGTCCTTGTTTGTCCCCAGCTTAGATTTTGTTGAACACTTCAGCATGTATTGGATATGCTATTTAGGTTAGACATAACATTTCTAGTACCTCTTTAAAGGTCAGAATGACAGATGCCTGAGTATAATGTTCTCCACTGGAAATATTTATACAGTGATCAACGCTTATGTATTTTTCAAACACTGCTCTTTATTTTAAGTGATTTGTAAGAATTTGTTTTTTTGGAGACCCGGGTTCCAGTCCTGTATATAACACATAATAACACTCTTGTGAAATCAGGTAATATAAATATTTATTCCCAGGGTTACTGTGAGAATTAAATACATAAAAATACTTTGCAATTCTCAAGTGCCATATGAACATGAGTTATTTTCATCTAGGTATTGTGTGTGCTTATTTTTACATGAAGAAACACACATAACAATTTCTAGATAGACAGATACTAGAATTTGCATCCGGCAGATATCTGACTTCTTCACATGTTCACTCTGCTATCATCCAAAACCAACTATTATGTAGTAATCAAGTCAGCATCCTTTCAGCACATCAAAACAGTATTAATACCATAAGCACTAGTGTGTATAATGCATTTACTTGCATTGGTAATGAGAGACAGAAGAGGGTTTAACATAACATATCTCAGAGCGAACAACTTCATAAATGCCCATTTAACACGGCTCTTCTCCCAAATCTAACTTTTGACTAGGAATGGTGGTAGGGATTTGGTGTCAGTTTTGCCCTTGATCAGTCTTTGCTTCCCAGTCTTGTTTTCCCTGCTAAGTCCTAGGTCCCTCCTGTTTCTGCCCAACTTTCCCACACCCTTTGCATAAAACATATTATTCTACTCCAGTTCTTAAAAAAATATCATATGTACCACAATTTATAAAGCATGGCTCCTATAGTTATCATTTAACAGGGTCCACTTCCCTAAGAAGCAGCAGATCATTTTAAATAATTTTGCTTCCAGTTAAACAGGTTATATTCAAGATAAAAAATATTTTTATATGAGACAAAAAAAAGCTGTTAGTATTTAATCTGCTCTGTCCAATTATTCTAATAAACTCTACAGATAGTCTGATATAACTTGACATGAATAATTTTTTATTAAATAGAAATATTGGGATTATTTAAATAGAAATTGTCTTTATCTTAAAAATAATTTTGCATGGTTCTAACACTATTATAAAGAATTTAAACCGTCACTGATTAAAGAAGATTGGATGTTTCCATTAATGTAACTGGAAAAGTTTCTCCTTAAGATTTTCTGTGACTCAGGGCACCTGTGTGGCTCAGTCAGAGAAGCAGCCAACTCTTCATTGCCTGTCAAGTCATGATCTCAGGGTCCAGAGATCAAGCCCCGCATTGGGCTCCATGCTCAACAGAGAGTTTGCTTAAGATTCTCTCTCTCTTTCTCCCTCAGTCCCTCCTCTCTCTCTCTTTCTCTCTCTCTCTCTCAAATAAATAATTCTTTTTAAAAAAAAGACTTTCTGTGACTCTCCATTTAGTCACAGAATTGTGTTCATCTCCACAATCAATTGCAATAAACTGCCATGCTCATTTAAATATTAATTTTATACTGTCATATAAGGTTGTTTAACTATTATATTTCTCTCACTTTTCAAGGGTGTATAGAAAGAATTCTCACTTTTCTCTTAACCAATCTAATATAAATTATATTTTGTATTTAATACTTTAAATTTTACAAGTTATGTAGAAGAAACATGCACTTGAGTATCCTAGGAACAGTTGGAGAAGGAGAGTCATATTTAAAAATGTTTGACTTCTGGTGTGCCTGGGTGGCAAAGTTGGTTAAGGATCGACTCTTGATCTCAGCTCAGGTCTTGACCTCAGGGTCATGAGTTCAAGCCCCACACTGGGCGTGGAACCTACTAAATAAATAAATAGATAAATAAATAAATAAGACTTCTGTCTCTAAGGTATACTTTCCAGAAATGTGTTTTTTTTTCCATTTTTTTAAATTTTATTATGTTATGTTAATCACCATACATTACATCATTAGTTTTTGATGTAGTGTTCCATGACTCATTGTTTGCGTATAACACCCAGTGCTCCATGCAGAACTTGCCCTCTGTAATACCCATCACCAGGCTAACCCATCCCCCCACCCACTCCCCTCTAGAACCCTCAGTTTGTTTCTCAGAGTCCATAGTCTCTCATGGTTCGTCTCCCCCTCTGATCCCCCCCCTTCATTTTTCCCTTCCTGCTATCTTCTTCTTTTTTTTTAACATATAATGTATTATTTGTTTCAGAGGTACAGATCTGTGATTCAACAGTCTTATACAATTCACAGCACTCACCATAGCACATACCCTCCCCGATGTCTATCACCCAGCCACCCCATCCCTCCCACCCCCCACCATTCTAGCAACCCTCAGTTTGTTTCCTGAGATTAGGAATTCCTCATATCAGTGAGATCATATGATACATGTCTTTCTCTGGTTGACTTATTTTGCTCTTATTTTAATAGTAAAACTTGTTATTTGTTAAAACATTTTCATATATCTTGGTAATGTTCTCTTTTTCTTTTATTTTAAAGAAGTTTTTACAGGTTTATATTTATATTCCTAAAACTTTGTGCTTTTGAGCTTCAATTGAATATGTCAACTGGCTCAATTATGATAAATATTTATATCCCATGAATATTGGAAATACCTGAAAGGAGCATTCTTATTTAGTAGACAAATATGTTTTTAAAATATATCCTCAAAACTCAAACAATATGTAAATCTGGCAAATATTTGTTCACACAAAGTTAAGATCGTTCTAAAAATTTTTGGAAAATAATATTCTGGTGTTTATGTCCTTCATGACAGAGGATTATGACACTCATATAAATTGACCCTAGAGAATCTCTAGGTACAGATAACATAAAAATGCACCAAGATCTTTGTATTACTGTCCTCAATAATCCACTCTTTCCTGTAGGAGCATCATATATTTTCTTTTTTTTTAATTTTCTTTTTTTTATATATTTTCATTCTTGCCAGGTCTCCTTGTAAGTACAGTATAGTCTCTTGCCTCTTTTCTGGCTTATCCAGGTGACTTGCTTTGACCAAGAGAATGGGAGCCTATATAAGGTATATCATTTATGAATAGAAGATTTAAATGCACTCACACAGTTCAGTTAGTCTTCTTTCTCCCCTCTTCTTTCATGAGAACAGCTTGCTCCAGTTCAAAGCTGTTCCTGGGTCACAGAGTAGAACGACCGGAGGAGCAGAGCTGAACACAATAGAGCTGAGCAGAGCAGGACAGAACAGAACTGACCTACAGAATTGTGAGTGTGAAATTATTTTTTATTGTTGAAATACAACAATTTTTTATTGTTGATTTGGGGGTTATTTTCTAGCCACAGCAAAAGCTGACTAATACAGTCTTTCTAAGGTTATGCTGCAAAGGGAAAATAAAGCAAGAAATGAATAATAACATTTGTAGCTATCTGTTGATTTATCTCACTCCATGTCAGTCATTCACTCATGTATTCATTCTTTCCTTTTTCAACAAATATATATCACTGTAGGAGCAAAGAGTTGCCAATTTCTACTGGAAATTAAAAAAAAAAAATGGATATAGGACACTCCAAACACATTTGTCCCCTTAAGAAATCTACTCTTTAACACAACTGTGCACATTAATGTTGAAAGTTATTTTCTCTACAATATTTCATTACTGGATACTATATTGCAATATCAATAGGTAAATTAAAATTTTATAACCCTTTCTCACAATCTATGATTCAAGAAGTATGTTGAAAATTACTTCCATATTTTATACTATCTGATCACCATTAGTGAAGTAAATGGCAAAATATGGTAAATATTGGGACCCTCTGTTAACTTTTTCATCTTTGTGTACCTATTTTTCCCACAGTTACAAATATTTTCCTCCTCTAGAGAGTGTGTTCTGCAACATTACCCCCAAAATCCTGATCACTGAGGGGAAGAATTTAACAAACTCTAGTACAGCATTCTAAGATTGAGTTTGAATTCCCCTAGGAGTTGATTTTGTACCCCATGTTTAGTATCTGGGCATCATCATTCTTTCCAAGGGAGAGACCTTACTTGTGCAGTAAGAAAGATTTTTCATATTTCTGAATTGGATATTTATGAAATTTCTCTCTCTCTCTTTCTCAATCTCTCTCTCCCCTCTCTCATTCTTTCTTTCTCTTAAATAAATTTTTCTTTCAAATAAAATTCAATTTTTTCTGGGCTGCAAAATTTAATTTCCTCTTCTAAACTGGACATTTTTCAGTGTTAGTTTATTGAGAGACTGAGAGCACAGGGTGTGGTGATGGGAAGTCTGATCATTGAGTCATCTATCAACACAGGCCTTATTATTGAGACATGCTTGAACTGGCTGTCACCATGACCCCTTTAAGACTCATTCTCTTTGGTGCATTAATGTCTTGAATATTCATGAAGGTGGAAAGGTGTTGGTTCCTGTTTCAGAAAGACTTATACTCCTGACAGACCTGGGACATAAGGATCTTTGTGAGACTAAAAACAATCTGCTGGATTCACCATGCATCACCCCCAACCATGCAGTGGAAAAAACCTGGTAAAAAGCAAGTTCACAACTTTACCTTGAACCCATCAGAGTGCTAGCTGACACCTAAACAAGATGCAGTCAGACATGGGCACTGTGAGTTCAGCTAGGATTTTGACATATTGGTGAAGGATGGTCAAATGCAAGAGTAGAGCCTCTGGGGCTGCAAATGCAGTGAGGAGTCTCCACCATCTTGCAGTTTCTTACAGGCTTTTTCTCCACAGTCCTCACTGGAAAAAAGTTGAGAAAACAGAGCAAGTCTCTACTGCGGTATAGAATTAGAGGAAGGGAAGTAAACAAACAGCTGCGGAGGAGCAAACACTTTTAAACAATTCCTGGGACCCTTCTCTCTTATTTCCTCTCTGGAACAAAACTTCATTTGGGAGGGAAGGGTCAACAAACTCATTGAAGTTAGAAGGGAAGAGTAGGGGAAAAACTTCAAATGCCAGGAGTGTGTGAAAATGTTCTGAGTTCAGAAATCATGCAAGTTAGAAAACTGGAATACTGTCTTCAAAGCACCAAAAGAAAAGAAATCAACTCAGGATTTTATGACCAGAAATAATATTTTTCAAAAACAAGGATGAAATAAACACTTTATTTTTTCAGGGGCACCTGAGTGGCACAGTCGGTTAGGCGTCTGCCTTCGGCTCAGGTCATGATCCCAGGGTCCTGGGATCGAGTCCCACATCGGGCTCCCTGCTCCACGGGGAGTCTGCTTCTCCCTCTCCCACTCTCTCTGCTTGTGTTCCCCTCTCTCGCTGTGTCTCTCTTTGTCAAATAAATAAATAAAATCTTTAAATAAAATAAAATGACAATTTTTTCAGACAAACAAAAACTGCAGGAATAAATGTTATAGGAAGTTCTTTAAGAAGAAGACACATATGGTATCAAACTGAATCTTGAATCTACACAAAGAAATAAGGAACACTGGAAATGGAATACATGAACATAAAACAAAATTCTTTTTTACCAACTTTTTGATTGATCAGAAAAATAATTAACAGTCTCTGAAAAAAATTAATAATGTGTTGTCATGAAAAAGTGCTCAACATCACTCAGAATCAGGGAAATACAAATCAAAACCACAATGAGATACCACCTCACACCAGTCAGAATGGCTAAAATTAACAAGTCAGGAAAGGACAGATGTTGGCGAGGATGCGGAGAAAGGGGAACCCCGCTACACTGTTGGTGGGAATGCAAGCTGGTGCAGCCACTCTGGAAAACAATATGGAGGTTCCTCAAAAAGTTGAAAATAGAGCTGCCCTACGACCCAGGAATTGCACTACTGGGTATTTATCCCAAAGATACAAATGTAGTGATCCAAAGGGGCACATGCACCCCAATGTTTACAGCAGCAATGTCCACAATAGCCAAACTATGGAAAGAGCCTAGATGTCCACTGACAGATGAATGGATAAAGAAGATGTGGTGTATATATATACATATATACATATATATAAACATATATATATATACATATATGTATGTGTGTGTGTGTATATATATATATATATACACACACACAATGGAATATTACGCATCCATCAAAAAAATGAAATCTTGCCATTTGCAATGACGTGGATGAACTAGAGGGTATTATGCTAAGCAAAATAAGTCAATCAGAGAAAGACAAGTATCATATGATCTCACTGATATGAGGAATTTGAGAAATAAGACAGAGGATCATACAGGAAGGGAGGGAAAAACGAAACAAGATGAAACCTTAAGAGACTCTTAATCTCAGGAAAAAAACTGAGGGTTGCTGGAGTGGAGGGGGGTGGTAGGGATGGGGTGGCTGGGTGATGGACACTGGGGAGGGTATGTGCTATGGTGAGTGCTGTGAATTGTATAAGACTGATGAATCACAGACCTGTACCCCTGAAACAAATTATACATTATATGTTTAAAAAAAGAAATATTCCAAAAAAATAAATAAAATAAAAAAAATTTAAAAATTTAAAAAAATTAAAAAAATAATAATGTGTTGTGTGTTTATCATACATATAAAAGTGACAAGTATGACAACAGTTATACAAATGATGAGAAGGAGGAAGTTGGGAATATATGTTTTAAGGACCTTATATTACATGTAAAGTAAGACAAGATTATTTGAAAAGACTGAATAATTACAGATTAGAATAGCCAATTCCCCCCAGCCCCCCCAAAATCAAGGAAACAAAATCAAATCATAAAGAAAGCACAGTTAAAATCAGATAAGGCAAATAATGCCCCTGAATTGTATTTTTTTTCCAGCCTGGCTGATGTGAATGATTAGAAGTTTTATAATGCCTTCAAACACGTTTCTTCCCCATTCATGGACAGTTTCCTCACATGCACGTGCTTCTAGCACTCTGGTGAATGCTCCAGAAACACCCTCTGCAAATTTCTGACACCTCCCTTTGTGTATCTCTCTCCCCTCCCATACTCCATCTTGGAACTCTAGCCTGTATTCTCCAAACTCTTAGCTCTATTTCCTCAACTCAAGGAGTCCCCTCCTATTTGCAGCAGAATAGAGACTCTGTTAAGGGAGTAAGCTGGGGCAATCTTAGTGCCTGCTATTTGTTTCTTTCTCATCTTTCAGAGATCATGATCCTTTGTCACCTAATATCCAGTGTCTTGAAATCTATTGTTTCATATATCTTTTTCTTAAATTATGATTGCTTCAGACGGGAATGCATACTGATATATACCAACAATGAACAATCAGAAATTAGAGTGAACAGACACTTGACCAAAGAAGATATAAGTATAGCAAATAAGCACATGAAAAGATGATTAATATCATTAGGCGTTAGAGAAATGCAAATTAAAATCACAGTGAGATACCTCTAGACACAAATTAGAATCACTAAAATTAAGAAGACTGGCTATACCAAATGTTGGCAAAGATGTGGAAGAAATGGAATACTTGTATGTTATTATTGGGAATGTGCATTGCACAGTCACTTTGGAAAACATTCTTTTCAATTCTTAAAGAGTGAAACATACACCTACAATGTGATTCAGCCATTACATCTAGCTATTTAAGGACATGAATATTTAATTGCAATGTGAGATCCTGAATTAAATCCTGGAGTTGAAAAAAATTACTATTGAAAACTGGTGAAATCTGAAGAGAGTCTGCAGTTTAGTTAACAGTATTATAGCAATGTTGATTTCTTAATTTTTATCATTGTACTATAGTTATTTAAGTTGCTAACCTTAGGATAAGTTAGGTGAAGGGTGGATGGGATTTCTCTGTACTGTATTTGCAGATTTTCTATAAATCTACAATCATTTAAAAAAAATTTTTTTTGAGAGAGTGAGCGAGAGAGAGAGAGCAGGAGCAGGGGGAGGTGCCAAGGGAGAAGAAGAAGCAGACTCCCTGCTGAGCAGGGAGCCAGACTCAGGACTGCATCCCAGGACCCTGTGATCATGACCTGAGCCGAAGGTAGATGCTTAACCAACTGAGCCACCCAGGCACCCCAATCTACAATCATTTTTAAATAAAAAAATGTTTTAAAACAATACTGAATAAACATCCCATAACCATACTTCTTTTAGGCAGGAAATTCAGGGAAACAGTAGTGTTGACATTATACAAGGAATGGCAGAAGAACATGAAATTCTAAGTGAATTGATAAGATTAAGGTTTAAAAGTAAGACTACATTTCTCCTGGAGACTCTTATATGCAGTCACAATATCTGAAAAACTATCCACGTGTAATTAACACCTGGGCTTCATTGCGTTCAATTATTATAATTAGCCTACATATTGCTAAGAAAATATTAAATTTGGGGTCAGTATAAATATTACTTGGAAATTTCTATTTTTGTTTTCTTTGTTGTTATTGATTTTTTTATTCCCTCTTTTCTTTCTGAGAAAATATATCCCACAATTGCAATTCAACAATGAAACATGTTTATATTTTAAATGCTTTATAATTTGTTAATAATGCATGCCTTTTCTAGAAAGAATATAGTGTTTGTTAATCGGTATATATGTGTATGTATTTATACATGTTTTACTATGTTTGTACTGTTATTAATTATAACTACCTCAAATGTGTTTTTACCGGTCACAAAAATTTAATGTAATCTAATTCTAGGTCAGATATGTGAATCTTTCAAATCTTTATGGGAAAGTATGGGCCTTTTTGTAGTCCAGGATTGCCATGACTTGCTACTTAGGATTCACCTCTTATAAACTTACACCAACAGTGTAAGAAAAATACGCTAGTATAGAATAAATTTATTTCATTGATTCTCATTTAAAATTCTGAACACTAATATGGCTCAATATTAGGGTAGAACCAACCTCATTTAATACTAGACATTCTTGTAAAGGTGTTAATCACTTTTATGTTTTCTTTCAAGGATAAAAACTTTGGAAGTCTATTAAATGTAGAATATGTTCCACTGTTGACTAAGATTAAATGCCAAATCATGAATGTTCTTGTGACAAACATGTTAAGAGAGTCTTATATTTAATATTCTTAAAATCCACAGTTACCCATCAGTTGTAGTCAGTCTAGTATAAATGAATCAGATTTTAATTTATAGCTATGAGAAACACCAGGTTAGGAGCCACTGAAGGAGATGATTTAAAAGAAAGAACCTTTTGTTAAGTGTTATTGACCCTGCATTTGAAGGAAGAGAATTACCAACTTGTCATTTGACTCTGCACTTGAGAAGAAGCTCTGAATTTCCATTGTAGGACCAGTGAAACATAAGCCTGGATGTTAGAATTCAACATTACTCACTATAGTAAGAGAGGCTTCATTAATTAAACATCCACAGTGTGCTAAGTGATGCAGAGGGCAATAAAGACAGGTTCCTTGTCAGTGTGGAGAATGAAAGTCATTTCCTCTTGGGACTTCTATTGCTGAGGTAAGTTCTACCCATCAAAGAAAGAAACATGCCTCATCATGCATAAAAGAGAATATAGTTTCCTTTGTTCTCCTTCAAGGATCTTTCCTTGCTACTTAACTATTCTTGAAGGACAGGGAATATGCATTGAGATCTTTGGAAGTCACATGTTGACTTATGATTTAATGTGCTTTATGATTTAATGATAACAAAAGCCCCAATGAACAAATAGCCACCTAGCATGCCAGTTGGGTTAATTCAGTTCTAGCATTGAGCTCCAGCAACAGCATAGCTCTCACGGCCCACTTTGCTCTCCGTCTCTGGCAAAATTCTATTCAACTGTCAAGTCCCAACTCACAAGTCACTCCTCTGTGAGGACTTCTTAATTCCCTTAAGAGCTGAGTTCCTTTTGTCTGTAGTCTAACAGAAAGTTTTCTTACTCCACTAAGAGCTCTTTATTACTTTGGATATTTTTAATTGCTTTGAATTTTTATTTATCTGTTTACTCTTTTGCTCCCAATTAAACTGTGAATTCCTTGAACAAAGTGACATTTCTTGTTTTCCAGTAACCGTCAAGAGCAGAATATATAAAGAAAATGAAAGAAAGGGCAAAATGGTGTCTAGGAAATATAACATTTTAAAAGATAAAGTACAAAGAAAGATTCTCTTTCGTACCATCAATGTTTAAATTTTGGATCTAGTCAATACCTTCTACTTCTTGGTGCTATCACTTAAAGAAGGTTTGGAACTTCCTTTGTCACTTTATCACTTGGAGGAAGTTTGGAACTTAAAGTGAGGGTGTAACCTTATTCTATTTAATAATGGTGCTCACTGTAGTGCCTGGAAGGCCATTTGTCAGTTGCCAAATCACTGATTCTACATACCCCTCTCATTTTTTAGTTTTAATCACAGTGTAGATTTGGAGACTTCAGCAGCAGAGAACTGGCTTGCTTTCAAGCTCTGATAGGAAATATCTATGTCCAAATTTGGAAAAAATCACTTTTCTATCTGTTTTATTTCATTTTCTATAAAATAAGGGGTTTAGAATGTTTTACTTTTGTTAAATCCCAGCTACTAGAAATCATTGCTCTAAGCTTCTTTTTTTTTTTTTCAAAATTTCCATTTTTCTGCTTAAGCCAAGGAAACACTCAAGAGTAGAAGTCACCTAGAAGCATGGTTGACAAAGATAGAATTGAATACCAATCTGAAGTCTTTATTCACATGGGAAGGTGATCTCAAGAAATCACTTTCACCTTCTATTAGTGATAGCCCTTCTTCAATGCTAAGGTAGGATGACATTTTATGGACTTTAATTAGAGTGAGAGAACTTAAACTTTGTGGGAGATACCTATACAAAAATGTTTAGCTATGTGTGAATGTTTGTGTGTTTCCTTCCTTTCTTGGCATTTAAATGAAAACTGGTAGATTCTATAGTGTTTAAAAATACCTGATAGTTTTTTCTCTCTGTTCCATAATGCTTCACACATCAACTGCATATATTTTTCCTCTCTCAGTAACATTTTATTACACGTACAGTGATGTAACTTTAGTAGTGGTTGTTTAATGTATTCAAGTCCAAGGTGAATTTATTATAAAAGTTAAAAATGGATAGGCCTCTTGCTTATCTGGGATGCTAACATACTGTCAGATAAAAAATGCAGTCTTATTAGCCTTGTTCAGAAACAAATCGATAAAAATTTCAAAAACCTTGTGGATGAAGTAAAACCCTAGGTTTGCTTTTCTTACAATGATTTTGCTTTATCATGAAGTGCATGCAACTGGCATTCTTTCAAGTACTTCAAATTGTGTAGTGGCTGGAATTCATACTAGACTCTAACTAAGTACTAAAGCTATATAATGACATAGTTTTGATCTCATAAACAAGATTTGAAGTGTGGGAAATTTAAAAAAAAGGGGGAGTAGAAAGGAAAAAAGAAATAACATAGTACATTATAATTTTAGTTAGTGAAACAGAGAAATGAAATATGATGATTTCAACTCTTGCTTTATGTGCAGATGGAATAGTTGCCTTCATATAATAACAGATTTAAGAGAACCATACAACAGACTCTTAGCTATAGAGAACAAACTGAGGGTTGTTGGAGGGGAAGTGGATGGAGGGATGGGGTGATTGGGTGATAGGCTTTAAGGAGGGCACTTGTGATGAGCACAGGGTGTTGTATGTAAGTGATGAATCACTAAATTCTACTCCTAAAACTAATAATACACTATATGTTAACTAACTATAATTTAAATAAAAGCTTGAAACAACAAAAAGATAATGTAAGGATATCCTACCCACACCATACTCTGAACATTACCCACAGGGTAAAATTCTTCACTTTGCTTTTGTTCTATGATTAAAATTCTACTAAATATAAAATGTACACATTACTTTATTTCCTCTTGTAAATGCAAATTACCAGAGTATTGAGGACTTAGTAAGGCTCATTCATTCAGGCGTTAAAATGAATTTGTTGAAAGAAGATCTTGTTAATGTTATGCCTGGATGAAATCAGTTGTCATAAAAAAAGGGGGGGGGAATTTCATAGGGTAAAGAGTTGGTCTCAAAATGACATTGAAAAAATTAGCACTTTCCACCATGCTTACCACTCCCTTGTGGTAAGTGAGAAAGGTACTATAATGGTATAGCTCTTTTTGTAGAATATTCCAAAATCAAACATTTTATAAATAAACTAGGGATCAAATACTTGGCTCCAAGCACCTATCTTAATTGCTAAACTGCAGTAGAATAATCAGCCAGTTTTTCTCATTGATTATCTTATAAGGACATGATTTATGCCATACGTTTAATGTCAGGAAGGCTTCTGTCACCACAAGCCAGTTTCTTTTTCTTATTTCCTCTCTATCATCTAGTGTGCACTTCAGGAGTATAAAATGATTTTTAACACCCCCTTAAATGTAACATTAATAGAAAGCTATAAATGTTGTAAACATAATTCATAACACATTGAAAAGTCAATGTGTGTGGCTTTTATATTTCTTTTGTTTAGGGGTTATCTGTGCTTCTGTTCAGGCAGATAATTGTGATTGGACTAAATTCTGACTAGGAAAATAATGCTTTCACATACCTATGAAAGAGCATATGGAGGAAGTCATGAATATGTCTTTTTTATTTATATAAAAATGTATTTACATATGCTATGAAAAAATGAAAAAAAGGTTATTTATGTATATAAGGATCACAGAATATATTTGTATGTGTTTATTTGTAATGCATTACAACTTTTTGGAAAACTAAGTACATATGCTTCTATCAAAGAAACAAATACCAAATCTATTTATGCTCACATCCTGTTTAAAATGCTTTTTCTTTTATTATATTTTGTATTGCTTCCTGAATGATTATCACCATTATCATCATTGTAATCGTCATTAGGCAGTATTTGAAAATTAGTTCATTGGTTGTTTTAAATAAGAATGAAATAACTATGTTGAAATGTAGGGACATATTATTTTACCTCAGTTAATTTATAATTTAATGGAAAAAGAAATCAGATGAAGTATTTATTAATAGATGAAAATCGTGACAAAAATAAGAGGAAACTGATATTTATAAATGATATAATGAAATTATACATATGTAACTTCAATGTATCCCTTTTCTAGTGCTTCCTACATAGAAACTTTGATTGTTTCTGACATGAAACTCAGGCAATTTGGGTTTAGCCATCATCACCTTCAAAATTAGTGGGTCCTAGGTTTGTCCTATCACTGAAATTTTTTTACTGGCGTCTCTGGAGACATAGATATCCATATCACCAGAAACAACCCAACTCCTGATACAATTTTAGCTTATACAAGTAGATTTTGAACAGATTACCCTCTTAGCAGTCCACCTGGCTTCAACTATTACTTTACTCTTGATAAAAGATGTATCTAGACCTAGATCTAGATATATGATAGTATATATATACTATTATATATATATATGGGGGTGTTTGTGTGTGTGTGTGTGTGTGTGAGAGAGAGAGAGAGAGAGAGAGCGATCACAGAATTTTGGATTTGCATTGATGTAAATATGAATTCCTGGTCAGCACTGATTCATCCTGGACCCAGAACATGTGGGGTTTTTTTGCTTTGTTTTTAAGATTTATTTATTTATTTATTTTTAGATAGAGCAAAAGGAGGAGGGGCAGAGGGAAAGAGAGAGAAGCAGACTCCCCACTGAGTGTGGAGCTTGACTTGGGGCTTGATCTCACAACTCTGAGATCATGACCTGAGCCAATATCAAGAGTCAGATGCTTAACTGACTGAGCCACCCAGGCACCCCAGAACCTGTGTTTTAAACTCCACTCATGAAAATGCCTTCCTGGGGGCACCTGGGTGGCTCAGTTGTTAAGCGTCTGCTTTCGGCTCAGGTCATGATCGCAGGGTCCTGGGATCGAGCCCTGCATCAGGCTCCCTGCTCAGCGGGAAGCCTACTTCTCCCTCTCCCACTCCCCCTGCTGTGTTCTCTCTCTTGCTGTGTCTCTCTCTGTCAAATAAATAAATAAAATCTTTAAAAAAAAAAAAGGAAATGCCTTCCTGATTTGTTTCTTGTCCATAGACAAATGTATGAACTTTTAATCTCATTTATATCATTTTGAATGTTTTTTTAAATATTTTGTATTCCATGGTTACATGTTTAGAGTATAAATTCAAATTGCTACCTTGATCAGAAGCCTAACAGTTCTTATTTAGTTACATTTGTGATTGAACCTGGCCACCAAGACAGTGTCTTGATAGTCATTAAAACCATTCCATAAGGGATGAGTTATATAAATATTCATAGAAAAGAATAATTTTTAACACAGCTGTGGAGAGATTATATTTTATCTAGTGTTTATCATTTTGAGTGTTTATCATTTTATCATAGCTTCTTCATTCTATTATTTGGTCTGAGAAGTCCAGAATCTTGAATTATAGCTGTGTGACCTTGACAATGTTGCATCCCTTTGATCCTTTGCTACCAAATCTGGACAAGGACAATTTAAACACTTTATCTACAATGCTGTTATGAAAAATAAATGAGAGAATTAGGTAAAAATACCTGAGCTTGTCAGTAGTAAATACAAGGTAACTAAAGTTGTCATTGTAACTACTAGCAAGCTTCAAGATTATAAGGGAACAAAGTGATTTTTTTCCCATAGCACAGGCATGATCTTGTTTCTTTTCAATCAGTTGGTTTGGTTTGCAGGGATTTCAAACTCATATTCTTAAAGAAAGTAGACACTAACATAAAATGTGTGAAATGGAAGGATGTCAGATTATAGACAACAGTGGAGTCCCACTAAGAGTGTATGTTTCAGAGAGGTATTTACTTTTCATTTTTATTGGAACATGGCTGTAGGAAAGCCTGTCTTCAGACAATTAGTTTGAGATCTGATTTACAGAAGTAGTCTCAAAGTGTGTTTATTCAATAAATATTTTGCTTTAAAACTATGATGGTATATAAACCAGCAGATCTGAACTAGTAGAAATTTTAATTTCCTCATAACATTGATACTTATATTTTCAGTCCCATACTTTTGTACCTTTATTTTAGACACCTACTTTTCTACTCTAAAGATCCACAAAGTGTTCACTTTTTATTCTTCCTATTTAATAATTATTGACCTACTCTAGCAATGTATTTTGAGGGTGTATTTAGAAGAGTGAGGGTCAATGCCAGTAAACAACATAAGATAACAACAAATTAAAGGACTTGAAAATTTGGCATAGGCATGTGCAAAAAAATTCCTCTGTGAGCTTGAAAGCAAGAGAATTCAGTGAATGAACCAATGGATTCAATAGTCTGTAAAGGGCTTGAAATATTTGAAGTTAGAATATAATGACATGTACAAGGAATTTTCAACAGCCATTATCCTTTCATTCCTTGTCAGAATAATGAGCCAACAGCTTCAGAAGCATTACATCTCTATTGTAAATTATTACTTAGCTATTGTATATCCTGAAATAATCATGTTGAGTTTATATTATTTATTCTCACTTGAATAAATGTGTTTTCATTCCAGTATTGTTCCAATTAGTAAAGACCTAGCTTTGTGCTCCTAGGTAAATTACAAATGCTTCAGAAAAATATTAATTTTTTCAGTGGTGGATTCTAGGTGTTTTTTAATTATTATAACATTCAAAAACCTTTTCATAAATATGAACGATTTAGGCATATGCTTATGACTTTTATTAGAGGAATTATAACTGTATACATAAAATTTTGAAATGGTTTGTTTAATTAAAATCATTATCACCAATTATAGCAAGTGATCAAAGCAGATAAAAATCAACCAGATGTGGCTTGTGACCAAATGGGATAATTGCAAGTCTATACTTTAATATTTCAAAATAATCATTTATGTAAATATTTAAATAATTGTTCTTACTCAACTATGGTATATTCACATATGCCCATGTTTTATGATGGTTTCTTTTAACCCTAAATGTGATTGAAAGAAAATTGGTTTAAAGATTAGAAATATGTTAAATCAATATAAAATAACATCCTAATAAATCTTAGTACTCATATCTTTCAAATTAATGCCTTTATGAACCCTGCATGTCCTTTGTCATGCTGTCATTTAGTATAATTGCTATTGTACATTTTTTAAAAAACTTCATTAATCAGGTTTGATTCTTAAATATATTTAAGAAATCATTATATAAGTTGAAAGAACTATTTAATATCCCAGGAAATAAGAAGAAAATAGTTAAATAAGACAATTAAAGTCACTAGCTTACTTAAAAAGTTTATTCCGTTTAAAAACACTTAAAATGTTCTTTTGTAATCATTTTTTCACTTATTACTAATTTATGTAAATAACAAAATCAAAACAAAACAAGTACAAATCTGCAAAGACATGCTTTCCTAGCAAACTGCAATATAGGATGACACATTTTGAAATTTTATTTTTTCATAAGATTTTATTATTTATTTATTTGAGAGAGAGTGCCTGTGCGTGGGGGGCGGAGGAGCTAAGGGAGAGGGAAAGAGAAAATCTCAAGCAGACTCCCCCCGTGAGTGCAGAGCCGGTTGCAGGGCTCTATCTCAAGACCCTGAGATCATGATCTGCTGAAATCAAGAGTCAGATGCTCAACTGACTGAGCCACCCAGGGCCCCTTGAAATTTTATTTCTTGCAGGGTGTGGGGAGGGGATTGTTCCTGTTGGTAAGCATAGAACTCTTCGTGCCATTCTGCGAACATATTCCAGACAAGGAGGGCACAGAAATAAAGTGTAATCGAGGCTTGATGAAGATCTTTAGGCTTCACAGGTGAAGCAACTGGGGAGAGACAGTTGTAGTAATGACATGGTCACATTTTTAAAGAAGGTTGTTTGAATAAATTCTCTTTCCTTTTTTTTTCTATGGTGTTCCTTTTTATTACCCATTTTTTTCATCTCCAGTTCTTTGTTCTTAGAATTTCCTCTGTGCCTTACTCAACTTGAAACATTTTAGTCGACTATGCTCACATTAAATTCAAGCCCATGTGTTTATCCATTTTGGATTGATTCACATTAGCTAGACAATTCCAGGTTGATCAACCTGTCCCTCATGTTTGCCAAATATGTGTGTGACCTACTTGGAGCATATCTTCTCTGCTTCTGGACATGCTTCTAGGTCATGCATTCCCTATCTTCATATACAATATGGCTCATTGGCTAGGATTCTGATCAGCATAATTATCACTTCTTGGAATAAACAGTAATAAATTTAGTTATATCAGCCACATATAACTAAAGTACACTTCTTATATGATCTTTCCTGTCTAAATAGAAAAATATTTGCTATGGTAGGAGAGGAAAAAGTAATTTTCCTTTTACCCTTCTAAATTCTCAGGTAGGGTCCCTGTAGCAAAAGACAGATTAACAAGAGAAAACAAACATAAATTTATAAGTATGCATAATTTATGTATATATGGGAGATAATGAAGGAAAAATGATTTCAGCTTTCAATTGGTCTTTGCTAATAAATAAAAGAAATATAACCAATTTTGTGTGCTGATTTTTGTATTCTGTTAACAATTTTTTTTTTATGTCTAGGAACTGTGGGATACATTTCTTGGTATTTTCTATGTAAACAAGCATGTTTTTTTGTGAATATAAACAGTTTTAAAATTTCCTTTTAAATCTGTATGCATTTTATTTTTTTATTTTTTTTATAAGGAACTTTTTTTTTTAAGATTTTATTTATTTATTTGAGAGAGAGAGAATGAGAGACAGAAAGCATGAGAGGGAGGAGGGTCAGAGGGAGAAGCAGACTCCCCGCTGAGCAGGGAGCCCCATGTGGGACTCGATCCCGGGACTCCAGGATCATGACCTGAGCCGAAGGCAGTCGCCTAACCAACTGAGCCACCCAGGCACCCTGTATGCATTTTATTTTATCATTTATTTTACTTATGGCATTGGCTAAGACTTCCAGCAAAATCTTGAATAGGAAGAGTGAAACTAGATGTCTATGACTTGTTTCAAATTACAAGGAAAAAACTGTTTAGTCTTTTTTTTTTTAAGTATGAGATTAGGTGCAAGTTTTTGTTGATGCTTTTTGCTAGGTTAAGGATGTTTTCTTCTATTCTTAAATTGCTGAGAGATTTTTATCATTAATGCATATCAAATTATGTCAAATGCCTTTAATCATATATTAATATGATCATTTGGTATTGCTTCTTTATTCTGTAAATATAGATTATGTTGATTTATTTTTAAAAATAGCTTTATTTAGGTATAATTTAGTTACCAAAAGACCCTTCATCTATTTAAGTCTACAATTCAGTGATTTCAGAAAATGTGTATAGGTGTGCAACCATCATGACAGTCTGGTTTCAGAATATTACCATCACCTCAAAGAGTTGCCTTAACATTCATTCAAATTATTTCCTTCTTCCATTTTTAGCCTTAGGAAACCTTCCCTAATTGTAAGTAATTCATGTATTTAACATTTTTGGTGTTCTTCATATCTTCCTATTAATGGCATGGTGTTATTTCATTTCAACCCGAAGAACCTCCTTTAGAATTTCTTATAATATAAATATTTTTTCAAGTTTTTATTTAAATTTCAGTTAGTTAACATACAGTGTAACATTAGTTTCAGGTGTAGAATCTAGTGATTCATCACTTGCATACAACACCCAGTGCTCATCACAAGTACCCTCTTACTACCCATCATCCGTTTACCCCATCTCCCTGCTTACCTCTTCTCCCATAACCCTCTGTTTGTTCTCTATAGTTAAGAGTCTGTTTTCTGGTTTGCCTCTCTCTCTCTCTCTTTTTCCTCCTATGTTCATCTGTTTTGTTTCTTAAATTTCACATATAAATGAAATTGTATAGTATTTGTCTTTCTCTGACAGACTTATTGTATTTAGTATAATACTCATTAGCTCCATCCACATCATTGCAAATGGCAAGATTTCATTCTGTTTTATGGATGACTAATCTTCCCGTGTGTGTGTGTGTGTATGTGTGTGTATAACACAACTTCTTTATCCATTTATCAGTCGAAGGACATTTGGGCTATTTCCATAATTTGGCTAATAGACATATGAAAAGATGCTCATCAGTCATCATTAGGGAAATACAAATCAAAACTACAATGAGATATCACCTCACCCCCGTCAGAATGGCTGAAATTAACAAGACAGAAAACAATAGGTGTTGGCAAGGATGCAGAGAGAGGGGAACCCTCTTGCATTATTGGTGAGAATGCAGACTGATGTAGCTGCTCTGGAAAACAATGTGGAGGTGTCTCAAAAAGTGAAAAATAGAACTACCCTATGATCCAGCAATTGTTTCACTACTAGGTCTTTACCCAAAGGATACAAAAATACTGATTCAAAGGGATACATGCACCCCAATGTTTACAGCAGCATTATCTTGTAATATAAATCTATTAAGAAATTCTCAGTCTTTATCTGGGAAGCTTTTTACTTCACTTTCATATTTGAAGTATTATTTTTCTGGAGATAAAATTGTAACAGTTTTATTGAGGTATAATTGATATACAAAAAATTGCACATCATTTAAGTATATAATTTTATGATGTTTGACATATATACACCTGTGAAACCATCACACAATCAAGGTAATAAACATACCCATCACCTTGAAAAGTTAGGAAGAGTTTGTTTTTTTCTTTCTGAACTTTGAATATGTTCTTCCACGGCCTTCTGACTGCCGATATTTCAGATATGAAATAGGCTTCAATATTATTGATGTTTCCCTATAGATGATGAATCATTTTTCTCTCTCTGCATTCAAGATTTTCACTTTAAACAGTGTGACTATAAATTTCTATGGATGATTTTTGTATTTACCCCATTTGGAGTTTATTGAGCTTCTTGGATATGTACACTGATGTTTTTCATCAAATTAGGGAGTTTTAAATCATTTTTTTATCAATATTTTTCTGTTTCTTCTCTTTCTCCAGTCCTCTGGGACTCCCATTACACATATTTTTGTATTTGATGTTTTCCAAAAGTTCTCAGACTCCATTTATTCTTTAATCTTAATTTTTTTGGATAAATATTGGATTATTTATTGCTAGTTAAAGTTATTAGATATCAAAAGGTGTAGAGTTGGTTCAAACACAGAATAAATAGAGAGTGCACAAATATATTGGCACTGAATATATGACAGAACTTACACAATGGAGAAAGGATGGATTAGTACAAGCGCAAAAATTAGTTAACTAGACAAAGGGAATTTAAATCAAATTCCACATTAAAATCATCCTTGGTAGATTAAAATTTTTAATGTGAAAGGAAAAACTTCAGAAGTTTTAAAGGCATTCATATAAGAATAACTTGAGGGGCACCTGGGTGGCTCAGTTGGTTAAGTGACTGCCTTCGGCTCAGGTCATGATCCTGGAGTCCTGGGATCGAGTCCCGCATCGGGCTCCCTGCTCAGCGGGGAGCCTGCTTCTCTCTCTGACCCTCCCCCCTCTCATGTGCTCTCTCTCTCTCTCTCATTCTCTCTGTCTCAAATAAATTAAAAAAAAAAAATCTTAAAAAAAAAAAGAATAACTTGATGATCTCAGGGGAGGGAGGTTTTCTTAAGAAGATGAAAAGCTAATAAATTTTATTTATTTATATTAAAACCTTCTTTGTGTCAAAATATGATAGGGAAAGCATGCCACTGACAAAACATTTTGAATGCATGCAAGCAATTAATATCCAAAATATATGAAGGTACTCAGTAAATCAATGACTATATATTAAAAATTAATACATAGAAATAATTATAGAAAGTTACTTCCAATTATAGTAGTAATCAGCAAAAGCTTGAAATTATGAATTATCATTCTATTATTATGACCAAGAGTAAACATGCACAAAAAACAAGCAAACAAAACAAACAAAAAACTTAACAGTATCAAGTGGTGGCATGAATACAGAATATCAGAATCCCTTATCCACTAATATTAGAAATGCAAATTGTTACAACCACTTGAATAACTATTTGGCAATATTTAATAAAATTGAATATGCTTATACCCTCACCATTCCACTACCAAGAGCTTACAGTATTACAGTTTATACATGAGTGTAGGAAGATATAACAGTAATATCAGAATGGGATTAAAACACAGTGGAAGTAGAGTAAATGGAAATATTGAGTATGAGCAAATCTTTTGATTTGCAAAAAGAGAGGTATATTCAAAATATTTTTTTTTGGCCAGATTCAGGTTAAGCATTTTATTTTATTTTATTCAAAATATTTTTTTAGATTGGAGAAATAACTGCATGTTTATATGCTGAGTGAAATGATCTAGTTGATAGGTATGAGATTCAAATGCTGATAATTAAGTAGATGTGGTGGTGAATGTCAATAGAAATTCTATGGAAATATAGTGTTTTAGGAGATCATAGAATATCCTTATAGGAATAAAATAATCTCCTGACTTCTAATCTCCATCTCTATAACACTTTAGACTTTGCAAAGCAATGTCTCTATAATAAGTAATTATGACAACATTCTTATACAGTATTCAAACCTTTATTATTTGGCAAGACCTGTGCCCTGTTAAGACCTGTTATCACCATTTTGGACATGTGGAGAATCCATTTTTGAGCAGATAAGGGATTCGCCCTAAATCATCCAGCTAGGAACATAAGTGTAAAATTTAAAGCAGCATCTACTAACTACAAAATTCAACTTAAACCACTGTCATACTGCCCATATGACTATCTACATACTAGTTCTTCAACATGCAACTACTACTCAAGTATTCTCCATATCTTCATATCTATATCTATATATGTGTGTGCTTTGTAATGTGAATTTTTCAATTGTATCTTTTTTTTTTTGAGATAGCAAACCTCAAAATTCACGTTTTCTATTACATTGCATTAGGCTGTTTGGCAATAAAACAAAGAGAAGGAATCTGATGTGAGAGTTTTAATTGTTTCTTTTATGTTTCTAGATCCATCTTTATGCAAACTATATTTAGTCTGATTTTTTATCTTTGCAATTATATGAGCCAAAATATTTTTTCCCATAAAACCATTTGAGTTGGAATGACACTTTCACCAAAAGGGACCAGTAATCCATTTCCTCACCTTCAGTTAGGTTCAGTCTTTCCCTTCCTTATATTCTCAGATAAGACATTTAGGAAGCTCTTTATTATTAAACTTTTTTGTATGCCTTTTCTAGTTTTTCAAACTGGAAGGTAAAGATTATGTCTTTTTCAGTTCTGGAGCACTGCTTTCCTTGATATGCTTTCTAACTAGTTATGGTAGAAAAATGGTTAATATCATAAAAATTAATGAAAATGAATAAAGAATTGTGGCAGGAATTCTGATGCTTCAATAATTGAGTTCTTCTAAGACTGATACACTATGTTTTAATTTTTCCACTGGTATAATAGAAATTAAACAGCCCTAAAGTGCTAAAAGTATTAAAATGTTTAATTAAAGTCTAAAGTTTTTAGTATATGCGGATTAATTGTATTGAGGGTTGTACATATGTGGCTTTTCTATTTCTGCATGAAAATTTCTAAGTATGAGGAAAAGGTTTTCATTTTTTACATTAGTAATCAATCTGAGTGGCATATTAATTGCTAGAATCAGTTACCATACACAGAAATAATTGCCCAGTTTTTAACCTACCAAAATATATTGCATTTCCATGTTATCTACAATTTTAATCAACAGAAATACTATTCCATTTACTATTAAATTCACATTTATTGTGGAAATATTTATGGTTATGCCAAAAATTGAATATTATTTTCTTCACAAATCAAATTAAATTTCTTTTAAACTGGAAACAAATTTTTACTACTAAAGTGTTGCCACATAATTGACTATTTCTCTGCTTTGTATACAATTATTGTTATTCTCCACAGGAAGGCCATTTCTTAACTTCTCATCCAGTGATGGCAAGTATTAAATCCTGATTTTAACAGAATAGTTAAATATAGTAAAAATGCCTCAGTGATTTAAGTTGAAAGCAGTACACTGGAACATGACTCTTGTATTCGGTTATCAGGAATGTACAAATGTCTTTTTTATTAAAAAATGCATGATATATTATTTGTCAGCATGGACAATGACAGCAGCAAACCATTATTTACTGTCAACTGTAACCAGTAACTCATGATTATAGTGATTTTCTTAAACATCAGCCAGCCTTTTCTTCAGTCATTTCCTTCAATTGACTTCTCTGAAGTTACTGGTGAGGAGCACTGCCCTGAGCTTCCTCTCATAGTTCATTAATAATGGGAAAGCAGGATTCTAGAAATTAGAACATGCCACCTGCCATTCCACGCATTCTACCTATTCCAGGGTCCTTCTCTTCTTTGAGAATTTCTGTGACTACAATTTCTGCGATAGTTAACAGAGTGGCTACTCCAGCAGCATCCAATAAAACAGTTCTTTCAACCATAGCTGGGTCCATGATTCCTTTTTCCATCATATTCACTTATCTCCAAATACCGCAATGGTCATTGCAGGGATCTCAAGTGTTCTTTTAATAATTTCTATATTGATTTTTGATCTTCATTAGCTGGGGTTATTAAGTCCAAGGTTGGAATGCACTGGTGCAGAGCACAAACCCCTCCAAGAACTATGCCTTCTTCAACTGCAGCTCATAGCATTGAGGACATCTCTAATTTTCTTTTCATTCATTTCAACACCATTTGTCCCACCGAATTTGGCATAGCTCCTCCATCTGGGAGTTTTGCCAGATGATCATTTAGTTTTTCCTTTTCATATTTAATAGTTGTGATATCTAAGTGCTTGATGATTTATTGAATACAGTTTTCAATTTGAGCCTTCCCACATTTTCCTTTCAAGAGCATGGCATCATCTTTGGTCACAATGAATTCTCCAACTTTTCCTCAGTCACGAGGCTGAACATCTTCAAGATTTATAGTCAATCCTTCTCCAAACATGATGCTACCAGTAGCAATAGCCATGTCTTTAATCTCATTCTATTCTCACCAAAACCAAGAGCTTTGACCTCTATAACCTGAAGATCAACTTTTAGCCTATTCAAAACTAATGTACCTATTAGTTGTAACCTTCTCCATCAGCATCTTCAGCGATTATGACCAAGGGCTTATGGTGAACACTGGCAGCTTCAGAAGCAGATACAATATACTGGATGCTAGAAATTTTCTTTTCATTCAGTAGAACAGAGGCATCTTGGAATTCACATTTCTGACCTTCTGATGTATTAAAAAAAGTATGGAGAAATATCACCTCAATCAAACTTCATGCCTTCAATAATCTCTAATTCCTCATTTAGTATTTTTCCATCTTTGTTCTGACAGCACCCTTTGTTCTAGCCTTCCTCATTGCATCAGAAATGATGTTGCCAATTCCTTTATCTCCACTTGCAGAAATCATTGCAACCTGAGCAGTTTCTACAGGGTTGTCCTAAGTTTAGACTGCTTCTTAAGTTCAGCAATTATAACATCAAGAGATAACCTCACACCTCTTCTGATTTCCACTGGATTAGCATCTTTGCAAATCTTCCCAAGCCTTCGCTAGCAATAGGGTGTGCCAGCAGAGTAGCAGTCGTGGTACCATCCTCGGCTTCCTCATTTCTGTTACTGGCAATATCTGGAACAAGTTTAGCACCAATGTTTTTATATTTCTCCTTTAAGTCCATGGATTTTGCAACAGTCACACCATCTTTTGTTACTTTGGGACTTCCCCGCTCTGTGCAATAATGGTTGTTTTTTCCCTTTGGCCCACAGTATGGCTTTTGCATGGGGTAAAAGGTCTACACTTTGAAGCATTAGGAGTTGGGAATCTGCACCAAATTTTATATCCTTAGTATATGCCCAAGTGAGATGAGGAACTAGTGGACACTGGCCTTATCTGGCAAAGGTTTATGGGTAAAAATTTGTAATAAATGTAATAAAATGTCTGTGGTGTGCAGGCAGCCATTCAGTCCCTTTGTGGAGAGAAAAGGAGTACTCCATTTTTTACCTTGTTATTCATTTAATCTTGAGGTATCCTCATTTAAATTTGAACGCACTTAAAGAGAAGGCCTAGACGGGTAAAATCTATCTCACATTTATATTATAAACATTATTTCATGCCCTTAGAGTAGATTCATTTGAACACAATTTTCTAATGAGTAAAATAGGGTCAACATTTATAGTTGCAAATTAAGAACAGATGACGCCTACAAATAAAATGTACAAGTCATATGTTAGGCATTATCCCTGACCTACCAAGAAGTCAGTTTTTTATCTACTGTCAGTTTTCAGAAAACTGAATTGAAACTGACTTAATTTAAAAAAATAGAGTGAAGAGCCTTCTGTGCACTCAAAGCTTAAGATATAAACTCACCTAAATAATATTCATTAAATTCACTAATCAAGAGATCCTCTGACCTTAACTCGACTACTGCTTTTTAGTGGATGAGCAGTGTCCTTGTTCAACAACCTTAAGAAGCCCTCTATATTTTACTTCAAACAATATATTGTTATTAAGAATTAATTTAGCTTTAATAAGCTTTTCCCATGGCAGAAAAGCATGCAATGTTTTTTTTAAAAAAATGATTTAAAATGGCTTTATCTACCTTGTGTTATAGTAAAATCTAGTTTCCTAATTATTATGTAAATGTTGTATATTTTTCTAATACCTATCTAACAAATGACATTAAAGCCTGTTTCCTAAAGTCCAAAGTGTCAATATTTTATAAATCTGTTAATAAATGTGTGTATGTGTATGTATGTGTGTATATATATATATATATAATCATCAAAACATCAAACATCAAAGTACTTCTCCCGTAATTTAAATATTGTTTCTTTTTCCCAAATCATATGTAAGCCTAAGAGGAAGACAGGAGCTTTTTTGTTTTTGTTTATTCACTGCTGCCTCCCCCATGCTTAGATCCATGCCTTCCACATAAAAGTTTGGTCAGAATATATATTACAATGTATGAATAAAATATTACCCATTAAATATTATCCTATACCTGCCAATGTAAGTGAGCAAACAAAAAAATATTTGCTTGAGAAATGCTCATTGCTCATTTATGCCCTTTTACCTTATGAAGTTGGCTTTTGCTGTGGAATGTCAGTAGTAAGTTAAAATCCATGCCCATCTCCTCATTCAACTGTTGGCCAGAAGAAGCCTCAGCTTTTGCAGCAGATTAGCCAACAACAAGAGCAGTTCATCCAGATGCTGAATGAGACCCCTGGGGAGCTGGCAGACATCTCAGATGTGGAAGGTGAGGTAGGTCCATAGGCAAGGAGTCCCTGCAGATAAACTACATCTAGGTGAAGCCACAGTAGAGAGAATTTATAAGGAGGTTGAAGGCCCTGGGCTTCTCAGATAACCTGGTGACCCAGGCCTACTTCTCTTGTGGGGGGCAGGGCGGGGGTAGAGAATTTGGCTGTCAACTTCCTCCTGAGTCAGAACTTTGATAGGGAGTGATGCTGGGAAGCCAGGCTGCCCACCGATCCACCTTCCTATATATATATATATATATATATATATATATATATACACACACACACACACATATATATACACACACATATATAATGCATATATATGCATATATATATTTAAGTGAAAGAAAATAATATATATATATTTAAGAAGTGAAAGAAAATAGTCCTTAAAACAAAAACACTCCAACTTCCCACCTTCCTGAAGTAGCCCTATTCCCATCTTGGCCTGAGACCAGGGCAGACAGCTGTCTCCCGTCTCTTGCCCCAGCCCAGCCACCTCAAAGGAGCTGACAGAACCTGAGGTGACAGATAAGCTCCTCTTGGCCTCTGTCACTGCTCTCTGCAGCTAGGAGAGGTGGGTGCTTGCTCCCTCCTCCCCCAAAGAGCCTCTGACACTTCCCTGCCCCTCTTGCAGGGTGAACGAAAGCTGGGGAGCCCCAGACTTTAATCCTTCATTATAGTGGCCCAAATCTTTCCTTCTGGGGTGAGCTTTTGGGGGCCAAAGTCCCCCTCCGCAGTCAGGCCTTGACCCCTAGCTTGCATCCATTGCCCGGGAGAAGGAGGTCTGGTTTGTCCTGCCTGGGGAAGGAGTAGGATCAGAGCCACTCTGGAGGTTGAGCCCACCCCCAGACCAGAACTGTGTTTCTAAGGTTTTAAAGTGACTAAAGCTTTGAAAGCCAAAAAAAAAGAAAGAAAGAAAAAAAAAAAAGGTGAAGGAGCCAGCTGCCCATGGTAGGGTGCTGATTGGCTGAGCCAGAAACAAAATAATGCCCTGCAGCTGCTCTTCAAGCAAAAGGCTCCAGAATGTGGTCTCCTGGGACAAATTTTAGAAACTAAATTTTAGTAATGGCATTCATTACTAAAAAAATCTCATATCTGGAAACAAATGAGTTAGAATTAAAAAGCCTTTTAGATTTTCATAGGTCAAAGTTTCATTCTGACTCTTAATTAAAAGGCAGATGGAAACTTGAAAGAAAACAGGAAGGTCAGTCAAGAAGGAAAGCAAAGGAAAGGGACTACTAGGGGGAGAAAAAAGTTTCCTTCTGCTTTGACCAAAACCTGTGGTCTAGATCCAATTTTATGGTATGGCATGGGGTAAGGAAGAATTATTGCATTTTCATTCATCAAGTCATAGATGTGCTATGGCAAAAAGTGGTTTGGTTATCTAGCCATGACTGTGTTTTCCAAACAAATCTACCAATTTAGAAATACTGGAATTTTCTGCTGTTGTATTGACTAATTAAGCAGCAACTCGCAGAGACATACTTTCAAACTTTTGAAGAGAAATTGCTCTGGTAAATTATTGTGTATCATCATGTCCTAGGAACTCCAGAAACAAGAGTGGAAGCCAAATAGCAGCATATAGGATATAATAACTCAGGAACACATATGCAGCAAATCATTTTCACCAAATTAACGGAGTAAATTGACCTTTACTCCTTCACTGGGGGGTGGGAGCAGAGGGAGTAAATAACGCATTAGAACCAATACCACATAGCTATTATGTGGAATGGATCTTGAGTCATTTCATTTTTCTGTTAAATAAAATAGTGACCACAGGGTGCTGGGAGACTTGGGGCTGTCTAGGCTACAGGTATTTGCATTACATATGCCTCCCGATAGAAAAAAAATACCTTATTTTATCTCCCACCGTTCCTTTAACATCTGTTTGGTGTGAGTCACTTCCTGTTGCCCATGTGAAAATTCAAGCAAGTATGTGACTTTGATGGTTATAAAAATGTGTCATTCAGATCTCTTACTGTGGCCAACAGCTTAATTTTCTGATAGTTGCCAGCTGTAGTCCTTTTGAATCCACCAGTTGAATTCCATAGGCTTCTCATAGCCAGTGGCTGCACACAACAGGGATCTTATCCTTATGCAAGATATAGGACTCCCCTAATGGGCGACTTTGACTCAAAGATTTTCCATCTGCCTGGAAAAAAACTTCCTTAGAGATGTTCTGCAGGCTGAGACACTTCACCCTGGCTCCTTCAGGGAGACAGGCCTTGCTTTCAAGTCTGAAGCCTCTCCCAGCCTTCTCTGGCTCCAGTTCTTCTTCTTCATAGAAATTTGCCCAAATATATGTATATAATCTTGGTGTCTACTCCCTTGAGTACCTAAATAAACAATATCTTTCCTAAAAATTACAAACATAATCTCAGTTAAGAAATTGAAATTTCGAATACAAATTATTAGTGCAAACTCGGAACTTATTTTAATGGCAAACCTCCTCTCAACTAGCTCAAGCCTGTTGTCAATAGAAGCCTTACTTGGAATGAAGGCTAAGACTCCATTGTTGTCTCTTTCTCCTCATGGTGCTTCTGCTCTTCCTTCTCCTGTTCTCTAATATATTTTTTATAGATTTTATTTATTTATTTATTTGAGACAGAAAGAGTGAGCACGTGGGGGAGGGGTGCCGAACCCAAGGCAGACGCTTAACCAACTGAGCCACCCAGGCGCCCCCTGTTCTCTCATCTAATTAGCCGGTTTCTATCAAGGGTACATGGAAAAGAAATGTGAGAGAATAGGAAAGGAGCAGGAAAAGATTTTCCACAGGAAGCTAGATCTCATTCCCTGGGCCTGACAGATACTTAAAGCTGACTATGTTAAGGAGTCTTTCCTCTGGACATTCAAAGGTTCCCTTTAGGCTCCTTTGTCTACAATTTCTTTGACCTAGGCAGATGCAGTTTATTCCAGTCTTTAGAAACCGGCCGTCATCCCAGTTCCTTTCTGCTGGAATTTCTCCATCCTTTGATAGACACACACTGTCATAATGTGATCTATAATAAGAAATATATATTTGGTCTTTGTTCCCATTTCTGGCATAGAGCTCCTAAAACCATTGGAACTTCCTAAGTGATAAGAGCAATAAAGTTGTCTCAATATTCATAACCTCATTCAGCTACATCTGAGTTTATGTTAATGAGTTATGTTAATACTAAGGGGGAATGCTAAGATTGAGAGGGGACCCAACCATGTGATTAGAGTGTTGGAACTTTCAGTCAGTCCCAGGAGGGTAGAGGGGCTGGAGTTCGATCCAGTTGCCAATTGTCAGTGATTAATTAATCATGTCTATGTAACACAGCCTCCATAAGAAACCCAATGATGGGGTTTAGATCGCTGGGTTGGTGAACACATGAAGATACAGGGGGAATGGTGCTCCCAGAGAGCAAGGAAGCTCTATGCCCCTTATCACATATCTTGTCCTATGCATCTCTTCCATCTGGCTGTTCCTGAGTTATATTCTTTTATAATAAATTGGTAATCTAGTAAGTACAATGTTTCTCTGAGTTCTGTGAGTTGCTCTGCAAATTAATCAAACCTGAGGAAGGGGTAGTGAGAACCTCTGATCTACACACACACACACTTTCTTGGGTAGTGAGAACCTCACACACACACACACACACACACACACACACACTTTCTTGTGCAGCTGAATCTGGTTTAGAGGAAATACTGGCCTAAGCCGTGTCCTGATTAATGCCAGAAATGCATGTCTGTCCTAATGCAGCCATTTCTCTCAGGCTGCCACAGCCCACTTTAGCTTTTGCCAGCCTGAGTCAAGGACAGGTTCTCTTTGTCTTCCTCTGCAGAGTTACAGGGAAATCATTTCAACTATCCTTCTGAGTTTGAGGTAAAGAGGCAGCAGACTCTATTCTCTGTAGAGCTCACATATTGGAAGAGCTCTTATCAAAGAGTTCTTACCAATAAAACTTCTCCTCCCCAGTTGGCCTATTTTCTATCTGCATCAAACTTAGGGGTCTAATAGTTGTGGAAATAGTTCTTAAATAGTTTCTTTGAAAATTTCCAAAGGGTGATTTTTTTTTCCCCTCACCTTCAAATTTAACATCGATCATAGTTCTTTATATACACATACAGTAAATACACAATTATATTACTTGCAAATGATTAAAACTCACCCAGAGATAAGAGGATGAGCAGCAGGTTAGAGACATGGTATTTGGAGTTTCTTCTGTCATGTTCACAGAAAATTGCTAAAATTACTTAGCAATATTTTGGTGGGTAACTAGGCTTTAGAAATAAATACACAGTGACAGGTAAATATGTGAATCAAATAGTTTTTTAGGTGTAATTGGATTATTATATTCCTGTTGTGATGAGTATTTTACCCATGCTAGTTAATCATAATTAAAATTACATTTAATAATTTGGGAGTTTCACAAGCAGAGTATTTTGGGGTTATTTGTATTCCAGTAGGTATTTAGATAATAATTAAGAAAAAAGACAAAATGAGAGGAAAATAAAATTAAGTTGATTTAAAGGAAAGGATAATTAAATAAGATGGTGATAATGGTTGCAGATTATTAATAATAACATGGGAATTCCTGTACCTCAAGGAGTAATCCTTTTGCAGTTCTGAATAAAAGTTTTAAATAAAACTGCTGATTAAATTTTTAAGATTTTTTTTTTTAAGATTTTATTTTTTTGATAGAGAGAGACACAGCAAGAGAGGGAACACAAGTAGGGGGAGTGGGAGAGGGAAAGCAGGCTTCCCGCCAAGCAGGGAGCCTGATGAGGGGCTCGATCCCAGGACCCCAGGATCATGACCTGAGCCGAAGGCAGACGCTTAACGGCTGAGCCACCCAGGCATCCCAATTTTTAAGATTTTTAATTCTCTCTTTTCGTGTGATGCTATCGATTGTTTTATATTGAGGAAAAAATTGAAATGCAGTATTTTCCAAGTTACATTTATATGAAAAGTTGTACTCTGAACACATGTGCGAACCTTCAAATCACTGCTTGAAAATCCTATGTAGTTTAAGGTTACATTTTCTAGGAGTACTTGTGCAGAATGCATATACATTTGGCAAAGTGAACTCAGCACAGGATTGTTTTTTGAAAATATTTCATTTTTTTCTTACTGCACTTGAGAGACTGGACAAATATTTTTCCAGTGTGTAGCTCCATCATACGACTTAACCTGGTCTTTTCATTATTTGAAGTTAATACTTCTCATTATTCAACTGGAGCAGGTTATTGACTTGACTTAGTAACATTTACTCTCAGTCTATAAGGCTTCTCTCCGAAACATGCATCTTTTACATTAATTAATTATGCATAAGCTTACTGAACATTTTTTATGTTCTTGCTCTGGGTAAACAAGGGCCAATATAGCAACTCTTTTCTTAATGGAGTTTTTATCTAATCAGTAAAAGAAATTGTCCAGTGCATCACTAATTATAAAAAAGTGGGATAATTATTATACTGGGAATAGGCCCCAACCCTAAAAGGAGTACATGAGAGGAGTGAGGATTCTCTCCTATTGTTATATGTGAACAATATATATGAGAAAGTATATATGGTAGTAAGTACTTACCAATCTGAGGACAATTTCCCCTCAGATGTACTACCTGTAAATAACAGTCAGATTTTGTTTCATAGATAACGTATGTTGATTTGTGAGCTGATTTAGGGATTTATGTCCTTAAGTAAACTAAAAAATTATTTTATCTATAGTGTACATTCAGTAGAATGAAAACAATGTGATATAGTTTCCATAGGACCCGTTAGTAGAAGAAGTCAAATTGAATAATTGAATAAAATAAATATATATATGCTTATCTTAAATGCTAGCAAGTAAAATATAAAAAAAAAAAAAAAGCTTAAGGGGAGAAGGGTGGCTGGGGAATGCAATTTAAACAAACACATAAAGAGGCAGTATAAATAGTGTGTAAGTGTTCAGGCTCTGGAGACATTCTAAACCGTCAAATCCTATCCCTGTAACTTAACTAGCTTTTTGACTTTAGAGAAATATTTTATATTCCAGTCTTTTTGGTCCTTTTTCTGTGCAATGGAGATGATAATAGGTTGAACCACATGAAATTGTTATGGTTGGCTATTTTTTACAGCTTTATTGAGGTATAAGTGATTTACAATAAACTACACACATTTAAAGTGTACAATTTGATGATTTTTTCCTAACTATGTATATATGTAATAAACCATTGCCCTAATCAAGATATACACTGAATAGTCACTTCAAAAAGTTTTCTTGTGCCCCTTTAAAATCTATGTCTCCTTACCTCCCATCTCCGAGAAGCACTGATTTGCTCTGTCTTTATGGGTTAGTTTGCCTTTTCAGGAATTTTTCTTTTAATGAATGGAATCATTATAATATATACCCTTTTAGTTTGACTTCATTCAGTATAATTATTTTGACATTCATTCATGTTTTTGCATGTATCAAGAATAATTGCTGACTAGTATTTCATTGTATGGATAGTCTGTAATTGGTTTATTCATTCAGGTATTGGTGGACATTTGGATTGTCTTCTATTTTAGGTGATTATATATAGTTGTTATAAACCTTTGCATACAGAAAACAGAAAAACAAATAGTTGTTTCTTTGAAATGACCAATAAAATTAGGAAAGAGAGAAGACATAAATCTCTAATGTCAGGAATGACACAGATGACATTACTCCAAATCCTACACACATAATAAGAATAATAAGAGAATATTATTAAAACCTGCCTACTAAGAAATTGGTTAATGAAAATATAGTGGAAAAATTCCTTGAAAGACAAAAATTGCCAAAGCTCACTCAAAAAAAAAAAAATGAGATATATGAATAGCCATATATCTCTTGAAGAAATTGCTTTCACAACAACAAAAACAGAACTTTCCATAAAAAGAACTTTACTGCTAGATGGTTTCATAAATGGTTATACCAAGTAATTGTTAAGTAATAACAATACTACATAAATACTTCTAGAAAACTGAGGAAAGAATACTGTGCAATGTATTTTATGAGACTAGTATTACTCTGAAACCCTAACTAAATGAAGACATTATAAGACAGAAGATTGTGTAGGAACAAAATCTCCTACAGACCTAACACAAAAGTTTTTAACAGAAAGCGATCAAATCCAGTAATATATTTAAAGATTAATACATCACCACAAGTGGGGATTATCCTAGTAATACAATAATTAGCTCAATATTAAAAATCAGTATAATTCACTGTAGCCACATACTAAAGAAGAAAAACATTATAATTGCCTTGGTAGAAAGATAAAAAGCATTTGGCAAAACTTAAGCTCCTTTCAGGATAAAAACTCTCAACCTGATAAAGGATATCTGTGTAAAATCCATAGCTAACATCAAACTCAGTGGTAAAAGACTGCATGTCTTCCCCTGGACATTGAGAATTAGGCATGGATATCGACTCTAACAATTTCTATTCAGCATTTTACTGAGGGTGTTAGACAATGTGATGTGTTAAAAAAAAGGGGGGGGAGAAAGAAAAAGAAAGAAAGAAAAGGAAGGGGCGCCTGGGTGGCTCAGTTGGTTAAGCGACTGCCTTCAGCTCAGGTCATGATCCTGGAGTCCCGGGATCGAGTCCCACATCGGGCTCCCTGCTTAGCGGGGAGTCTGCTTCTCCCTCTGACTCTCCCCCCTCTCATGTGCTCTCTCTCATTCTCTCTCTCAAATAAATAAATAAAATCTTTAAAAAAAAAAAAAAGGAAGAAAAGGAATACATATTGGAAAGGACGGATTAAAAATTTTTATTTTTGGGCAACCTGATTTTCTAAATACTACATCTACAAAAAGTTTTAGACTCCCAAGAGCATTTGACAGTTTTAGACTCCCAAAAGAGCAATTCTCTTGTTTTATCTTAATAATAATACAATGTAATTCAAAGGTTATGGTGATTAATTGACATGTTTGAATATGTTAATATACATAAGGCATTTATCATTGTGTCTGTTTCAGAGGAAGTTATCTGCAACCCTTAGCTAATGCTTTTTGTAATGCATAAAATTGTTTATTATCAGCAAAACTTGGAAACAGCAATACAAGGCAATTTAAAATTGAAAAAAAGGTAAAAATAATGAGTAGGGACATAAATATTGGAAATATAGCAGATAGTATTAGGTTAAAAAAAAAATGACCTCTGAGAGATGAGTAGAAACTTTGGCTTTGAGTTTCCTAGCAGTTGATACTAAAAAGTAAACACCCACTATGATCACATGTTTATTAATATCCATACCATTTTAAAACATTTTTTAAAACCGATAAAGATGTTAATGAGAAGCACACCATTTTTGTTACTATGACCAAATAGAATATGTCTGGGCTCTCTTATTAAGGACACAATGCAACTTGGCGACCACAACCCAAGCATTTTTTAATTACAAATAAAATGACAAAATTTTAAGTATATTATATGAAGTTTACGTGGTTTTTTCGTTTTACAAAGTGAATCTCAGTAAGCTATTTCTACATTGAGTGATAATGTATATTGAGCAATAATGAGTAGTAAAGATGTCAACAACTATATTTCAGATAGTGCTACATACTAGGCATTGTTATACACCTTACATATTTTAATTCATTTACTGTGTATGATCATATTGAGGTAATTACTATTATTGCCTATAGTTTAAAAATAAACTGATGCACAGAGAGGTTGAGTGGTTTGGTTAAGGTCACACAGCTTGCAAATAGCAGAGAGAGAATTCAGAGGCCAGGTTGTTTAGTTCCAAAGGCCACTATCTTTACTGCTCGACCTTTCCTTTTTTGTGATCTTATAGGTACCATATAGTGCAACAGTTTTTTCATCGTTGATGCAATTGCATGTCTCTAATATTCTTAGGTAGACTTGTTTACCTGTTCTGATCATTCAGGATGGAAAACCTGCTTCTCTGAATTTTCTACCCTAAGTCCATGTAGGTAAAACTGATGAATCTGATGATTCAAGTCTGAGATAGTGTAATGTTAAGCACACAGGATTTTGAGCTAGACTTTTCTAAATATATGTTCTTATTCAACTACTTACTAACTCAATAACATTAGATGAAATACACAACCTCTCAAAACTTTATTTTCTTCATTTGTAATTTTTTTTAAAGATTTTATTTGAGAGAGAGAGAGAGTGAGAGAGAGCATGAGCAGGTGGAGAAGCAGATGGAGAGGGAGAGGCAGACTTCCCGCTGGGCAGGGAGCCTGATGCGGGGCTCGATCCCAGGACCCTGGGATCATGACCTGAGGCAGACGCTTAACCAACTGAGCCACACAGGGCCCTCTTCATTTGTAATTTTTGAAATAATAATAATAACTATCACAAGAGATTTACATGAATCAAGAGACAAGATAATTAGTAAGTGTTAGTTGAGATGAGTAGAGGGATGGGATTCCTGCTTAACTTTGCTGGCGATAAATAAATAGAAAAAAACATAAAAATAATTTCTGTTCTCTTTCTTGTAGTATTTACCTTGGAATTAAGTAGCTTTTTTTTGCATCTTTGTTTAGGGTGAGAATTAAATTACTTTAAAATACTAATACTTTGTTTTTCAGTTTTCTCCTTTACCACGTGATTCCTAAAATATATGCAGTAGGGCATTTTTATGTGAGATTATCCATTTTATCAATGCATTGTAATTCCTCTGTGTTGGAAACAATAGAAAAACATAGCAATTAACTCACAAATAGCACTTAATATGCTTTACTGTATTTTACCTGTTATAAGACAGTCACCTTAACTAGAACAATTGTTGTTGCAAATAGATGCCATGAGATATAACATATAGAATTTAGAACTGTGTCTGGAACCTAACTGTTATGCAAGGAATAGTTTGTGGTAGTGACAATGGTAGAACAGCCATAGTGACAGTTGTTTCATTGGACTGCAGGCGGGCATTAAAGATAAGAACAATGTGACATACCCTGGAGTCTACAGGATCTAGTAGCTCCTTAAAAATGCTGGTTAAATGAATGGATGAAGAAATACTTAAACACATAAAAAATGGCAGACTACCATTCTTCCATACCTCCTGCTGTGGAACATGCCAATTTGAAGAAAAGTAGAAATATGGTCAGGTATAGTTTTCACCTAATCTTCAAGAACATGATCATTTTTGTGTCAAAAAACTGGAAGCAGTACAGATGACAGCATCCATGTCCATATATTCTAAGAGAGGTTAGGGAAAATCCAAACTAACTCAATATTGTCTTGTTAAAAGACTCAGAACTGGGAAAGGCTAGGAAAAGTTTAAAAAGTTATAAGAGAAATAGATTCTGATTCATCCTGTTTGTGATATAGGGACTCAAAAAAAGAGAAAAGAACATCATTTTTTTAAAGTAAAGATTCCTATCTATTCTGGTTATTAATTTTATTTTAGAAACGGTCCTTGATATTTTCTCTATGAAACAAGTGTTGCATGACTGTTACTTAACTAAAGTTATCACTGACATGTGACTAATTCAGAATATATAGTGACTGCATTTGTATTTTCTCAGAATCTATGTAGTAAAAAATGTACTACTTTTTTCCCTTTGTGGTGTTGAATAAATTATTTGAAGAATAAAAAGTATTTTAGTAATATGATTTTCAAGTGTGTGTACTAAAACATTCTAATAAGTTATAAAAAGCAGTTTGAAATAGTTCTTCTGAGGTAAAACTGAGAATTACCCTGATTTAAAAAGTACTTTATCAGGGCACATGGGTGGTGCAGTTGGTTAAGCATTGACTCTGGGTTTCCAGTTCAGGTCCTGATCTCAGGGTTGTGGATCTCTGCCTCCTTCAGAGTCGGCTTGGGATTTTCACTCCCTCTCCCTCTGCCTCTCTGCCTCGCATGCTCTCTCTTTCCAAAATAAATAAATCAATCTTAAAAAAAAGTACTTTATCTACTCTTGTTTTTATATTACCAGTGACACAATAATTAAACATTTGATAAAATGTAAACTGAAATCTCTTCAATGATTTCTTTTTTAACACTGATGTCCAGATAATCTTGGAAAATTCTTGTAAGGGCAGTAAAATCTGGAAGGCCATTGTCAATGACTGAAAGTTCACAGAGGTAGTAATTTGTTATATTGCTGAGATAATCATAATGGGCACCTAGTGTTCATCTTTGGAGAAAACCTCTTTAAGGGTCAAAACATGGTCAGGTAATGGACTTTTGTATAAGGACAAATCAATGAATAACTGTCTTTTAATATTTACAGATGGATACAAAATGGTGTTAAGTAGAAATCACAAATTCTATAATAACAATCTCTCTACTAGTTTTTAATAGGGACATTGAAAGAGGCCAGAATAGACCCACTGAAGAGTCTAACAATTTTAAGTGCTTCTTCTGTAAATCACAGGAAGTATTTTCTTTGCTGGAAACTTAGGTAAAAAGAAAGGTTGTATCATAAAAATCATACAGTTTTAGAAAGTTAATATTCTATAGAGTCATTCAAAATAAGGCACTTGGGAAGGCAGATTCAAGGACATGGAGACATATTCTTAAAAAATAGTGTGTGCCGCTGGGGGGGGGGGAAGATGGCAGAGGAGTAGGGGACCCTATTTCAACTGGTCCCCAGAATTGAGCTGGATATCTACCAGACCACTCTGAGCACCCACGAAACCAGCCTGAGATGTAAGAAGATCTGGATCTCTACAAACAGAATATCGCAGGCGGTTGGTTTCGAGGTACGAAGCGGGGAGCCGTGATTCTGCGGGCAGATATCAGAGGATAAATGGCAGCGGGAGGGTGCCTGGCCGTGGGGATCCTACACCGCCGGTGAGCAACAGCCTTGCAGGCTGGGGATGGGGCACAGACTCGCAGACCAGTAGTGGCGAGAAAGGACTTTAGGGCAGGCCCCGGGGTGGAAACCTGGAGCGGCGGGGTAGCGCCTGTGAATTGCAGCCCCTGCGACGGAACCCTGGAGTGGCAGAGTCACACACACGTGAACTGGGAGCGGCTGGCGGTTTTAGAAGCACAAAGGGCAGAGACGTGCCCTGACCTGGAGGTAGGACTGGGGGCCCTGTGGAGGGGCACACAACCCAGGATGCTGCAGTTTATAGCAGCACAGACAGAAACGGAGATGGTGTGGCCTGGAGAGCTCACAGAAGAACAGACTGCGGTGTCTATCACCCAGCCACCCCATCCCTCCCACCCCAACTCCCACTCCAGCAACCCTCAGTTTGTTTCCTGAGATTAAGAATTCCTCATATCAGTGAGGCCATATGATACATGTCTTTCTCTGATTGACTTATTTCGCTCAGCATAACACCCTCCAGTTCCACCCACGTTGTTGCAAATGGCAAGATCTCATTCCTTTTGATGGCTGCATAATATTCCATTGTATATATATACCACTTCTTCTTTATCCATTCATCTGTCAATGGACATCTAGGCTCTTTCCACAGTTTGGCTATTGTGGACATTGCTGATATAAACATTGGGGTGCACGTACCCCTTCGGATCCCTACATTTGTATCTTTGGGGTAAATACCCAGTAGTGCAATTGCTGGATCATATGGTAGCTCTATCTTCAACTTTTTGAGGAACCTCCATACTGTTTTCCAGAGTGGTTGCAGCAGCTTGCATTCCCACCAACAGTGTAGGAGGGTTCCCCTTTCTCTGCATCCCCGCCAACATCTGTCGTTTCCTGACTTGTTAATTTTAACCATTCTGACTGGTGTGAGGTGATACCTCATTAAGGTTTTGATTTGGATTTCCCTGATGCCGAGCGATGTTGAGCACTTTTTCATGTGTCTGTTGGCCATTTGGATGTCTTCTTTGCAGGAATGTCTGTTCATGTCTTCTGCCCATTTCTTGATTGGATTCTTTGTTCTTTGGGTGTTGAGTTTGATAAGTTCTTTATAGATTTTGGATACTAGCCTTTTATCTGATATGTCATTTGCAAATATCTTCTCCCATTCTGTCGGTTGTCTTTTGGTTTTGTTGACTGTTTCTTTTGCTGTGCAAAAGCTTTTTATCTTGATGAAGTCCCAATAGTTCATTTTTGCCCTTGCTTCCCTTGCCTTTGGCAATGACTCTAGGAAGAAGTTGCTGCGGCTGAGGTCAAAGAGGTTTGCTGCCTGTGTTCTCCTTTAGGATTTTGATGGACTCCTTTCTCACATTTAGGTCTTTCAATCATTTTGAGTCTATTTTTGTGTGTGGTATAAGGAAATGTAATGCATGGTGATTAACATAACAATAAAATAATTAAAAAAAAAAACAGACTGCGGTCTCTCTGCTCTGAGTCAGAGGGTTGGAAACTGTCTCTTCTGCTCTGACTCGCGGAATAGACGTGGAAAGCCGCCAGGGAAAGCTGCCAGAGAACAAAAACCCCTAAAACTGATTCCCACTGACCCCAATCCCTGCCACAGGGGGGCAGGGCAACTCTGCCCAAACAGGGTGCCTGAGTAACAGCGCAGCAAGCCCCTCCCCGAGAAGACAGGCTGGGAAAACAAGAGGCCAGCAACCCTAAGGTCCCAAGAAAACAAGTGTATCTTGCTTGGGTTCTGGTCAATAATTTGGACTCTATACATTCCTTCAAACACCCATCAACAGAATGACTAGGAGGAGGAGCCCCCAAATAGAAAAGACTCAGAGATTATGACTTGTGCTGCAGATTTAAAAATGGATGCAGATATAACCAAGATGTCGGAGATGGAATTCAGGCTAGCAATTGTGAAAACAATGGCTAGAATGGAGAAATCAATTAATGGCAACATAGAGTCTCTAAGGGCAGAAATGAAAGCTGAATTTGCAGAACTTAAAAATACTATCAACGAGATCCAATCCAATCTATATAATCTAACAGCTAGGGTAACTGAGGCAGAAGAGCGAATAAGCGACCTAGAAGACAATATAATAGATAAAAAGGGAAAAGAGGAGGCCAGGGAAAAACAACTCAGAATCCATGAAAATAGAATCAGAGAAATAAGTGACACCATGAAGCGTTCCAATGTCAGAATAAATAGAATCCCGGAGGGAGTGGAGAGAGAGAGAGGACTAGAAGATGTATTTGAGCAAATCATAACTGAGAACTTCCCTAATCTGGGGAATGAAACAAACATTCACATCCTAGAGGCAGAGAGGGCCCCTTCCAAGATCAAGGAAAACAGGCCAACACCCCGGCATGTAATAGTAAAACTTGCAAATCTTAGAACCAAGGAAACCATCTTAAGGGCAGTTAGGGGGAAGAGATTCCTTACGTACAGAGGGAGGAACATCAGAATAACGTCAGACCTATCCACAGAGACCTGGCAAGGCAGAAAGGCCTGGCAAGACATATTCAGGGTACTAAATGAAAAGAACATGCAGCCAAGAATACTTTATCCGGCAAAACTTTCATTTAGAATGGATGGAGAGATGCAGAGCTTCCACGACCAGCAGAAACTGAAAGAATATGTGACCACTAAGGCAGCCCTGCAAGAAATATTAAGGGGGGTTCTATAAAAGGAGAAAAACCCCAAGAGTGATATACAACAGAAATTTATAGGGACAATCTATAAAACAACATCTTCACAGGCAATATGATGACAATTAATTCATATCTTTCAATAATCACTCTCAACGTGAATGGCCTAAACGCTCCCATAAAACAGCACAGGGTTGCAGATTGGATAAAAAGACAGGACCCATCCGTATGCTGTCTACAAAAGACTCATTTTGAACCTAAAGATACATCCAGACTGAAAGTGAAGGGATGGAGATCCATCTTCCATGCCAGCGGACCTCAAAAGAAAGCTGGGGTAGCAATTCTTATATCAGACAAATTGGATTTTAAACTAAAGTCTATAATAAGAGACACAGAAGGACACTGTATCATTCTTAAAGGGTCTATCCAACAAGAAGATCTAACAATTGTAAATATCTATGCCCCCAACGTGGGAGCAGCCATCTACATAAGCCAACTGTTAACCAAAATAAAGAGTCATATTGATAACAATACATTAATTGTAGGAGACCTCAGTATTCCACTCTCAGCAATAGACAGATCATCTAAGCAGAAAATCAACAAGGAAACAAGAGCTTTGAATGATACATTGGACCAGATGGACCTCATAGATATTTACAGAACATTCCACCCTAAAACAACAGAATACTCATTCTTCTCAAGTGCACATGGAACTCTCTCCAGAATAGAGCACATACTGGGTCACAAATCAGGTCTCAACTGATACCAAAAGATTGAGATTATTCCCCGCATATTCTCAGACCACCATGCTCTAAAACTGGAACTCAATCACAAGAAAAAATTTGGCAGAAATTCAAACACTTGGAAGTTAAGACCACTCTGCTCAAGAATGTTTGGGTCAACCAGGAAATCAAAGAAGAACTTAAACAATTCATGGAAAACAATGAGAAGGAAAACACATCGGTCCAAAACCTATGGGATACTACAGAGGCAGTCCTAAGGGGGAAATACATAGCCATCCAAGCCTCACTCAAAAAAACAGAAAAATCCCAAATTCACCAACTAACTCTACACCTTAAAGAACTAGAGAAAAAGCAACAAACAATGCCTAAGCCATGCATTAGAAGAGAAATAATTAAAATTAGAGCAGAAATCAATGAATTAGAAACCAGAAATACAGTAGATCAGATCAATGAAACTAGAAGTTGGTGCTTTGAAAGAATTAATAAGATCGATAAACCACTGGCCAGACTTATCCAAAAGAAAAAAGAAAGGACCCAAATTAATAAAATTATGAATGAAAGGGGAGAGATCACGACTAACACCAAGGAAATAGAAACAATTATTAGAAATTATTATCAACAGCTATATGCCAATAAACTGAGCAATCTGGATGAAATGGAGGCCTTCCCGGAAACCTATAAGCTCCAAGACTGAAACAGGAAGAAATTGACAACCTGAATAGGCCAATAACCAGTAATGAGATTGAAGCAGTGATCAAAAACCTCCCACAAAACAAGAGTCCAGGGCCTGATGGATTCCCTGGGGAATTCTACCAAACATTCAAAGAAGACATAATACCTATTCTACTGAAGCTGTTTCAAAAAATAGAAACAGAAGGAAACCTTCCAAACTCCTTCTATGGGACCAGCATTACCTTAATCCCCAAACCAGGCAAAGGCCCCATCAAAAATGAGAATTTCAGACTGATATCCCTGATGAATATGGATTCCAAAATCCTCAACAAAATCCTAGCTAATAGGATCCAACAATACATTAAAAGGATCATCCACCACGACCAAGTGGGATTTATCCCCAGGATGCAAGGGTGATTCAACATTCGCAAATCAATCAGTGTGATAGAACACATTAATAAGAGGAGGGAGAAGAACCATATGGTCCTCTCAATTGATGCAGAAAAAGCATTTGACAAAATACAACATCCTTTCCTGTTTAAAACTCTTCAGAGTATAGGGATAGAGGGAACATTCCTCAAGTTCATAAAATCCATCTATGAAAAACCCACAGCAAATATCGTCCTCAATGGGGAAAAGCTGAGAGCCTTTCCCTTAAGATCAGGAACACGTCAAGGATGCCCACTCTCGCCACTATTGTTCAACATAGTACTAGAAGGCTTAGCAACAGCAATCAGACAACAAAAAGAAATAAAAGGTATTCAAATTGGCAAAGAAGAAGTCAAACTCTCTCTTTTCACAGATGACATGATACTTTATGTGGAAAACCCAAAAGACTCCACCCCCAAATTACTAGAACTCATCCAGCAATTCAGTAATGTGGCAGGATACAAAATCAATGCACAGAAATTAGTTGCTTTCTTATACACTAACAATGCAACTGTAGAAAGAGAAATTAGAGAATCGATTCCATTTACAATAGCACCAAAAACCATAAGATACCTCGGAATAAACCTAACCAAAAAGGTAAAGGATCTATACTCTAGGAACTACAGAACACTCATGAAAGAAATTGAAGAAGACACAGAAAGATGGAAAAACATTCCATGCTCATGGATCAGAAGAATAAACATTGTTAAAATGTCTATGCTACCCAGAGCAATCTATACCTTCAATGCCATCCCGATCAAAATTCCAATGACATTTTTCAAAGTGCTGGAACAAACAATCCTAAAATTTGTATGGAATCAGAAAAGACCCTGAATCACCAAGGAAATGTTGAAAAAGAAAAACAAAGCTGGGGGCATCACGTTGCCTGATTTCAAGCTATATTACAAAGCTGTGATCACCAAGACAGCATTGTACTGACATAAAAACAGACATATAGACCAATGGAACAGAATAGAGAACCCAGATGTGGACCCTCAACTCTATGGTCAAATAATCTTTGACAAAGCAGGAAAAAACATGCAATGGAGAAAAACAGTCTCTTCAATAAATGGTGCTGGGAAAATTAGACAGCCACATGCAGAGAATGAAACTCGACCATTCTCTAACACCATTCACAAAGATAAACTCAAAGTGGATGAAAGACCTCAATGTGAGACAGGAATCCATCCAAATCCTAGAGGAGAACATAGGCAGTAACCTCTTTGACATCGGCAACAGGAACTTCTTTCAAGATACATCTCCAAAAGCTAGTGAAACAAAAGCAAAAATGAACTTTTGGGACTTCATCAAGATAAAAATCTTCTGCACAGCAAAGGAAACAGTCAACAAAACAAAGAGGCAACCCACAGAACGGGAGAAAATATTTGCAAATGACACTACAGATAAAGGGCTGGTATCCAAGATCTATAAAGAACTTCTCAAACTCAACACCCAGAAAACAAATAATCAAGTCTAAAGTGGGCAGAAGATATGAAAAGACACTTCTCTGAAGAAGACATACAAATGGCTAACAGACACATGAAAAAATGTTCATCATCATGAGCCATCGGGGAAATCCAAATCAAAACCATGCTGAGATACCACCTTACACCAGTTAGAATGGCAAAAATGGACAGGGAAACAAAGAACAAATATTGGAAAAGTTGTGGAGAAAGGGGAACCCTCTTACACTGTTGGTGGGAATGCACGTTGGTACAGCCACTTTGGAAAACAGTGAGGGTCTCAGGGCCAGTGGCGCAATGGATAACACGTCTGACTACGAAAAACAGTGTGGAGATTCCTCAAAAATTTAAAAATAGAGCTACCCTATGACCCAGCAATTGCACTCCTGGGTATTTACCCCAAAGACACAGATGTAGTGAAAAGAAGGGCCATATGCACCCCAATGTTCATAGCAGCAATGTCCGCAATAGCCAAACTGTGGGAAGAGCTGAGATGCCCTTCAACAGATGAATGGATAAAGAAGATGTGGTCCATATATACAATGGAATATTACTCAGCCATCAGAAAGGATGAATACCCAACTTTTACATCAACATGGATGGGACTAGAGGAGATTATGCTAAGTAAAATAAGTCAAGCAGAGAAAGTCAATTATCATATGGTTTCACTTATTTGTGGAACATAAGGAATAGCATGGAGGACATTAGGAGAAGGAAGGGAAAAATGAGGGGGGGAATTGTAGGGAGAGATGAACCATGAGAGACTATGGACCTGAGAAACAAACAGGGTTCTACAGGGGAGGGGGGAGGGGGGATTGCTTAGCCCGGTGATGGGTATTAAGGAGGGCACGTACTGCATGGAGCGCTGGGTGTTATACGAAAACAATGGATTGTGGATCACCACATCAAAAACCAATGATGTATTGTATGGTGACTAACATAACATAATAGAATTTAAAAAAAAATAGTGTGTGCCTACATGACCTATATATGCTTTTAAAAAATATATAATTAAAAATAGGTAAAAAACAGGGGTGTCTGGCTGGCTCAGTTAGTGGAACATGTGACTCTTGAACTTGGGGTTGTATGTTCAAGCTCCACATTGGGTGTAGAGATTATTTAAAAATAAAAATCTTTAAAAGGGGATGCCTGGGTGGCTTAGTTGTTTAAGCATCTGCCTTTGGTTCAGGTCGATCTGGGGTCCTGGGATTGAGTACTGTGTAGGGCTCCCTGCTCAGCGGGCAGTCTGCTGCTTCCTCTCCTTCTCCCCCTGTCATGCTTTCTCTCACTGGCTGTCTCTCACTCTCTATCTCAATTAAATAGTCTTTTAAAAAATGTTTAAAAAATAGGTAAACAACAACAATAAAACAGTTGATTTCCATTACATGATAGGAATTGTATCATATTTAGATAGGCATCATTTTATCTAATCCTCATGAATTTCATTCATTCATTATTGTTTTTCAATGAGTAACTATTTAAATGTTTGATGAACTGAAAGAAGCTGGGACTTTGGAAAAAGAAGAAAAGTAGCACGTGAAAGTTATCAGGGAGGTAAATGATTGAAAGGACTTTCACATTTACCCTAGTGCCACCGGAAGTCTTGGGAGTATTTTAAGGAGTCATGTGATCTGACTTATGTTTTGACAGGATTACATTGGCTGTTGTCCTGAGCATTGAGACCTTCTAATTCATTAATCCAGATTAAGAATGATGTTAGCTTGCAACAGGCAAATAGCAGTAGATATGGTGAGAAGGGACTGGATGTTTTATTTTTCTAAAACAGAGGCAAAAGGATGTACTGAAACAGCACATGTAAGCTATAAGAGAAGACTGGATTTGAGCATGTTGCTAAAGTTTTTACTTGGTAGGGTTTTGTTAACTGAGAAAGGGAAAGTTGTTGAAAAAGCAGGTTGAAAAGATGGAGAAGAACAATAGTTTAGTTCAGGGCATGTTGAGTTTCTGTCAAGGAGGAAATTGAATAAGTTTGGACATCTCTAGTAGGGAATTGGATAGATTGATCTGCTCAGCACTCAGAGGGAAGTTCTGACTATAGGTATACATTTGAAATGTGCAAAAATATACATAAAAATAGCACACAGATAAAGGCATGTGAATGATTGAGCTCATCAAGTAGGTGGTTATAAAGGTAAAAGAGAAGTTAAGAGGCAGAGCTCTGGGGAATTGAAATGTTAAGGAAATAAAGAGAATCTATCAAAGGAGACAGAGGAAGAGTCATTGCCATAGGTGGATAATCAGGGGAGAAATTAAGCGGTCTGATAGCCATGTGAAGAACATGTTTCAAAGAGGAGAGTGATCAACTATTCATAGTTAAATGGAATGCTAAATTGTGTGCCCACCTTTATCCAAAAATGTTAGATTACAATCATGTTCTCAGGTAATTAGAGATCTCTTCAGGGAGTCAAAGGCAATATACACTCTTTGGATAATGGTACCAATAATGAGAGTCAACCATTCACTAGAAAAAGTATATGATACATATGCTTGAAGGCATCAGATACCTAATAAGAGAGTAGAAAAATAAATATAGGCCAGATCTGGACAGGATGGAAGTCCAATTCAGATGAGATTAGCAATTCATGTCCCTTTGCCCTGTTTCTTAAGTCACAGTTTTGAGGAGAATAAGTAGGCTAAGAAGCTGAGTTAAAGTTTTAACTTAGTTTTTGGGCTAAGGCAGCAGAAATGTCGTTTCAAGAACACAAGAGGGAACCCTGCTGAACCCATTTGCTTAAATCTCAATTCCTGAAATTTGGTTAAGTGATTGCAGACTAAATGTGCCCTTGTACAGGGTGAAAGCAAAGATAAAATTCCTAAGAGATTAATATGATGTATTGTACCTAAAGTTACTGCTATAATTGTCATGGATATTTGGTGCTCCATAAAAAAATAACCACCCAGAAGGGGAGAAAGAACAACATGAACAAAAGCAAAGAAAATTACAGAAAATAAAAATAGATTAAAGACCTTCTAGATAATGAGTCATCAGATTCTCATATAAAATAACTATATTTAGTATTTTAGAAATATAAAAAAAGTTAAACATGTGGTAGAAAACTCAGAGCTTTACATGTATAATAACCAAACTTGAAAACTCGATGGATTTAATGACCTATTTCCTACAACCAAAGAGATAATGAACAGGAAGAACGAGAAAGAAAGAAGGAGGAAGTACTCACATGGGACAGGCTGTATCTAGAGAGTATAGAAGAGAAGCAAATTCCATGCAAAGAAAGCAGAACGAGGTAAGAGAAGAAATACAAATTTATGAGGAAGAAAATATAATCAGAATAAAAAATCAAATTCTAAGAATTTTGGAGGGAAGTTCTAGTAAAACTGATAAATCTCTGGCAAATTGTACCAAGAAAATAAGAGAGGAGCTAACTAATATCAGAAATGGAAAAAGAACATCATTAACTATCATTATAAGAAGACATAAATAAATTTATGGATTAAATGGATAAATCTGAAGAAATTACAATTTATATAATCTTACATATAAAGAACTAAAAAATCTGGATAGTTCTATAAACAATAAAGGAATATATAATATATATTTTTCAATCCCACTAAGTAAGATTTAGGTCCAGAAGACTTCATTAATGAATTCTGCTAAGCATGAACAGAAAAATCAAGGTCAATCCTACATACACATATACATATACATATATGTATACTTCTACATATATTTCTACATACACTTCTATATATACTTTGCATATACTTTTTTAAGGGAAAATGAAACCAGCCTAATTTTAACAATAAAAGACAAGTATATTAAGAAAGAGAAACCCAGGCTAATGAATACAGAATTAAAAATTATAAACAAAATATTAACAAACCAAATTAAAGACTATGTGAAAAGGATTACACATTGCAGTCAGATTGGTTTTGTTCTAGGAATGCAATATTGTTTTCACCCTGAGATACCAATCAATATAATTCACCAGATTAGCAGAATGAGAAAATCTACACAATCATTGCAATAAAGGTAGGAAAAAGGATAGTTAAAATACAAACTCAATTTTTGTAAAAATTTCTCAGCAAATTAAAAATAGAAGAAAATTACATAAGGTATTAAATTTTATATAACAAAAACTACATTAAAAATCATAGTAGATGGTGAAATGTTGAAAGTTTTCTTCTTGTGATCACAAACAAGGCAGGAGGCTCACAGTCACTTTTACTTTTGTACTGGAGGTACTAGCCAGCACAATAAGGAAGAAAAGTTAACAAAAATATAAATACTAGAAATGAAGAAGTAAAATTTCATCCTAACCAAAATTTGTTATTTTTATCTAGAACATCTAAATGAATATAGGATTAAATAAAAGACTTTATAAGCCTGGTAGATGCAGGTCCAAAACATGAAAATAAACTGACCAGAAACAAAAAGCCAATATATGAACAATTATTAAAATTACTCAAAATAACAAATATTTAGGAGTAGATTGCATACAAATTATTAATAGCCCTACAAAGCAAAATATAAAATACTCTTGAGAGCAAGCCCAAATAAATGGAGGAATATATCCTGTCCATTGGGGGAATATATATATTGAAAAATTTATTTAAAGGATTTACCCAATTGTGAGGTCTGGTAATAGAAAATCTATAGAGAAGATGGCAGGGTGAAAACTCATGCAGGAGTTTCTGTTACAGCCTTTCAGCAGAATTTCTTCTTCACTGGGAAAGCTCAGTTTTTGCTTTTAAGTCCTTTTGACTGATTGGATGAGGCCCACCAACATCATTAAGGGTTGTCTGCTTTATTTAAGGTCAAGTGATTGTAAATGTTGACCACATCTGCAAGATACCTTCACATACCTAGTAGAGTGAAATTTATGGGACTATAACATAACCAAATTGACACTTAAAAGTAACCATCACAGTAGAGTAGTTCATAAATTAGCTGTTATCTTTCCCATTTACCTATGAGAAAACAAAGAATCATTGATTTTATATAAAAGCCCCAGTTTCACTAAACTTACTTGTGGCTGAGCTAAGACTTTCATTCAGGTCTACTGGGCTCTCAAATTCAAAATTTTAACCAGTATATTATAAAACTAAGAACACAAAAATATTTTTAAAACTATGTTTGGAACAAAGCACTATTTCTCTGGTTTCCATTTGTCTTTCTTTTCCCACATGTGTGAGAGGTTGCGTAACAGAGTCAGATACAGTCAGAATTCCACTGTGGTGAACTAACTCTTCCAGTCATAGAGCAGGTAGAGGAAGTGATTCTGGACAAGAATGTAAAGGTGGTCCTGTCAACATTCCATATCCAACAATCCTGTATTTCCTTTGGTAATTGAGAGCACTGGTTTAGTGCTATTAACATTTTTTTTTCTTTACAGTATAAAATACAAATATTTGATCTGAATTTTCTTTGGTGAATGCTTAATGTTTAGGGCCAATTGCATTTTAAGTTGCTAAATGTCAGGTCATTTGGAGACACAATGAGATGACAAAAAAGACGTTTTACTTTGTCGATAAAAAAGGTTGAAGAGCACATTTTTCATACTCTTTTTCACAAAATAACTCTTCTGACTCGTTTCAGCTTTTCCAATAAAATATTGCATTATCATATTGTAAGTAGTAAGATCAATTAGTACATGCTTCTGCAAAGTGTTCTATTCTTAGCATCAAAGGAGGTACTAGTAAAAGGTTGTGCTTGTCAACTTCATTCATATTCAGGTTGTCTAAATTATAAACATTCTGTCTTAAAAGCTTTTATATTCTCTGAACTGCTCAATTACATTACTTCTCTACCAAACTGTCAAATTTATATTACTTCAATCATATATTTTTTTCTCAATCCATCTTTGGCAATCCTTCTCAAACATGACTTAAAAATTTTTTTTATCTATTTTAAGTTCTCTAAATGGCCAAGTGTGTAGCTTAAGCTTTGTATTATTTGAAAGGGTGCTTACATTTCTGACAGTATTATGAAACATCAAGTTTGAGCAATGATCTGTGATGTGGGTAAATTCTTATTGTTATGCAATCAATAATATTTCTTTGTATTCTTCTATAAATATATTATTAAATAAATGTTATATTTCCATGTTATTTACCATGAGACAAATATTACATAGAGGATGTTGAGATTAGGGAACACATGCAAAGGGAAAAAGTAAAATTTTGTCCGGGAGCATCCTTTCCTCCTTATCTACCTTCAGCCTTAGAAAACAGAAATGTTGGGCGCCTGGGTGGCTCAGTTGGTTAAGCGACTGCCTTCGGCTCAGGTCATGATCCTGGAGTCCCTGGATCGAGTCCCGCATCGGGCTTCCTGCTCGGCAGGGAGCCTGCTTCTCCCTCTGACCCTCCCCCCTCTCATGTGCTCTCTCTCTCTCATTCTCTCTGTCTTAAATAAATAAATAAATAAATAAATAAATAAATAAATAAATAAATAAATAAAAGAAAACAGAAATGTTAAAAGTAAAAGGATAGGAAAAGATAATCCATATTGTAAAAATAAGAAAGCTAATTTAGTAACACCAACATCATATAAGAGTTTCAGTCAAAAATCATTGCTGAACTTGAAGAGGGACATCTCATAGTAATAAAATGTTAAGTTAAACATCCATATATAATAACACTAAGTTTGTATGCATGTAATAACAAGATTTAAAATATATGAGGCAAAACTGACAGAAATAAATGGAGAAATGGATAAATTCAGAGTCATCTTTGGAAACTTTGAAGAAACTTCTCAGTAAATGATAGGGGCCACGTAGACCCCCAATATATATATATTATATATATATATAATATACATATATATATAATATAGAGCAGCATGAAAAACAAACAAAATGACATATATAAAGCACATCCACCAATACCTCCACAATGAAAAATATTTTCAAATGCACTTGGAGCACTTGCCAAATGGATCATATACTTCTCAACAAGAACAAGCCTACACAAATTTCAAAAGACAAATTAAAATAAAAAAAAATATGTTCTTTAACAACAGTGGAATTAAGCTAGAATCGAGTAATAGAAAGATAAGTGGAAAATCTCTTAAGCAAGCAAGCAATATATTTCTGAATAACCCATAGGTTAAAGGAGAAATAAAACTAGAAATTTGAATGTTCCAAACTGGAAAATGGAAATAGTACAACAATTGTGAGGGAGCTAAAGCCATGCATAGAGGGAAATTTATAGCCTAAATGTTAGAAAAGAGGAAAAGCTTAAAAAAAAACCTAATACAGCTTTCTTAATAATCTAGAAAACGGATATTAAATTAAACATAAATGCAAGTAGAAGAAATAAAAGAAAAAGGACATTAAGTTAAGCATAAATGCAAGAAGAAGAAAGGAAATAAAGAGAACATCAGAAATCAATAAAATGAAAAAAAAATGTGCAAAGACAAGTTCAGCAAACCAAAACTTGAGTTCTTTGAAAATTAGATAAAATTGCTAGGCCACTAGCAGGTCTTATTAAGAATAAAAGAGAAGAATACAAATTGCCAATACTGGGAATGAAGAAAAGAGATTACCACTTCATATTTTTAAAATATAAAAATAATATGCACAACTCTAGGAAAATAAAAATTTGGATGAATGAACATATTTCTTGAAAAATATAACTTGATAAAAACAAAAAAGGAATAAAACCTCTGTGTGGTCCTATAGTTATTAAAGAAATATGAAATGTAAATAAAAACGTTCCTACAAAGTATGTTCAGTGATAAATTATTCAAAATATTTAAGTAATAAATAGCAGCAATTTTAAATGAAATCTTCTAGAGTCAAAACCAACTTTTAAAGGAACTCTTCCTAACTCATTTAATGAAGTCATCAAAACTTTCTGAAGCCAGGGCGCCTGGGTGGCTCAGCCATTAAGTGTCTGCCTTCCGCTCAGGTCATGATCCCAGGGTCCTAGGGTCGAGTCCCCACATCGGGCTCTCTGCTCCGCGGGAAGCCTGCTTTTCCCTCTCCCACTCCCCCTGCTTGTGTTCCCTCTCTCTCTGTCAAATAAAAATAAATTAATTAATTTTAAAAAATCTGTTAAAAAAAAACTTTCTGAAACCAAAACAAGACAATAATATTAAAAAATAAAGGTCAATTTCTTTAATAAATAAAATTCTCAATATTACCAAAGATAAGATGAACAACTAAATTCAAAAATAAGTCAAAAGGACATTGCATCACAAATAAAGGAAGTTTACATACCAGAATGCAAATTTAGTTTAACATTTGGTAGTATTAACAGAAAAAGTAATCATCTCCATAAAAACCGTAAAAACATTTAGTAAATTTCAACATTTATAAATGATAAAGAACTTTTGGCATTCTAGAAATAAAAAGGAATTTCTATTGTATATTCTATATATAACTAACAGGATACTTTGGGAAGAGCCATTCATCAAATTCAATATAATCTAGGGATTTTTCTTCTTTTTTTTCTTTCTCTTTTTTTTTTCTTTTCTTTCTTTTTTACCAAAATCAATATTAAACTATAGACATTTTGCTAAGAGTATTCCACAGATAGGGATTCTCCTCCTAGCAAATGTCATTAGTCCTTTTATCAGGAGGTAAGCTATCAGCATATTTACAAAGAAATTGGACCAGGCCATCTGCTTTCTTTCCTAGGAAGAATATTCGGTAATACGAGAGAAACAGGTTGCAGACCAAATAAATTTGCTCTAACTCTTTCTTTCCACAGAAAAACACATGCACTAGATTTTCTCATGGTAAGTGAATTTGATTTTTGTTGTTGTTGTTGTTGTTATTTATTCCTTTGAGACACAGAGATGCAGAGAGAGAGAGAGAGTATGAGCAGGGAGAGAGGCAGAGGGAGAGGGAGAAGGAGGCTCCTTGCTGAGCCGGGAGCCCGATGTGGGGCTCGATCCCAGGATTCTGGGATCATGACCTGAACCGAAGGCAGACGCTTAACCATCTGAGCCACACAGATGGTTTCAGATCTCATATTTCATTTTTCAATCCATTTTAAGTTGACTTTTGTGTATGGCATAAGATAACGATCCAACTTCATTCTTCTGCATGTGGATATCCAATTTTCCCACCATTTGTTGATGAGATGATTCTTTTCCCATTGTGTATTCTGGCACCCTCATTGAAGATCAGTTGATCATATATGTGTGGATTTATTTCTAGGCTCTCTGTTCTCTCCCACTGGTTTATTTTTCTGTCTTTATGCTAGGATTTGGTATTGTTATATATATAAAACCCTGAAATATTTAGCATGAAATGGGGAGATATCTGTGACTTATTTTCTTGTGTGGCAATAAATAATGGTAATAACAGTATGGAGTGTGTGTGTGTGCATGTGCACGTGCGCGTGTGTGTGTGTGTGTGTGTGATATGTTATCACTGAAGTCTGAGAATTTTATCTCAGTGTCTAGCATGGCATCCCCTTCTACTTAGCCTTATCTCTGTTTTATGTTAGGACAAATGATTTATCATTGAGTTTCTCCCATCAGTGGTCATAAGTTTTGACTAGTATTAGGTAAATTGCCAGAAATCTGGACAGATCGGTAATCTATCAGAGGTTACCTGATATTTGAGAACAATGCCAAACCCAAAATTGAAGATGAGGGACTCTTTTGATTAAAATAAATTTGGACAACAGAAACCCCTAATGGGTGGTCGTTTGATTCAGGAGTGACCAGAGGAATTGCATAAGAAGCTTTAACAATAATCCAGCCATCACCATTTCTTAGGTGAAAGATTTCAATTAGTGCTTTGATGTTAACTACTGACCATCTTCCAAGAGCCAATGAAATTTTTTTTGCTTGTTTTATTTACTTTTATGTTTTATTTATCCAAATGTAGTTAGCACTTACTATGCTAGGGGCCCTGTTTTTGTTTTGTTTCATTTTGTTTTGTTTTTAGAGAGGGGCAGAGGGAAAGGGAGAGAGAGAATCCCAAACAGGCTCCATTCCCAGCACCAAGTTGGAGGAGGGGCTGGATCCCCACAACCCTGAGATCATGATCTGAGCTGAAATCAAAAGCCTGTAGCTTAACCTTAACCAACAGGCACCTGGGCATCCCCTAAAGGCCCTGTTTTAAGAGCTTTACAAATACTAAATTACTTGGTTGAATTTTATAGCATTATGTAGTAGGTTGATGATTATCTCTATTTTAAGGAAGAGAAATCTGAGGCATAGAGAAATTAATTGTCTGGTGCAAGATTACACAGCTAGTAAGTGAGAAAACAAGGATTCCGCCTAGGTACTTTAAGACCTTATGGACAATATGGGTAGTATGCTTTGGATCTGTATGCAAATGAGGTACTTTTGTAACAGATCCCACGTTATGGACAACGAACGTTATCTTCCAACTTAGTAACTCCCTTCAAGCTTTAAAAACCTCCTAAATGCTTGCCATAAAACTTCACCTTCTTCAGTTTGGTCCTCAAAGTCTTTAAATATATATGCTTTGATTAATACTTAAATCTCATTTCTAATCATTTCATTCCTTACATTCTATGTCATCATCATTTCTTATTTTCTTTCATATATATATATATGTATTTGTGCCGTTTTTATTAATTATGAATTAAATCAATTATTTACTTGAATAATACTGAATACTGCTTTGATATTGGACTTAAAGTGTCCCAGCTTCCTCTTTTCTCCAGTTTTAGGTACATGCAACTATTGTACATCTAACTTATTTCTGACACATTATACATCCTGACCTCTTTTCTTATTCTATGAACCTGAATTGTCTTTAGCATTCTGATTCTTGATTTTTACCCTAACCTGTGTGTTGTTTAAGGTTAGTTTCTCTTTCTAGAGCATAACATCCTCATCAAGTTTCCACTTTTCCTGTTAGCTTTGCCCCAGTATGACACAATTAGTGATTTTTATTAGAGTATAGGAAATATATGAGAGACTATAATAAAACTGTACTATCATGGGACTATAGGAATCAAAATAGTTCCATGGAGCAAATATTTGTATATTCATTTGCTAACCGTTATCTATAACACTCAGCAATAATCTCAGAAATGCTACTTATTTCCTGTTAGAGATTTGTGTTTTTTTATTATCACTTTTTTATTGTTGGTTTTGAAAGTAATGTACCATTAAAAATTTCAACTTTTGCTAAAGGGTTAACTGCTAACTAAAATTTGGTCAACTCTTTTAATACATGATTAAGTACATTGCAGATTATCTGTTATGTTATATACCCCATGATATAAATCAGCACTCAAAGTAATTATTAAAACTAGCAGTTTTCATTAGAGGGAAAATTGTATGCATTGTGAGAATATTTATTTTCAAATGCAAATTAGAAATGGTCAGCATGAAAATTGTTCATAAATGAATATTGATTACTAATGTATGATAAACATTTTTCTACTAATAACAATACTAACAAAATGTGCTGTTTTACAGATATTATTTTTATGAAATTTGCATTTCAATTAAACCTTTTTTTCCTTAAGCTGTATATGTCCTTTTTTTTTTCAGGAAGCCCTTTGTTGTTTCATATTTTTTATTCTTAAATTGGCTGTGGGAACCAAACATATTTAAAGTCTATTCTTATTAGGGTAAAGTACTCTAAATTTGGAACTTTCTACTTCGTTTTGATTGCATTGGTAGGTAAGGACTTTTTATCATATATAATATGATTTTGAAGAGGTCTATAAGCAAACACTTTTCAAAGCTGTGTTTTGTGCATTGGAGTTATAAACTTTAGTGGCAGTCAGTACCAAGCAGTGAAATAATGCACAATGGTCAATAATTTCTAGCCAGTATATACATCATAACCCATTTGCAAGTGATTTTTACACACACACACAAACATCGCTAATTGCATAAATATTATATATTAATTCACACAAATTACAAACCTTGACAAATATATGCATGTCAAATATTTAATGTTGAATTTTTCTTACCTCTGCCTGCTGCTCCCCGTTTGTGCTCTCTCTCTTCCTCTCTCTCTCGCTAGCTCTGTCTCTGTATCAAATAAATAAATAAAATCTTAAAAAAAAAGAATGGGATTAGTACTATTAATAAGAGACCCCATGGAATACTACTCAGCCATCAAAAAAAATGAAATTTTGCCATTTGCAACGACATGGATGGAGCTAGAGGGTATTATGCTGAGCGAAATAAGTCAGTCAGAGAAAGATAATTATCATATGATCTCTCTGATATGTGGAATTTAAGAAACAAGACAGAGGATCATAGGGGAAGAGAGGAAAAAAATAAAATGAGTTGAAATCAGAGAGGGAGAGAAACCATAAGAGACTCTTAATCATAGAAAACAAACAGGGTTGCTGGAGGGGAGGGAGGTGGGGAGTTGGGTCACTGGTTGATGAGCTTAAGGAGGGCACGTGATGTAGTGAACACTGGGTATTATATAAGACTGATGAATCACTGAACTCTATCTCTGAAGCCAGTAATACATTATATGTTAATTAATTGAATTAAAAAAAAAAAAAAAAAAGAAATCCCTCATTCTTTGCACAATGTGAGGACACAGTGTAAAAGATGGTCAGCTGTGAACCAGGAAGCAGGTTCTCACCAGACACCGAATTTGTTGGTATCTTGGTTTTGGACTTCCCACCTTCAGAACTATGAGAACTAAGTATTGCCTATAAGCCACCCAGTCTTTTGTTATAGTAGCCTGAACAGACTAGGACATACAAATAATATAAGCCTCTTCCAAATGATTTTTAAAATCATTGTTTCAATATATATTTTCTTTAAAAAGAACTCAGTTTGTAGGAAAAAATTATAAAGCATAACATTCTGCTGTGACTTAATTTTTTTACTCGATTAGAGTAAACGTGACTTTTAAGGTTTGTTTATGGGGTACCTGGGTGGCTCAGTTGGTTAAGCATTTGCCTTCAGCTCAGGTCATGATCTCGGGGTTTTGGGATCAAGCCCCACATGGGGCTCCCTGCTCAGTGGGGAGCCTGCTTCTCCCTCTCCCCTGCTTGTGCCCTCTCTCTCTCTGTGTCAAATAAATAAAATCTTTTTAAAAAAAGGTTTATTTTATTTTTTAAGATTTTCATTAATTTATTTTAGAGAGAGAGAGCATGGTGGCGGGGGTGTGTGTGAGGAGAGGGAGAGTCTTAAGCAGATGACATGCTGAGCGCAGAGCCCAACTCAGGGTTCGATCTCACCACCCTGAGATCACGACCTGAACCAAAACCAAGAGTCGGTGGCTTAACTGACTGCACCACACAGGCACGCCAGGTTTGTTTGTTTGTTTATTTATTTATTTATTGAGTATAGTTGACACATAATATTACATTAGTTTCAGGTGTACAGCATAGTGATTTGACAAGTTTATACATGATGCTGTACTCACCACAAATGTAGCTACCATCTGTCACCATTTAACACTATTACAACATCATTGACTGTATTTCTTATGCTGTAGCTTTCATCCCCTGTGGTTTATTCATTCCATAACAGAAAGCCTGTACTTCCCACTCCCTTTCACCCATTTGACACATCCCCTTATTCTTCTACCTCTGACAACTATCATTTCGTTCTATATTTACAGGCCTGATTCTACATTTTATTTTTTTCTTTTTGATTCCACATATGAGTAAAATCATAAGGTTTTTGTCTTAAGAAGGTAAATTTAAATGCTTATGTGTGAGTTATGCCTTATGGCCTAGTAGTTATGAACTACATTTACAAGAAATTCCATTCAAATAAAAAAAATGTAATCTACTTAATGGATTGCTTTCGGCAGAGTCTTGGAAGTATTGATTAGAACAACATTTAAAAGATAAATGCTTAATCTTTCAGATTTGGAATGATTAACTTAAAAGGTTTTGCTGTCTCAAGTTCCAAAACATATTTCTCTGCCAAGTATATTTTAGAAATTAGGACATAATCTTTATCAATCAAGTGTTTTAACACATTTTGGTTATACTTAAAGTCAACCTAAGAATATATTCAAAATATATGAAGTAATATTTGGAGGAAAAAGCAAAACTAAGGAACCAAAATATTGACAACAAAAACCTGTGCAGCAGGTTGGTGGTTTTGAGCTTTATCTATGTTATCTTGGAATGATGTGGGATAAATATTTACATTTTCTAAAAAGAAGTTCTAGACCTATTCAGGAAAGATATACCAAAAAAAAAAAAAAAAAAGTTCCTGATACTATCTTCCTGACTATCCACTTCTAGTCTACATAAAAGAAAACAGAAAAAGACAAGTCTAGTATCTGTAATGTGTTGACCTAGTGGGTTTTGACTACATATCCCTCCTCCTCTCTAGGAGTTATTTCTGTCCCACTTTAAACAAAGTTGGTTAGGAAAAGAAGGTATTTTCACAAAGAGAAACCTAGGGTCTTCCTGCCTGGCTAGGTCTTCGCTGAATGAGCAATAGAAATTTGTATAAGCACTTCAGTGTAACAGAGAGAGAGAGAGAGAATTAGTGAGTGGGTTCTTTGGAGAAGTCACCATCTGTTCTCTGAAGTTGGATGTTGTATGTAAAACAAAACAAAAAAAGCCTGGGGAATTTTGAGGGTAGTGAACAGCTGGAACTTTCTATGGCAGCTAGAGTGAAGACAGAGAAACATTAGAGGAGTTTTTTACCACCTGTAATTATTATGTCAAGAAAGCATGATCGTCTGGTAGGCAATGTGTGCATCCAAAAAAGGAGCTGGGTCTTGGTCACCTTGATGGAGACCCAGATGAAGTGGTGTACTGGAACAGAGTAACTGCAGCATAAGAGATTGCAGAGTGTGTCCTTGGCTGGAGGTAAGCAAGAGCTGAGAAGGTTGAAAGAGTTTAGCCACGAAGTGTATCCCAGAGTCTGAAAGCTGGACTGTTCAGACAGTCCTGCAGGGCCAGTAAATGACCTACACATGACCTAAAGGAGGGCCACTGAGACCAGGCAGCATGTGACTATGGAAAAATACAAAGAGAGCCACTCAGTAAAAATATGGTTGTACCAATTCATGTAGTTGTTATCCATACATACCTTCTCTGAACTCAGCCCACTCAAAAAGGTTACACTAGACATGATTTGAAGGACTCAGATATTTTCAGTTGGAAATAAATATATCTACAGTTATAGTTCTATAAGATGTTTTCAGTGGGGGCGCCTGGGTGGCTCAGTTGGTTAAGCGACTGCCTTCAGCTCAGGTCATGATCCTGGAGTCCCGGGATCGAGTCCCGCATCGGGCTCCCTGCTCTGCAGGGAGTCTGCTTCTCCCTCTGACCCTGCTCTCTCTCATTCTCTCTCTCAAATAAATAAATAAAATCTTAAAAAAAAAAAAAAAGATGCTTTCAGTGGTCCCCCACACACCTCCGTGTGACTTCAGACAAATTCCATGATTTGGAAAATAATCTGGGATGGTTATACTTACATGACTAATACTAGGAATTTAATTATCTTCCCAGTTGTGCACATAAGACATTTTTAGCCTCTGAACATTAATGTAATAGAAATCTAGATCTATGAAAGTATAAAAGGATCAAATTACTATGGCTGTTGTAACATTTTAATTCTTCATTTCCAATAAAATTGACTTCATTATACTAATAACCACAAAAAGACTATCATCTCAAGTCAAAATATTTTGGATCCTTTATATATTTGCATAATTCATGGACTTGAAACATTTTTTAAAGTGGGGAGATTTTATTGAGTTTGTCCTGAAGTGTAATATTATAATCAGATTGTTTCAAAGTGAGAAATGTATACTCTTGCACAAATGAAATAATATATATATTTCATATATATTTATGTATAAATATTGAATGATCTGTATTAAATCTATTGTCACCAATTAGTCAAAAGCCCACTGAATATTCCCTACTGTATGTATGATATGTGTGTGAATATATATACATAATATTATACATATATAATCAAATATATTATTTACAAACATAATGACATACCCAAGAAAAAGCTAATGAACGTCAGTGGACTACTAGTTTGCTGTCTGTGAGACTCATTTTACTTAAAATCATATTATTATATTCTTAGATGTGTAAGATCTCTTTTCCCATAAAGGAAGTTGAGGATAGAAATTGAATTTCTTATCATGCCGAATCTTGTCATTTTACAGTGTGATTTCTTACTAGGCTCGCAAGCGTCCATTATTCTTTCTTCTTTTAGATAGGGTGAGTCTACTACAGTGACATTATGTTGAAGTCAGACTCACGATATGGCAGGTGTGGCTGAAGTGGCCATTTAACCCAATATATTTTAATACAGTAAATAAATTGGTGTAGTGAATGAATAAATTGTTGTAGTATGAGATCAGTTGGCACAGTAATTTATATTAAGCGAAATATCACTTTAACTCTTCACCATCTGTTCTGTACTCTAATTTAAAAAGACCATAATTTACAATTTCAAAAGTAGGTAAGAGACAAATAATTGAAATGCATATTTATGTACTATATTCAGCAGAACATACACCTGTTTTATTTACTTCTGGAATATTAGATGCTAATTGGGACAGGATGGTCTCCTCTCTTCATTTGGATAGTGGGGGAGGTTAAAGGTAGAAATTACTTTTATTATTTTTTAAAGATTTTATTTATTTATATGAGAGAGAGAGAGTGAGAGATAGAACATGAGAGGGAGATGCAGGCTCCCCGCTGAGCAAGGAGCCCTATGCAGGGCTCCATCCCAGGATCCTGGGATCATGACCTGAGCCGAAGACAGAAGTTTAGCCAACTGAGCCACCCAGGCACCCCTAGAAATTATTTTTAAAGTGATTATCTTTTACAAAATTGTGACACTAATATAATTGGAGCCCAATTAACAATAAATTGAATAATTGTTATAATAGGTATTATATTTTATAAAAAATACTAGATGATGAAGAGCTTGTCAAAATTACTCTTTAAGAAAAACCATTATTTTAATTACATTGTATTTAGATTGACACAAAGAAACCAATATTAAACCATTTTTTTCTTACATAAAAGGAAATTTCTTCTAATAAATAAAGGAAATTGAGGCAGTCTCAAATTTAGTACAATGACCAAAGCCTTTTACATTAGACAATGAAACGAATGGGGTAATTGCATAATTTATTCATGATAGTTTAATATTCATTTAGATTTTTATTTTTATTTATTTAATTTTTAAAGATTTTATTTATTTGACAGAGAGAGACACAGCAAGAGAGGGAACACAAGCAGGGGGAGTGGGAGAGGGAGAAGCAGGCTTCCCGCCCAGCAGGGAGCCCCGATGCGGGGCTGGATCCCAGGACCCTGGGATCATGACCTGAGCCGAAGGCAGACACTTAACCATCTGAGCCACCCAGGCGCCCCTCATTTAGATTTTTAGATGTTGAATCACTCCTGGAGAAAACTTGATTCTGTAAAGATATGTAGTTTCATTGTGCTTTTTTATATACTATATGATCTACTTACAGTCCTACTAACTCCCTTTTATATAAACTGAGGATCATGGAAATTATATTATGTTCTCAAGTTTTATGGCCATTCAATCATAATCCTCCCCCTCTCCTTGTCCCTCTCACTCTCTTACATATGCGCAAATACACACACATATACACATATATGCATACATGCAAGATTTCGGTAGCAGAGAGTTCGAAATTCAGTCTGATCTTGACTCAGCTGAAACAAAGGGTAAGAAGACTTTTAAGATGTGGAGAGGGAAAACACAGGCCATTTGGGTTTGCTAATTGGCTTTACACAAAGGAAAAGTCGAGTTTCTCTTTGTGAAAGAAGGTAGTTTTACAACTTGGGACAAGGCACTACTGAAGTCTGGCTCCTACCCTCCTACATAGTCTGGGAGATGGAGTGCTATCTCTCTTAAAGATTACATTTCAAAGGGATACTCCCAGCTCCTTAAAAAGGACATTTCTGCAATGCAAAACTAACAAGAGGTTTTTAAAATGATTTATATATCTAAGGGACAGAGGAAAAATTTACAATGAACTAAAACAAAGCCTCTTAATAAAAAGGGAGATCAGGGGACTAGAGTCCTGAAATGAAAGTAGCCTGTCAAAAGTTTGGTCAAGGTGAGGGGAACTTTAGGGCATACTGACCACTAGTTTAAAAAAAAGTTTCTAGAGTTTCTAATAGTATACTAGACCTGTATTCCAAACATGAATTTTGTAGACAATATTGATCTGTGTATTCCTTTACCACATGATCTTTCTTCTGAGAAAGAGAGGGAAAAAATTGTTATTAAAACTACATTTGAAAGATTTCTGAATCCCACTTGAACATGTAAAGAACTTGTAAGTCATCACTTCAATCTTCACAACAGGAAAAAAGCTGAACAAACTGAAAATCAACAACATTTCGTAGATCCGTAAGAGAATTAGGGTCACATCCTGGAAACTGGAGAGAAGGTGAATACAGAGAATATAGATCAGTTTATTTGAAGCAGAAGTTGCTGGAGCCAGTAAAGAAAACTTACAGAGGAACTTCAGTAAACTTTTAGAAGCTGACCGTAGATCCAGCTGGTGGGTTAAAAACTCCTGGGGGCCCCTACCCCCATTTTGTGAGTTTTACCCCCAGGAGCCCCACAAGGTTCTTATGGTGACAATCAGAGAAAAATTCCCTTGTGCATGGCCAAGAGGAAGGGAAGGGTAACCATTTTGACATATACCTAAAGGAAATGTATTGTGAAAAAAGCCTCTAGCAACTTCTACAAGGAATGCTTGTAGAAGATAAAAGACTTCACTAAAGTCCTGTCTGACTTGGGGGAGAGGAAATCACCTAATTCCAGCCCCTTCTAGACTTCCTGCCTCAACTAAGGGAGAAAAAATGCTGAGAAACTCTTGTGCAGTCCTAACCCAGGTCCACGATAAGACTGAAACCTAAGCATAGTAGTATAAATGCTTCCTCTCCCACTCACAAGACACTTTGCTACCACATTAAGAGGCCTCCTAAGATATTTACTCAATTGAGATGAAAATTTAAATTCCACACAATATTCTGCACATGAATGTTTATAACAGCTTTATCCATGGTTATAACTGGAAACAAGATGTCTTTCTATAGCTGGAAAGGGTAAACTTTGGTATATTCATGATGGGATATCATTCATCAGTAAAAAGGAGTAAGTTATCAAGCCATGAAAAGACATGGAGGAATGTTAAATGCATATTGCTAAATGAAAGAAGTGAGTCTGATAAGGCTACATAATGTATATGAGTCCAACTGTATAACGTTATGAAAAAGGCAAAACCACGGAGACAGTAAAAAGGTGAGTGATTGCCAGATATTCTCTGGAAGTATAGAGGAGGAAAAATTATTTTCCCTCTCCCCGTCTAAGTTCTTGGTTGAGACCCTCCCCCAGCCCCCCCCCCCCAGTAATAAGAAGACAGATTAACAGGAAAAAAAACCCAGAAGTTTAGTATCATTTATACCTCCTGTACACATGGGAGGTACCCAAGAAAACCAAGTAACTCCCTAAAATGGCCTAAGCCATAACCTTATATACCATCTCCAGCCAATTAGGGGAGGTTGCTAGAAAAAGCACAGTGAACCAGGGGAAGGTTGCTATGATGCAGATCTAAGTCTCTGTCTTCTCCATTGATAAAAGTTTCTGAAGATTCACAGTCATTCTCTTCTGGTATAGACAGGTAAACACCCTTACAAATGGAGATTTCCTTTATAAATGTAAATGTCTCTTACAAAAGGGTAACTTCTACTCAGTTTTCAGAGTTTCTCCTATATCTGCTGTTTCTTAAAAATAACCAACTGAAAATAATCAGTATGCCAAAGAGCTGTGTTTTTGGTGGCATATTTTACTCCTCTTCAGAAGGGATGGATAGGTGAAGCACAGGGAATTTTTAGGGTGGTGAAACCATTCTATATTAAATTGTAATGGTGGCTACATGGCATTATGCATTTGTCATAGAACTATACAACACAGAGTGAGGCCTAATGTAAACAATGTATTTAATAATAATGTTTGAATATTGATTCTTTAGTGGTAACAAGTATACCACACTAATGCAAGGTACTGAAAATAGGGGAAAATGTATGGAGGTATGGGGTGGATATGTGGAATTCTGTCTATTCTGTAAATCTAGAAATGGGCTAAAATATAAAATATAAAAACATATACATACAAGAAGATTTGCTATATAATTTGAAAGTAACCCCTTTTATTTGAGTTTTTATTTTAATTCCAGTTAGTTAACATACAGTATTATATTAGTTTCAGGTATACAATATAGCAATTCAACAATTCCATATATCATCCTGTGCTCATCACATACTTTATCTTGAGTATAGGTGGCATTTGATTTTGAAAATACCTTGATAATTGTGTTTGACTATAAAATCTAAAGCTCATAGGGTATAGCTTTCAAGAGAGCAGTAAAACAAAAGAAATGGCTAAAATGTTCTGTATATGAAAAGAATAGAATTTGGAATATAGCAAAAAACATGAATTTGAGAGATAAAGATAAAAACATGGGTGAATCTGTAAAATGACAGTTGAGGATAAAGAGGGTCTACAGAGAAGCGTTGGGGTGAGATTTGCAAATGTATGAGTAGATAAAAGAATCATAAAAGCAGAGATGGTTAACTTATTTGCTCTATGGTGCTGTAAAGAACCACTTTCCATTCCCTCAAATTTTTAGCCAAACCTAGACACAAAAATACAGCCAATATTGGAACCATACATCTATATTAGGCTATAGTTTATTTTATTCTGTTATAACAAATCAGTTCCATTCCATTTAGTGTACCAACACTAAAGAGAATCTGTTTTGCTCTATGATAGCTTTATGGATATTGAAATAATCTGATATAAAAATTAAAGTTCTCAGTATTATAAGGTTAAAATCTTCTAAGTATAATGGCTTTTTTTATGTAAGGTGGCTTGCGTAAATACTGCATACAGCTAACTTTTGGTATAATGTGCATGTTCTTGTGCAACTTACTAATAATATTTCTGTGTTTTATTATGGAAGAAAATCTAAATCTACTTTCATTAAATTACAAGTACAAAACTCTTTGAGAATTTAATGAAATATTCTTAAATTATTCCAGAGATAACTGATTTAGAAATAAACAAATATAGGTAGTTTATTTTCTTTTCAAGTAAACTAGAGCATTTTGTTTCACTTACCAGCTTCAAGACTTACACATGGTTAAGTGAAACCAGTGAGCATCATGTGGGAAAATAACATTAAGAACATTATTTACTCAGTGAAATCTTCAGGGTTCTTTCTTTCCTCAAAAAGGATTGATTTTTTTTTCCATTTTCATTTGTCACTTGAACTATATTTTCTTTTTTATTTAGACCCTGTTGTATATGAAACCAAGTAAGAAATGAAACTGCCTACCTTAGGATTTTAAAAATAATAATTTCTGGGGCGTCTGGGTGTCTCAGTCGGTTAAGTATCTGCCTTCAGCTCAGGTCATGATCCCAGGGTCCTGGGATTGAGCCCCGCATCAGGCTCCTTTCTCAGTGGGAAGCCTGCTTCTCCCTCTCCCTCTGTTCCTGTGCATGTGCTCTCTCTCATTCTCTCTCAAATAAATAAATAAAATATTTAAAATAATAATAATAATTTCATTTATTCTTATGAGGAGTTTTCAATTCAGATTAAAACCTCCTAAAATATTTTCAGGTTTTGTAATTAGGTGACAGCTGGCTTGTGAAGTATCCAATGCCAATTAGCAGATAAAACTTTCATAATAGAACAATTGTAATATATCTTATAATTTCCAAGAGGATTTGCTATACTTACCTCCGAAAAATGAAAAACACTTTTCTATTCAGTTCAACTATAGGTTGATATGTTTAGGATATAACATGCTTTTTCCCTTGATTAAAATGAATTATTAATACCCCACACACGTGTACATGTATGTATTTATATGTGTATATGTATGCATATGTGGGTGGGGTTAATAAAAAATTTAAGCTTAAGCAGGGTAAAAGGCTTCCCTGTGTCTTCTCTGTGTGTATACATGTATGTGTATGTATATATTGGTGTGTATATGTTTGTAACCTTTTAATTTCAAAGTATATACTCTATGGCTGGGTTTCATTAGTATGAGGCAGTCCCATCCATCATGTGAATGTGTACAGTATATTATTTTCTCTTTTCTCAAGAAAATTGTAATTTCTTTTGTGAGAATACCTAAGTGACTATGGGAAAAAGAAGCGAAGGTCAGTATATCTGTATCATAGAAAGAAATAGGGGGGAGCAGTGGAACAAAATCCGTGTGGAGAGATTGGAAGAAACTTCTAGGCCGGGCTAAATGTTAAGGACTTGTGACTTCCAAATATAATTTTAAAATCTACTAAAGGACTTTAAAATTTTTGATGCTTAGACTTTGAAGCATTTGTGAATTTTCCATGTAATGATAAGGAAGCTCTAATATGAGGACAGGTACTCAGAAGGGATAACTTAGCCAGAGATAATATTATCTGGGGTCCTGAAAGTAATTAATGATGCCCAAGGAGTAGTATAAGAAGTTAAAATACCTCTCAATTGCATTTTTATTTTAATTTTTTATTTTAAATTTATTTTAAATTTATCAGTGGAGTTGCTATACATATCTTATATATCCATCCTTTCAATTTAAAAAATACACATCTCAGAGTTCTAATTGCCACAAAGCAGTCTCTCTGCACTGTCTGTCCTGTGTCTATGCATAGTTTTTATAATTTTCTTAGTTTTTTTTCCAAAATAATTGCAGTTTACATGGAGGACTTTATACTTTATGATGGAAAAACAGAGCTTAACAAAAGTAATGTTTACATGTCATAGAGCTCATAACAATGGGTCCATGACAAGTGCTTCAACTTTTTTAAGTTAGAGAACTTGATTTGAGGATAGAATAGGCAATTATAGGCAGGTATTAGTCTCAAAAGAACATCGACCATGCAAATTCTTATAGATCAGGGATGTTCAGGATATATGCAGCTTACATTACTCCTTTAAATTTCTTAAGATCAAGAGAGTGTATTTTCTCTTAAGTTTTGAATACTGGATTTAATTAAAACAAAAACAAAAACCAGTGGTTTTAAAAAAACAGATGAAAATAATGTATTATGCTTTAAGGTACCTGCCTAAAACCAGTTAAGCACCAATTGGCCAAAAAGTGGGTCAGAGGCTAATAACAGTATAGTAGACAGCCTCTGAAATGGCCCCCAGTCATTTCTACTTGATGGTATTTACCCCTTTGCTTAATCCCCTCTTCTTAAGTGTGGATTAGACCTAATGATTGATACCTAACAAATAAAATACAGCAAAAATATGTCACTTCTGAGATTAGGTTACAAAGTGTGACTTTTGTCTTCCTCTCTCATTGTCTTTCTTGCTTGCTCCAAAGGAAAGGCAGTTGCCATGTTGTGAGCTGCCCTACAGAAGGGCCCATGAGGCAAGGAACAGATGCTTCTTGCCAACAGTCAACGGACTGAGGTCTACAAACAGCCACATGAATTATCATAAAGTTGGATCTTCCCCAAGTCAAATCTTGAGATGGCCATAGCCCTTGATCACAGCCCAGAGACAGAGGATAGTTAGGCTACTGCTGAATTCCCAGACATATATAAGATCATATATTTTTGCCATTTTAAATCGCTAAATTTTGGAGAGTTTGTTATGCAGAAATATATAACAGATACAATAGGAAAAACCCAGTTGATTTTAAAATATATTTAAAATATATTTTGAATGGTTATCAAAAAATAAATGCAATTGAAGAACGATTTCATCTGCCCTAAGTTTTAAAAAAGCACAGATACATCTGCATTAAGAGATGTGGCTGTTTTCTTGGCTTCCCCTTATTCAGAATAGGCTAGGTATGGAGGTAGAAAAAGAGACAGAGATATAGAAATATAGAGATATAGGTGTAGGTAGGGATTTGTTTTTCTTCCATCATGCTACTTGTACTATAGGTTAGTGCAGACTGAGGATGGGATATCTATTTATCATCGTCAGGAATAAACCGCAATTTTTAATGAAGCATCTGAGCCTACAGAGCTGTCCAGCACATACCTGTTTTGTTTAATTTTGTTTTTTTCTTAAGTAGTTCCGAAGGCAGTGTGTGTGGTGGGTGGGGGGAGAGGGTGTGGTGGCTATCTGCAAACTAACCCTTTCTTTTTCTTTTTCTTTCTTTCTTTCTTTCTTTCTTTCCTTTTTTTTTTTTTTTTTTTGCTTTTTATTTCACTTCATCTGTGTGAGCTTCCCAGAACTTATCATTGTCTTTTTGTTTGTTCGTTTTGGTTTGGTTTACTAATGATTCTCTGGACTTACCATCCTGCATTGTTCCATCTGGATACTTAAGAGACCTGTCTATTTTGTTCTTAATTAATTAATTCAACAAATATGTATTGAGCCTATCTGCTTTGGCAACATTTGTCTAAGGTATATAACAGTGAAAAACTTTAAAAATTCCCTGCCCTCACAGTGCACATCCTCATGAGGAAGATAGATGATAAGCTAATGAAAAGTAAAATGGGGCACCTGGGTGGCTCAGTTGGTTAAGCAACTGCCTTCGGCTCAGGTCATGATCCTGGAGTCCCGGGATCGAGTCCCGCATCGGGCTCCCTGCTTGGCAGGGAGTCTGCTTCTCCCTCTGACCCTCCTCCCTCTCATGCTCTCTGTCTCTCATTCTCTCTCTCTCTCAAATAAATAAATAAAATCTTAAAAAAAAAAAGAAAAGTAAAATGTACATTATGTTACGTGGTGATGAATCCTGTGAAGAAAAAATAAATAAGGAAGCATATAGGTAGCAGTGAAGGCTTCACTAATATGCTGACATTTAAGCAAAAATCTAGAAAGATGAGGCAATGATTGGGTCATGGATACAAGAAGAAAGGACATTTAAGTCTGAGAGAATGGCAAGTGCAAAGACCCTGTGGTGTAAACATCTTCATTATATTATTATTTTAAGGAAGTTTGAATAAGAAAGAATATGCCAGGGAGAGAGTGGTAGTAGTTAATATCTGACAGCCACTGTTCTGTTTATATGCAACATTGTATCTAACTGTATTCATTTTTTTTTTTTACTATTTCATGAAAGCTCTTGATATTGAGCAGTTTGACATGCTTACACTTATATTTTAAAAGTAATAGTATGACTGTAGCATTGAGAATAGGTACTGGGGATATGATGGTAGCTAGAACACATGGATAGATGCAATGGAAGTATTTTGTTGTCATATGATAGACTTATTTTGAAAGCAGTTTGTTCTGAAAGATTGGTGTAGACTGTGAGAGATAGGAAGGGGCAAGAAAGACTTCAAAATTTTTTGCAAATAAAAATGATTTTTTGAAAGAATTGCAATTGACTGAGAAGGAAGACTGGAAGAGTAGGTTTGGATAACAAGTGAAAGTTTGGATTTTGGTATGTTAGGTGTAAGAGGCCAATTCAACATACAAGTGGAGATATTGAAAGCTCTGGATAAATGCACCTGAAATATAGGGGAGAAGTATAGCTGGAGACCTACATTGGGGAGTCGTCTGTATATTAATGATTTTTAAAGCCATAAGACTAGATATCATTACTAAAGAATGAATTGAGTGAAGTCAGGGAAGTTAAGAGGTCTAAAACTTGAGCCTCAGGGTATTCCAACATTTAAAGATCAAGGAGAAAAGAAGGAACTAGCAAAAGGTACTGAGGAGAATGATTAATGAAGCTGGAATAAAATCAGAGTAGAATGTCCCTTAGCCAAATAAAAAAAAAATCAAGTAATCAATTGTGTTAATTGCTGCTGACCAAGTAGAAGACTCAGAATAGACAATTAGATATAACAATGTTGAGATCACTGGTAACCTTGACAAGAATGATTTCAGCGAAGTTGTGGGTTAAGAGTTGGATTCAAATAGTTGGTGCAAGAGTGGGAAGAGAGGAATTGAAGGGGTGCAGAAAGAGTGATGTAGTAGTTAGATGAGTACTGGTACTGGGTCCAGAGAGAAGAATTAAGATGAGAGAGAAGACACATACACAGACTGGCTGTGGAGGTTCTTCAGTAATGGAAAATGCTGGTGTTTACTGCAAAAGTGCACATACTTTATGGAGCAGTAACAGGAGAGAAGGAGGAAAATACTGTCATAGATGCAGTGGGAGAGCAGAGTGAGTGTGGAGTACAAGGTTAGCAGCTGAAAGTCAAAAGACCTTAGAAGTTTGAATAGAGAAGAGGAGGGGTGAAACATGAATTAGTAGGCTGGGAGAATACAGAATGATTACTATGGCAGCACTTAGGAAACCTTGAAGTGTTTATAAATCTCCAGTGAGGAGAGTTGGCATGTTTGTGAGTACCACAGTTTTCCATTAGTGTTGGGTTTTGCTTTTGTTGCCTCAGTATAGGCACATTATCCGGTGTGATACATGGGAAGATGCTGTGCAAGAAGAGGGTAGCAATTGGGCGCCTGGGTGGCTCAGATGGTTAAGCGACTGCCTTCGGCTCAGGTCATGATCCTGGAGTCGCAGGATCGAATCCTGCATCAGGTTCCCTGCTCAGCAGGGAGTCTGCTTCTCCCTCTGCCCTCTTCCCTCTCATGCTCTCTCTCTCTCTCTCAAATAAATAAATAAAAAATCTTAAAAAAAAAAAAAAAGAAGAGGGTAGCAATTAAGTGGTTTTGGGGTTTGGGCAGGTAGATGGGATGCAAGCAGACAGTGGCAAAGGAGTTGAGGATATCGTGAAGGGAGTAATCTGACAATGGTATTTCAGCTTGCAAGGAAGGGAAGTCATGATTTGGAACAGTGAAGCAATAGTGAAATTTTGGTATAATAAACGTAGTTTTGGTCCCAGAAGGTCACATAAATTTTGGAGGCAGGATACTATCAAGAGCAAGCTGTAACATTAAGAAGTACTGGTTGGAGAGTGTGAGGCTTGTAATGAAGATGGTGGAGTTACAGGTAAAAACACCTCTAGTGTATGCATGTTGAAGCATAGCGGTGGGCAGGATCCATGGAGCAGGAGAGGTCAGGGTACCGAGATGATGTTTCCAAATGTGACTACCAAAGCAGTGAGGGAGGTCTGATTCACAGTTTCCGTCCTTAATTGTAAGGTTTTGTTTAAAGGTACCATAATGGTATAATCACCATGTGGGCATGCTTTAAAGTAAAATGACCTAAGTGTGAGGGACATGGGTCAGCCACTTAATTTTCTGTATCTAACTTTTTTCATCTGTAAAATCAAGTTAAAAAATAACACCTACTCTGGGATGCCTGGGTGGCTCAGTCAGTTAAGTGCTGGACTCTTGATTTCAGCTCAGGTCTTGATCTCAGGGTCATGAGACTGAGCCCCACATGGGGATCCATACTGAGTGTGGAGACTGCTGGAGATTCTCTTCTTCTGCCCCTCCCGCTTGTTCTCTCCCTCTCTCACTTTCTCATAAGTAAATAAATAAATAAATAATAAATCTATCTTGAAAAAACAAAAACCTAACTCAGAGGATGAGGATGAGAAGTGAAAAAGCTAATGCCATTGGTCAGCACTGAGCCACCCAAGCCACCCACCCACTGAGAGCGCAAAACTCTTAGTAAATATCAATTATTATTTTTAGCACTGTTATGATTTCTCAAATGAGTTCAATTCATGTAGCAGACATTCTAAAAGGAAAAAGATTTATCCACAAAGAGATACAGTCTATTGGCACTATTTTAAGTTCTCAAATTCAAGCCCTTTCTAATAATTTGCAATGTGAACAATTAGAAATACAGTAACTTCAGAAAGATTTTAGTGTTACTCTCATTGGCAAATGTTGAAAAATTAATTCTCTAGATTTGTTAATTTCTCCCATAGGCTACAGACAACTCTGGAGCAAAGCTAAATGGTAAAAATAGGAAAGTTTGGTTTGGGAGTAAAGAATTTTAGCTTTAAAACAAGATAAAAAGAATCTGTAATGGGGATCGGGATAGAAGACAAACTTAGTGTCCAATCTGTATGGATTTCTTCAGTATTCTAGAGAAAAGGAATGACTAGCTAGAGGCACACCAAGGTGAGTTCTGGATAGTTTACTATAAAGCTTTATATAATAATATATAAAAATTCTATGGTTAGTAAATCTATTATGCATTTAATAGCATAAGCTTAATTTTTCTAAAATAAATATTCTATTGTGTTCATAAAGACAAAGTCTCTTCAGTTACATTAAAAGATTAGCACAGATTTAAAATGTTTCAGTATCCTAAATTGCATCTTATCTAACAAAGGCATCCAATTCCAAAAATGTATTGAAGTAGTTTAATTTGAATAAACAAGAAATGATATTTATATAGTAAATTTTAATATATGTTACATTGATATAAGTATGTAAGAAATTGTTTTCTATAATATTTCCTTAGGGATCCCAGAACTTAAGCCCCTTAAGGATTGACACCAAAATCATATACAGTTTACTGTTGTACTTTCTATTAATTGAAAAGTTTGAGCTGTTCTAAAAATATATTTCATCCTCTCAAGGGGGAAAAATATTGTAATAATGAGAATTCCCTCCTGGAGAATCCCAAGCCTCTAGCATATTTTATATTAAATCTCAAGACCATGAAAAGGAAGGATCTGATTTATTTTAATTATTGTGAGCAGCAAAAAGATATGGATGATTCCTAAGGCAAACAGTGTTCTAATCAAACTGAAATAATCATATTAAATCTAATGCCTAGGAAACCAGAAAGCATTCAACACAGCTTGAGAAGTATGGAGGTAACTTTTGACAGTACCTCCAGGTATGATTTAATGGAGGATACAAAGTAAATCAAGTTCTAAAACTCTTTGAGTGGAAAAACACAATCTGAGTTAAGATATGGAAATTTATTGGCAAAAGTAAACACTAAACTTTTGATTTCTTTAAGAACCAAAAGAAAATAGAAGGCATGAATATCTCAAAGGGTGCTATATCTATTATTACCCAAGGTAGTTGATGTTATAAATCAATATATGTATTGATCATTTGAAAACTATTTTCATTCCTATTAACCTGTTAACAGATCAGTCAGCTGATATTATTGTTCTTGTTCCTGGAAACTAAAATTAATATCCTTACCTATATAATATTTTTGCTTACTAAGTATTAAGTCCAAAGTTTAGCTCAACAGGAGCTTGGCTAGAATGAACAGACAGAAGTCATTTTCTTTCTTTTTTTTTTTTTAAAGATTTTATTTATTTATTTGACACAGAGAGAGACAGTGAGAGAGGTAGCACAAGCCGGGGGAGTGGGAGAGGGAGAAGCAGGCTTCCTGCTTTGAGCTCTATCATTACATTGTTTCAGGGTGTGGAACTATCCCCTCTCCAGAAACATACCGAAAGTGAAATTGTGGATGGTGGCAGACCAGATACAGTTAAATCACGTCCTAGATTCTCAGAACACTTAACTGCATTCAAAGCATTAACTTAGCATCGTTTGCCTTAAAGCAATTTTTAAAAAAGATTTATTATTATTATTTAAAAGATTATTCATTTGAGAGGGAGAGACAGAGCACAAGTAGGGAGAGGGGCAGAGGGAGAAGGAGAAGCAGGCTTCCTGCTGAGCTGGGAGCCCGATGTGGGGCTCAATCCCAGGACCCTGGGCTCATGACCTGAGCCTAAGGCAGACACTTAACGACTGAGCCACCCAGGCGCCCCAAGAAGTCATTTTCATAATAATAATGTTGTTATTCAAATCATCACCATCATTATGTAAATCAGTAATCAGAATCACCTAGTCTTCTCCCATATTGTAATGTATCATTTTTTCTTGATCTATTACATCTTTTACATCTATTCTGTAGTTATAATTTCTTTATATTAATTTTTATTTTTAATTAATTATTTAAATAAAGGTTATGCATATAATATATATAAAAATTAAATGGTGTTAAAAGGCATATGGTAAAAGGAATGATTCCTTGTATTTTCCATTCCCACAATAATCCTATTCTCAGAAGCAACGACTGTGACTGTCAATCCCATTAGATATTTACTATAGAATTCATCACATGGTTCTAAAAATGTGCTTATATACCTAATCTGTGATTTGGGGGCATTTATTGCATTTTTATTATGATAGATAATGAATTAACTCTACTACTACTATTACCTTTCTTCCTTCATTCCCTAGATTTATTGCATAATATTTGGATAAATCAGTGGTGAGTGTTTCATTTTATAATTATGGAAATATCTTATCATTTCTGAGCCCATTGGTATATATGAGTTAATAATTCCCTGTTTTCTATATACTTAAAAGTATGAGTATATATTTCCATACAGTCAAGTACAATTTTTTTTCCCCAGAATAGTTGCCTTATGGTCTCTTTCATTTTATATTCCAAACTGAATTTATTAAAGCTGTGGCATAGCTCTTGTCCAAGAATTTTCTAAGTTAGATTAACTTTCCAAATTCTTTGCCCTATAGCCTAATTTTGCTGAAGCTTATTTCTCAATTGTTTTCTTCGAAAGAATTTATGACTTAGATATATTTTGAGATTTTGTATGTCCGAACATAAATATATTGCACCCTCACCCTTGATTGATGGCTGGGTATTGTTCACTCAGTTTTCTAGCATATGGTAGTGATGCAGAGAAATTAGATACCAGACTGAACTCCATACCTTTGGAGGCTTATTCTTTCATGGTAACATACTCCCGATATATTTTCATTAGTATGCAAGAACATTTTTGGAATTTGGAATAGTTTATGTTTCTTGTTTTTATTTTTATTTTTTAAAGTTTTATTTATTTATTTGACAGAGAGAGCTCAAGTAGGCAGAGCAGTAGATAGAGGGAGATGGAGAAACAGGCTCCCCACTGAGCAGGGAGCCCGATGTGGGGCTCGATCCCAGGACCCTGGGATCATGACCTGAGCTGAAGGCAGAGGCTTAACCAACTGAGCCACCCAGGTGCCCCTGTTTCTTGTTTTTAGAAGGCATTTGTTAAACATTGGACTTTCTTGATTGATCTATTACATTATACAATTTGATCTTCTTATTTTTTGGTATATCAGTAATTCAATTTGTTTTCCAACAGCAAAACCAAACATGCACAGCTATCTAGGAGAAAACTATGTGACAAAAGTAGCAAATGGAACTGAGAACAGGGCATCTGATAGACTTGAGAACGGAATGCTCCAATAAGTGTTCACTGGAAAGTACCGTGGGCCAGTTTGCAAACAGCAGTGGAAACTGGGAAATATTTTTACAAACACAAGTGAAAACGGTCTAAAGTAGTCTCCAGTAACTGAATCAGATCCAGCCCTGTAAACTCAAAATTAACAAATCAAAGTATCTTTCTGATAGCTGTCATTCTAAATGTCTAGAAATACACATTGAACAGGGCAGCAAAAATAAGAGCAAAGCAAAACAAAGATCTAGATAAAAGTGGGTAATAGAGGGGCATCTGCGTGGCTCAGTTGGTTAAGTGTCTGCCTTCAGCTCAGGTCATGATCTCAGGATCTTGGAATCAAGTCCCACATCGAGCTCCCTGCTCTGGGGGAAGTCTGCTTCTCCCTCTCCCTCTGCCCCTCCCCCACCTCCTCCCCCTGCTCCGACTCTCTCTCAAATAAATAAAATCTTTAAAAAGAAAAAAGTGGGTAATAGCAGTAGAAAGTGCCAACTCAGAAAGTACAAGTGCATGTTATTTTTATCACTTTGTTAGGATATCAGAAAAAGGAGCATTAGAATCAGGAAGCTAGAAAAGCAATTCTGATCTACCCTTACCACTCAAGGTTCAGAAATAATAATTTCACAGAAAAATAAATTAAAGAATCATGGTTGAAAAACATTAAAAAATAGGAGTCAGTATAATGTCTTACCAAAAGTGTAAAGCACACAATTAAAAATGCCTACAAAGTGGCATTTCCTGATTTCAGCTCAGGTCATGATCTCAGGGTCCTGGGATCTAGCCCTGTGTCAGACTATGCACTCAGCACGGAGTCTGCTTGGGATTCTGTCACTCCCTTTGCCCCTCACCCCCAGTCTCTCTCTTCAAATAAATAAATCTTTTTTAAAAATGCCCACAAAGTAGATGAAAACTATAAACTAATATTCTAAGGAAGCCAAAATAAATAAAGGAAGTTATAGAAGAAATGAAAGCTCAACATGAATGAAAGCTAAAAATATTGAGAAATGAGCTATATTCTTTTTTTTAAAGATTTTTATTTATTTATTTGAGAGAGAGTGAGAGAGATCAAGAGGGAGAGGGAGAAGCAGGCTCCCCACTGAGCAGGGAGCCAGACACAGGGCTCAATCCCAGGACCCTGAGATCATGACCTGAGCCGAAGGCAGACACTTAACTGACTGAACCACCCAGGAGCCCCTGAAATGAGATATATTCTTAAGGAAAAAATGAAAATAAAAGAAAACATTTTCTCATTAAGACTAAAACACAAGGAACACAAAAATGAATATATACAAAAATTGATGCCTTAAATAAATAGAATGTGAAGATGAAATAATTTTTAAAAATGACAAAAATAATTTCTGATTAAATGACAAGGTAGGCAAAGAACAGCAAATATGTATTATCACAGGAGCTCCTGGTAATGAAACAGAAAGCAATAGTACTATAAAATGGTACAAATTATAATTCAAGAAAAATATCTGTGTAAGGAGATACAAGTATGCATGTGTTTGTTGTGTATATGTATCTGTGTGTATTTCACATATGTATTCTATGAAATGGATATGACTATCAAGAAATAATGGGCTATACTGAACAAAACAAAGAAAACTAATAAAATTGCCAGGAAAAAGAAAAAAAAAAAACTTTGGAGTATGTAGACAAAAAGCCCTGTTACTAGAAAGGAAATAAGATTGAAATCAGAATTTTAGACAGAAATTTTTTTTTCTAATAACTTTTTTTTGAGTGTAGTTGATACACAAAAATACATTAGTTTCGGGTGTACAACATAATTATTCAAGGTTGTGCTATGCTCACCATAAGAGTAGCTACCTTCGGTCACTATAGAATGCTATTACAGTATCAGTGTATCATCACATAAAAAATATGAATCAGTACAATGTCTTACCAAAAGTGTAAGCAGATAGTTACAATATTCCCTATGGTGTATCTTTTATTCCCATGACTTATTCATTCCATAACTGGAAGCCTGTATCCCCCATTCCCCTTCACCCATTTTTCTGATCCCCTCTACCCCCCTTCCCTCTGGCAACCATTAATTTATTCGGTATGTATAGGTCTGATTCTGCTTTTTGTTTGTTTATTCATATGTTTTATTTCTTAGATTCCACGTAAGAGTGAAATCATATGGTAGTTGTCTTTCTCAGTCTGACTTATTTCACTTAGCATAATACCATCTAGGTCCATCCATTTTGTCACAAATGGCAAGATCTCATCTTTTTTTATAACTGCGTAATATAACACACACACACACACACACACACACATGCTACATCTTCCTTATCCATTTGTCTATCAATGGACATTTAGGTTGCTTTCATATCTTGGCTATTGTGAATAATGCTGCAGTAAACATAGGGGTACATATATATTTTTGAATTAATGCTTTTTGTTTTGGGTGATAAATACCCAGTAGTAGAATTATTGGATTATATGGTATTTCTATTTTTAATTTTTTGAGGAACTTCCATACTGTTTTCCACAATAGCTGTACCAATTTGCATTCCCACCTACAGTGCCTGAGGGTTCCCTTTTCTCCACAACCTCACTAACATTTGTTTTTTCTTTCATTTTAGCTATTGTATAAGGTGATAACTCACTGTGGTTTGATTTACATTTCCCCAAAGATTAGTGATGTTGAGCATCTTCTAATGTACCTCTTGGCCATCTATAGGTCTTCCTCAGAAAAATGTCTGTTCAAGTCCTCTGCTCATTTTTTTTTAATCGCATTGTTTTTTGTTGTTGCATTGTAGAAGTTCTTTATGTATTTTGCATGTTAACCCCCTATCAGATATATCATTTGTAAATATCTTCTCCCATTCAGTAGGTTGCCTTTTTGTTTTGTTGATGGTTTCCTTTGATGTGCAAAAGCTTTTTATTTTGGTGTAGTCCCAATAGTTTATTTTTGTTTTTGTTTCCCTTGCCTTAGGAGACATATACACAGGAATTCTTATGTCAAGAGACGATATAGAAGCATATTTAAGGTACATGAAAGAAAAAAAAAGTGTGAGCTAAAAATGTAATGAATTGGCTAAAGTCCAGTGCAGGCTGGATTGACATTAATAGAAACCCAGGGATTCCCAGACATAAGTTACTTTCACTCTCACCTCTGACCCCCTGGGTCCCACTCTAAGCATAAAGTAGTCAACAGATAGAAGAATTTGGGATATTAGGGATGCAGCCTTGAGCTGTGAGAAAATATGTTAGTGGTCTTTTTAGGTCTTTATAGGCCCAAGTTCAGGCCTGGTCAAGAAAGGGCTCAGAAGAGCCTGGCTAGAGTTTGGTCAAGGAAAGAATCTTTGTTAGTATATGTAGGAAATTAGTATATGAAACAGAAAGCAAAATACAACAATGAGGAAAGAATGGAAAATTCTACAGGAGATATTAAGAAGAGTGGATATGTTTAAAAAGAAGAAAATAAGAGACTAGCATCCTAATCTCCACTGAGGAAAATTATGAATATTCTAGTATAAATGAATATATATTAAATTCAGAGCAAAATATAGGAAAATAATTATTTGTAGGAATATAGGAAGATTTTCTTAGAATAAATTCAAGGAAGAAAAATTGCATCAAAATGATACATGAAGAAGGAAACTCAAATATATAATGTATTATGCCAAAGAAAAAATGAATCCTAGATTATAAAAATATAGGAGAGCTAATTGATTTTTTACTGTATAAGTAACAACTCAGGAAAATTTCAAAACATAGGTAACTTACAAAAATAAACCAATTAACATTATTATTAATCAGAAAAATGTAGAATTTTCCATTTTCTACCTTTGATATCAGCAACTATTTAAAGTAAAAAAAAAAAATAGTATTCAGTAACAATCAAAACTGAATAAAATTCAGTGAAATGAAGAGCCAAGCAATGGTAGTGGAAGTGGAAGTTGTTTCAGTTTTCTTTAAAACCTTTTTTCGGTAGGGGGCACCTGGGTGGCTCAGTCAGTTAAGTGTCGGACTTTTGATTTTGCCTCAGGTCATGATCTCAGTGTTACGAGATTGAGCTCAGGTCTGGCTCCATGCCCAGTGGGGAGTCTGCTTGAGATTCTCTCCCTCTCCCTCTCCCTCTTCCTCCATCCCCTGCTTGTCCATGCATGTATGCACATGCTCTCCCTCTTTCTCTCTAAAAATAAAATAAATCTTAAGAAAAACCAACTTTTCTTCTTTAATTTTAATTTTTCCCCATTGGTGGGGCAACATTTACTTTTCATAATCTACTTCTCAAAATCTAGTTTGAGGAAATAATCATAGATGAGTTTTTCAAAGATGATCATTATAATATTCTTCTTCATTGAGAAAATAGAAGCACTTTAAATACCCATATTTTTATGTAACAAAACTGTCAAATAATGTCTTATACACTCATTTAGTGCTGTGTTTTTTCTGTCATTGAAGACCATTCATTACTATTCTCTTTATGCCTTTCCTATAGATAGCTGCATGTCTTTCTCATTTCCTTCTTGTCTCTACTAAAGATCACATTAATAGAAAGACCTTTCTTGACCACTCCCTGTGTGAAAAGCATCACCCTTTTTACAGTCATTGGGCCTTTTCTAGTGTCCTTATCCCACTTTATTTTTTTTATACAGAAAATGGAACTTAACATTACACATCAAGTTATTTTATATACTTATTGTTTATTGTCTATCTTCTCCAGTAGAATGTAAACTGCTTGAAAGTAGAGACAGTTTTATTCCAAGTTGTAATCCCATGCCAGTAATTATGCTCAATACCTGGTAGTTGCTCACTAAACATTAAGTGTATGGATAGTGTAGAATTTCTTTTTTTTTTTTTTAAGATTTTATTTATTTATTTGAGAGAGAGCAAGAGAGAGAAAACACAAGCAGGGAGGAGAGGCAGAGGGAGAGGGAGAAGCAGACTCTCTGCTGAGCAGGGAGCCCTATTATAGGGATCCATCCTAGGACCCTGGGATCATGACCTGAGCCAAAGGCAGACACTTAACCAACTGAGCCACCCAGGCACTCCTCTTTTGTTTTTTAAGATTTATTTATTTATTTTAGAGAGAGAGCATGCAAGTGGAGGTAAGGGCAGAGGGAGAGGGAGGCAAGCAGACTCCCCACTGAGCAGGGAGCTGACTCGGGGCTCGATCCCAAGACCCTGAGATCATGACCTGAGCTGAAATCAAGAGTCAGACACTTAACTGACTGAGCCACCGAGGCACCCTTAGAATTTCTTATTAATGGACCTCCTTCAGCTTACCTGGTGCTTAAAAAATCTGATGAACACTAAAAATGTTATTATATCTCCAAATTGACATTAACATCTCGAATATATTTTATCAGCTAAAATTTATGTATTATAAGTGGCCCTTGTTAGAGTACAATGTGAACATATTATCATCTATACCTAAAGAATACTGAAAAACAAAACATGCCATTACTACCTCAACTTCTAGGAAAATTGTGAATAATTGAGTCTTTTGATAGTTCTCTTTCTCATGTAAGTACAGGAAGTTGATATTCTGGATAATTTATCAGTATTATGTAAGTTCGGCTTATATGAGTTATTCTTTCTGAATTTAGGCATTTCCAAGTATGTTGAGAGAACCTTGTCATTTTTCAGATAAGGTACAACTGAGGAGGGATCAAGGAGGGATGACTTCTAGTAAATAAGTTCGTATTCACATGCACAAAGCCATAAGAATTACAAAGGATTCTGAGCAATGTAAAATATTAATAACATATAGCACATATATTTCAAGGAGTGTGAACTCAAATATTTGCACAAGATTCACATTTAAAATTAAGAATTTGTATTTTTGTAGCATACTTCAATGGGGCTATTGTATTTAACTTGAGAAAGAAGTTATAATCCCTATTCATAGTGGTGTGTGTGTGTGTGCATGCATGTTTGTTCTTCTTTTAAATATATTTACCTAATATATACACATGTATTAGAAAAAACAGTTGGATTTCCACCCCCTGAATTATAGTTATTTCTGCCAACAACCCAAGAAATAGACAAATTTAAACTCCCTTGAATAAATAAATTGTATCCCCTGAATAGAGTCACCTGAAACCCAGGTATAGAGCTGAGGGTGAATTGACTAAAGCACAGAGATACTGTTCCTCTTTTTAAACTTATTCAGTGTCAGCAAACATCACATTCACTTGTTTTGCAAAACGTCACTTCACAGAACAATCCTGCATGTGATATGGGGTTGACTTAATAGGGATATTATAATTGATTAACTTATAAGTTGTCCTATTGTATCCAGGGTCAGTCTCGATTATTCCATACCTGCTATGTGAATTGCACAACCCTTACTTCTTGTCAATATGGCAGAATTATTGCATCATGCAATTTACAGTGATAGAGAAAAACTCCAGTCTTCATAACAAGTTATAAATATTTTGACAGAAGGCATTTTCATTTATTCTTCAAATCAAAGAGATCTGTATTCATTTTTATCAAAAGACCTGTGTACCAAAAAATACCTTTTAAAAAACAGAAAACTAATTTACCAACTAGTTATTTTACCAGCTTAAAGAAGGCTGGCAGGATCAGGTTTGTACTTCCATCCGTCTAAAAGGTCTGTGACCAGGCCTGGAGTAAATTGTACAATAAACAGTCAAAGAACATCAGATACCTGGATAATATATTGATCTCGCACAATTAGTCATTTCGATGAATATCTATAAATCCCGATGTATTTAACATGAAGATAAACTTTGAGTGGAAAATACTGTGTGTTTCAGATGGTGAAGCTACATGTGTGTGGAGTCACTGAGTCTGGATCCCTGGGTGCTTATGTGAAGTCCTCGCACTGGACATGCATCTTGAGTGCAATTGTTTGTTATGTAAATTATTGAGATCAGAGGGTGAATTTGTGACGAGAGCATTTCCTAGCCTCTTCTGAAAAATGTGAATATCTCAAAGACAAATTGTCATCTACTCTTAAATGAATATGAGAGGTTATCTACAAGCAGCCCTCCTCCTAAAATGATGAAGATTTTATAATACATAGGGAGTTTCTGCCATGCATTCCTGTTTGTAGTGTCTGAGCAAGTTTATCTGGCCTCCTTTTGTGAAGGACTTTCGATTTTGATTTCTGAGTCTAAAATATATCCTCATCTTTGGAAATATACTTATTATTGAAATTGTTTTAATAATGTCATCTGTCTTCCTTTTCCATTGAAAAATTAAATCTATATTCAATTACACACGGTATTTTTCTTTGTTTAACTGTGTCATTGCCATTTCCTCTTACTTATCTACTTGAAAATAAATATAGATCTTCTTATCTTAGGTCTATAGTGATCTCATCATGCTCAAATGAATTTCAGAAAGCTGGTAGTTATCTTTTCCTTTCATCAATAAACTGATACTTTAAAAAAAAATCTCGTTATTAAAGAATATAATTCACCGGGCGCCTGGGTGGCTCAGTTGGTTAAGCGACTGCCTTCGGCTCAGGTCATGATCCTGGAGCCCCGGGATCGAGTCCTGCATCGGGCTCCCTGCTCAGCGGGGAGTCTGCTTCTCCCTCTGACCCTCCCCCCTCTCATGTACTCTCTCTCTCTCATTCTCTCTCTCTCAAATAAATAAATAAAATCTTAAAAAAAAAAGACTATAATTCACTTTAACTTTTCATTACTCGAAGTTTTCATCCTGTCTTCTTTCCATCTGCTAATAACTTTTAATGTCCTGTGGCTATTTCTAAAAACTTAGAATTGAGGATCTCTCTCTCTCTCTCTCTCTCCTATTTTTGTAGCATAAACATCATTATACCACAGTAATCTAAGATCCTATATCTCCTAGGGTCATGTTATTCAAGTCATAATATTACTTTTATGGACCTATCCATATGCTAAATACATAATTATATGGTTTGTTCATCTCTCTCTACATATATATTTGTTATAAAAATTGTTTATATGCATATGTATATAGATAGAGATATATAGATAATATATTAAATTTACATATCTTGGTTTCTGCCCTAATACTGGACATAACACTGAATTCAGAACAAACTGTTTGTGAAAGTTGCTACATTATGTTTTTATTTTTCAAATACACTAGAAAGATTTCTTGTTAGCTTAAGGCACTGCTGCTATCTCTACCATAAAACTCAACATTGTGCTCAAGTGAGATTCTATTGTATCCTTTGCCACTTGGCATAATGAAATATTTATTTAAGGCGGCATGCAAAGTATTTCAGAATTTCCCTTATTATTTTCCTTGAATCCACCCTTGCGTATTCATAATCAACTAGTATTGCTCTTCTGCTCAAAACATTACAAGAACTTCATATCATCCTTGGAATAATACCCCAAATCCTTGTAATGGTTTTATATGGTAGGTCTTATAGGATCTGATCTCTGCCAATTTTTCTAATTCCCAACCATGTTTCCCTGGTATTTTTCTGATGTATTACATCTGAAATCTTGCCAAACTTCTTTGTGCTACTTTTTAATCTTTGTCAAACATACCAACCTGATTCATGCTTTATAACCTTACCATTATTGTTTCCTTTACATGAAATTCTGCCTAACTTCCCCATCTCCTAACTTGCTCATTTCTTCACATTATTTTTTATCTTTGCTCATGTAAGAAGCATATATAATGTTTTTCCGAGAGAGAGATCTTCTTTACTCCATGTCTTAGTCTGCTTGGGGTGCTATAACTAAATAATATCATAAGACTGGGTGGGTTAACCAACGAAATGCCTTTTCTCATGGTTCTAGATGATGGGAAGTCCAAGTTCAACATGCTGCTGGCAAATTTGGTTCCTGGTGGTGAATCTATTTCATGGCTTATAGATAACTGCCTTCTTGCTATATTCTCAGATGGTCTTTCCTTAGTGCCTTGGCACAAAGAAGGAGAGTAAACTCTTGTCTCTCTTTATAAGCACACTCACTAATTGTTGTATCAAGGCTCCACACTTAAGACTACATTTAACCTGAATTACTTCCGTGGAGGCCTCATCTGCAAATATAGCCACACTGGAGGTTAAGACTTCAACATGTGGATTTGGGAGGGATGCAAACATTCAGTCCATAATACTACTAAAATAGTATACTTCTTCATCTACAGTTCTGTATTCCCTATTCTTCTGTGATTCTCCGACTGAATTCAAAACTATTTAGAATGGTACTACAGGACGCCTGGATGGCTCAGTCTGTTAAGCATCCTACTCTTGATTTCAGCTCAGGTCATGATCTTAGGGTCTCATGACCCTGAGAACGAGCCCCACATCGGGCTCTGCACTCAGGAGGGAGTTGGCTTGAGATTGTCTCTCTCTCCCTCTGTTTCTTTCACCCATTGCTCTCTCTCTCACTCTAAAATAAATAAATATTTAAATAAATAAAATGGTAGTACATATTTGTTTATGAAATTTCAATGAAGTCAGACATTTTGTCATATTTTTAAAATTCATTTTCCTGGGATCTAGTACTTGACAAGCATTTATTATTTTAGAATAACTAAATGTTTCAAGGACAGATGAATCCATTAGAGAATAATAATAAAGAGAGTCAATAAAATTTAGGAAACAGAGTTAGATATCACAATGTCATTGCCTTTGGAACTTCAGCACTTCTTAAGCCTATGACTTTCCTCCTAATTCAAATTTGTATTAATAATATCTAAGGGAGCCTGGGTGGCTCAGTCGGTTAAGGGGCCAACTCTTGATTTCAGCTCAGGTCATGATCTCAGGGTCCTGATAGAGCTCCATGTTAGGCTTCATTCTCAGTGGGGAGTCTGCTGCAGGATTTTCTCTTTCTCTCTGTCTTTGCCGCTTCGCCCCCTGCAACTTGCACGCTCACACGTTTTTTCTCTCTCTCTCTAAAATAGATAAATCTTTAAAAATAATAATATCTAAATCTCTGTTGGATTTCCCAAATAGAATAGAGGATTGGAGATGTCATTATATGATTTATATTTATCAAAAAACTTTTTGTTTTGAAATAGTTGATATTTAAAGCAGCTTGGGGATTTTATTCATTTTTTACTTACACATGAGATCTTATAAGAATAGGTGAGTCATGGAAGCTCCCCTCACGCCTATTTCAGACAATTTGTGTTACTCAAATTTCTCTTAGGAAACTCTTCCAACTCTTTAAGGTATGTTTTCTACATAATTCTATTTCAGGGAGTCAACAATATATCTTCCTTGATGATTATAGGATGCAAACATATTCTTATATAATTATAGAACACTTAAAATGCAAATACCCATTGGAGAGAGGTAACAATAAAATTACATAAGAAACTGTTTGTTAAACAATTTCTGCAGAGTTTTATAGACCAGAATATTGGTATTTTCAAAGAATGCATTTTTATTTAAACCCTTTTGATTGTTTGTTTTGTTTTGTCTCAGCATTGGTGTTGCATTTGTTCTCATTGCTCTGTATTGCCTACATGTCCAAAGAATAATGGTGTCTCTTCTTCACTTTTCCCCTCATGTAATATAAACCAAATTAACCAATGCAAAATGTGTATAATGCATATGTGAACCTATTTTTTTCCTCCGTGACCCTACAATGTACTCACTAGAGGGAGAAGTTGGTTGGGAAAAGGCATTAGGATAAAATAATTCGTTCTGATATGATTATGGACCCCTAAGTCAGTGCCAGTTTCATCATTTAGTCCATTGATTTCAGGGAACAGCTTCTGGTACTTAAACAAAGCTACATTTTCAGTGGATATTGGAAATGATGTCAAGGAAAGCCACTCCTCTAAACATCACGTCTAACCTTCAATACCTCATTATTGACCAGATGCTGGCTCATTCATTCAAATTACTTAATTGAACAATTCAAGTCCAAGCATAAAGTAGACAAATTAATTCAGTGATTGTCAATAAGCTGACATTACCTGTGAAACTTTAGAAACTTTCCATACAATTTGCAATAGTATTCAGTTGACCCATTTAAAAAACTCATTATTTGAGTAAACATTACATTGGATACTGCTTTCAAATACTGTTTGTGTTTTGCATTAGTTTATATTTTCTTTTCCTTATTGACATAGGGTTTTACTTTTATTTTCATATCTTGAATCAATTCATCTTATGAAATTTATTTTGCCTTCATTGTTTAGTAGTATGGGTTCAGCTTCACCTTCTAAACCAACGTTTTTACAAAAGTACTCAATTTAACCTTTGGTATCAAAATTTCAGAGTATAGACAGGGCATAAAATACTTACCATGTAAAAAATTTTGGAAAAAGAAAGAAAATTTTTTATTGCACACCCAACTGAAAGATGAAGTGCCCTCCAGTTCCCCAATTATAAAAGGTATAATCTCAACTACAATAGTAGATTTGCCATCTAATCCATACTGAAAATTGAGTGCAGAGGTTTCTATCCCCAGGGCTGATATCATCACCCATTTCCAAATTTCTTTCAGTTTTTCTTTACAGAGAATTTCACAAAGAATTAAAAACTTAAAAAAAGTGGCACCTGGGGGGCGCAGTTGGTTAAGCGCTGAACTCTTGATTTGGGCTCAGGACGTGATCTCAGGGTCATAAGATCAAGCCGGCCTCAGGCTCTGCACTGAGCCTGGAGTCTCCTTGAGACTCTTTCTCCTTTTCCCTTTGCCCCTACCTTGTCTCTCTAAAATAAATAAATAAATCTTAAAAAAAAAAAAAAAAACTTAGAAAAATTTTCCTTATTCAAAATAAATCATTCTTTAGAAAAGTGCTTAAAGCTAAAGGAAAATAATCCATCATAGGTTTTTTTTTTTACATTTCAGTTTTAATTTGTCTTTTAACTCTCAGACTCATACGTGATATGACCATTATACCTATAAAATCGACACTTTCCTAAGAAAATCATGCATAAATAAAATACTTTATATAAAGTATACATATACCATATTTAAGAAAGTTCTTTGAGCTTTTAGTAGGACAATTTATGGCAAATTAAGTTTGAAGTTATAAAATAAATGTTTAAAAAATATGTTTATAAAATACCAATAAAAGAGAATCCTAGCAAATAACTAAAATAAAAATGGCATAATTTTAAGGTTGTTTGATTAAATGAATTATAAACTGGTTATAATACTGTATGAGAAATTTTATTTAAATCCCTAGTAATGCAAAGAAATCTATAGTGGCAGAGGGTGAGTGACTGCTTGCAGAACTGGAGGGGGGAGTTGAGAAGAGGTGGGAGGGAGAAATTACAAAGGGGTATGAAGAAACTTGGAGGGTGAGCTACGTGTTTGTGGTTTTGGTGATGGTTTTGCAGATGTATGCATATGTCAGATTGTCAGATTGTACCCTTTAAATTGGTGCAGTTAATTGTATGTAACTTATATCTCATTGAAGCTGGAAAAATACATGTACAGCAAAATTGGCACAACTAAAAGAAATAAATCTATAAATAGATTGGAAGGCTTTAACATCTCTCAATAGTTACTAAAACAAGCAGATGATACATTAGTAAAGGATAAAAGATTTGAAAACCATTTAACCAAAACGACCTAATGAAAATACAAAGGACATTGCACTTTAGGAAAAAAAAATAAAAAGGTAGAATACATTCTCAATTACACATAAAAGAGTTACCAAAATTAACCATGTACTGGCCCATATGGCATCAATGGTGAATTCATTTAAGTATTTAAGAAATTTTTGTATCAGTTTTACATAAATTATTTCAAAAATAGAAAATAAACACTTAACAACTAGTTATATGAAGCAACTATAAATCAAAATCTGGCAATTTTTTTGCCAGATTTTTATCACAGAGCATTATTAAACATCCATTTTTCATGAACATAGTTTAAAAAATTCTGATCAAAATAGGATCAAAACAAATTAGAAGTGTAAAACAACAGGGCTTTGAACAAGATTTATTTGCAAAGTGAACAGTCCTCAAAAATCGTATCTAATGTATTTATGACATTAACATGGAAAAAAGGTGAAAATTTAGGTTGTTATCTTGATAGAGCCAGTAAAAAACTTCTAACAAATTTTAACACTCATTTGTAGTTAAAAAATTAGAAGTTAAAAAAATTAAATATTTTAAAAATTGGAAAAATTAGAATAAAAGACAATTTTCTTTGTGATTTTCAAATACAGCAAAAACCTAGAACATATATATTAATATGGTTTATTGGATAAATATACCTGATGTCATCATTTTTTTTACAATAATGTGTTAGAAGTCCCAGATATTGTAATAAGGTAATAAAAATTTTTAAATGTCATATTTTTAGATGAAATGACTATGTAAAAAAGGAAATTTCAGATAAATACCTATTAAATATTGCTAGAAGCCATAAACTATTTAGGAATAATTTTAGGAAAAATGTGTTCTGAATCTGTACATTTTTTTTTAAAGATTTTATTTATTTATTTGACAGAGAGAGGGATAGCGAGAGCAGGAACACAAGCAGGGGGAGTGGGAGAGGGAGAAGCAGGCTTCCTGCAGAGCAGAGAGCCCAATGTGGGGCTCAATCCCAGGATGCTGGGATCATGACCTGAGCCGAAGGCTGACGCTTAATGACTGAGCCACCCAGGTGCCCCCGAATCTGTACATTTTAAAGTACAAAATGTTGAGAGAAATATTGTTGAAGAATAATTAAATATAATAAAGGGCATTTATTGTTCTTGAATTAAAAAACTGATTTAAAGATGGTACCCAACTACTAGTAGTTGTATTTTTCACATCAGGCCCACACAGAAGAAAAACCAAAGGAATAATGGCCAGTTTTACAAAAGAATGCTCTTAGTGAATAATGAAATAGGAAATACACATAAAACATAATAAAAAATTATTCAGCCTTAAAGAAGAAAGAAATCCTGCCATTTGCAAGAACATGGATGAAACTGGAGAACATTATGCTTAGTGAAATAAACTAGGAACGGAATGATAAATATTACTTGCTACCACTTATGTGAGGAATCTTAAAAAGCCAAAGTAAAAAGCAGAAAGTGGAACGGTAGTTACTTGGGGCTGGAGGGCTTGGGGCAGGGGAAATAGGAAGGTATTAGTCAAAAGGTACAAAGTTTTGATAAATGCAAGAATGAGTCCTAGAAATCTATACCACATAAGGCCCATAGTTAATGATACAGCATTATATACTTTAAAAAATTGCTTAGCCGTCTGCCTTCGGCTCGGGTCATGATCCTGGAGTCCCAGGATCGAGTCCCGCATCGGGCTCCCTACTCGGCGGGAAGCCTGCTTCTCCCTCTCCCACTCCCCCTGCTTGTGTTCCTGTTCTCGCTGTCTCTCTCTGTCATATAAATAAATAAAATCTTAAAAAAAAAAAAAAAATTGCTTAGCATGTAGGCCTTATGATGAATGGTTTTTATTGGATAAAAAATAATAATAAAGAGGACAGGAAGAAACTTTAGAGATTATGGATATACTTAGGGCATAGATTGTAGTGATGATTTTACAGATATATATTATCTACAAACTCAGGATAATTGTTCTATATTCTTGGACTCCACGGTCCTGAGTTCTCTTTCAGGACAGAAGTTTTTGAAACTTAATCAATTTGGTTTGTTTTTTTATGATAGCACCCCTTTTATGATGTAATAAATATTAAACAGTCTAACCACTGTAATATATGTGAAGAGTGCACCCAGAAGAAGACAGAGATTGGTAGGCAGTGGGAAATAATAAAAGAATAGACCTTTTTGCTTATGTATCTAAAACACTGTATACACATATGCAAGCAATATGCAAAATGCTCTCTCTATATATTTATTCTATTGAAAATAATTAAACCACTTCTGAGTATTAGGTGTTTGCAATGCAGGAAGATTATAATATAGTAGTTATCATATACATAGAGTATATGAATGCTGAGTATAAGGGATGTCACAGATTGTTCAGAATATTTTTCACCCCACATTCTATTTTGAATTGTAACTAGCCCATCAAATGAAGGAGAATATTTCTTCTATCCTTGTATATAAGCTGAACTTTTGATATATTTGGTCAGTGTATTGTGGAAGTGATACTGTGTAACTTTTAAGGCTGGATTTTAAGAGAACCACAGTTTCCGCCTTGGCATCTTGAAATTTTCCTTCTTGGAGACACACAAAGGGGCTGACGTGTTAGAGAACAGAAGCTTCTGGCTATCTCAGTTGAGACCCAGTGGGCAGCTAGCACCAGCTATATGAGTGAATCCATTTTCAAACCTCTAGATACCATTGCCCCAACTGAAACCAAGTAAAGATTAAGAACTGCCTGGTCAACTCACAGAATCATAAGAAGAAATAAATGGTTATTATTTGAGGTGGTAAATTTTACGGTAATTTGTTATATAGCAAAAGATAACCAGACAAGTCATGAAGTCATAGCTCTGCCTTAAAAAAGTGCAGTGAAATATTTTCATAGAGAAAGTATCTTAGAAGATTGTTTTGTATATTTATCTTCCTCTGCTATATTCTATCTCTTACCACCCATTCTAAACTCTGTATTATTTAAACCAGGGGTCAGGAGACCATAGCCCACAAAACTGTTAAGGGTTGAATTGTGTCTCCCAAAGTTATGTTGGAGTCCTAACCCACAGTACTTGTGAATATGACCTTATTTAGAAATAGGGTATCTAGTTTAGATGAGTTCATACTGGATTAGGTTGAGCCCTAATCCAGTGTGAGTGGTATTTTTATGAGAAGAAGAGAAGAGACACAAGGAGAACAGCATGTAACAATGGAAACAGATTGGAGAGAGATGTCAAGAAGCAAAGAAATGCCAAAGATTACTGGCAACTACCAGAAGCTAGGAGCGAGGCATGGAAGTAATTCTCCTTCAGAATGCCCAAAAGGAATCAACCCTGCTGACACCTTGATGTCAGACCTATGGGCCACAGAACTGTGAAATCATAAGCCACCAAATGTGTAGTGATTTGTTATGGTCGCTCTAGGAAACTAATACAGAACCAAATGTAGCCTACCACCTGTTTTTATAAATAATGTAGGTGTATGCATATGTACATGTATGTACATGTATAGATATGTAAAATTTAAAATTATTTTTATTTGAAATGCGATGTCTGAGATAAAAACAAAATATATTTGCATTATCTTCCTCTATAGCAAATACTACAGTTTAATGCTCTACTGTAATGGGAGTATTTATCAGTAAAATAAGTCATCTAGCAGTTAAACTATTTGCTTAGTTCCCTTAGAGATTCTGAGATGAATAAATAGGATTTCTTAATATGACTTTGTCCTGAAGACATATTAAAATCATAGTCTTTATTCATGAGGATAGTTTGAAGTATATTGTTTTGATTCAATAAATAAAAGGATCAGTTGTTTTTATGGTATCTCTTTACACATAATCAAAAAGAGCTAAAACCCTAGAGTTACTTTTAAATCATATTTGGAGTCAGTAAAACTTGAGTTAAATTTGTAAAATGGTGAATTTCACTTGGTTCTGACTTAGTAGTTCTAGATAATTAGAGAAAGTATTTTAACACAAAATCTGAAGCTCTCATCAGAATTTCCTAAATATATACAATATTAAGGGAAATATGCTATGTAATCTTAATCTTCATAAGATCAAAGTGGCCTCCACACTAATGAAACATGGAAATTCCAATCAAAACATAAATTTTAGATCTATGGAAGCTTATATCAATATTTATAAGCTTTATATTTTCTGCGTATATATTCTCTTTGTATACCTCTGTATTTAAAAATATTCTTGTGAATTAATGCTTTCTTCCTAGCCTAATTGCTGTTAAAATATGTCTCTGGAGGAATCATCTCTACAGAAATAGTTCTTTGACAATATATTTTCCTTTGTGTCCTTTGACAGTTTTTTGTCAAAAAAGTAGAAAACACTCAGTTTGTTTCCTGAGATTAAGAATTCCTCATATCAGTGAGGGTTGCTGGAGTGGTGCAGGGTGGGAGGGATGGGGTGGCTGGGTGATAGACATTGGGGAGGGTATGTGCTATAGTGAGTGCTGTGAATTGTATAAGACTGTTGAATCATAGACCTGTACCTCTGAAACAAATAATACATTATATGTTAAAAAAAGAAGAAGATAGCAGGAGGGGAAGAATGAAATGGGGGAAATCAGAGGGGGAGACGAACCATGAGAGACTGTGGACTCTGAGAAACAAACTGAGGGTTCTAGAGGGGAGGGGGGTGGGGGGATGGGTTAGCCTGGTGATGGGTATTAAAGAGGGCACGTACTGCATGGAGCACTAGGTATTATATGCCAACAATGAATCATGGAACACTACATCAAAAACTAATGATGTAATGTATGGTGATTAACATAACATAATAATTTAAAAAAGTAGAAAACAGCATCCTCTGTAGTTGGAATAATTCATTTTTTTAATTTTTTAAAGATTTATTTATTTTTTTTAGAGAGAGAGGGAGAAGAGAGTGCACACATGAGTGAGGGGAGGGGCAGAGGGAGAGAGAATCTCAAGCAGACTCCCTGCTGGGTGTGGAACCCTGACTTGGGGCTTGATCTCACAACCCCAAGACCACAACCTGAGCTGAAATTGGATTGGATGCTTAACTGACTGGGAGCCACCCAGGTGTCCCTGGAATAGTTTAAAGTGTGTATGTCTGTCTGTGTGAGAAGAAATATGGGTGGCTAGCACAGAAATAGGAAAAGAAAGAGAGGAAAACTCTCTAAGAGAAGTTTTGGCTATTGTTATCTTTAAAAAGGTTATATTTTACAAAATGCTGTAATATTTACTACATCATATGTTTCATGAATATTTGGTAGCAGTTGAGTTGCATACATATTGTCTGTGGTCCATATTTAAATTAACTATCAGTGAATTATTTGCAGAATACTCTATCAAAGAATTTACAATTTCCTTATAAAGCAGGAGTAAGATATTGGAGTGGGACTTCCACTGTTCCCCAGCATTGGCAACTGGAAATGCAAGTTTAAGGTTTACAGGAATCAAGAAAGCTTCATTATAAAGGAATCTTGAAAAGAGGGAGCATATGTATTGACAGGTGAATGAGCCAGCTCTTCCCCTCTGTCACCCTAGGCCTCTCTTTACTTTTGTACTGCCATAAATCTAGGAGTGAGGAGGAGCGATTTCTTGGGATAATGTAGGAATACTGTGGTTTTCTTTTTTCCACCAGGAGGGAATTATGACTGTGCAATCCTTTCAGTGAGGGTGATGATGTTTAAGACATTAACTCCTAGAGATTGTGCCTAAAAGAAAGGGAGACAGCTTTTCTTTAGGTGTTTGCTTATGCACTGCACTTAAGGAATATGGTTTTGTGCAAAATGTCTGTATAACCTATAAACAGTCTTAGTCTAAATAAAACAATGATAAAATAAGTAAATTGTCTTCAGTGGACCAATATAAACAAAGCTACCAAAATGTAAATAGAGAGTTGAGAGAATGTTGTATATTATTTAAACCATAATTATTAAATGTAAAAACAAGTTCAAATTTTAAAAATAAAGCCAACAAACTTGATTTAATTGATAATACTTCTATAACTCCTTTATTACTCTCATAGAGTTTTTTTTCCTTGCTGTTTTTAAAAGCACTTGTGACTCTAAACAAAAGTATTTTGGAAAAAAAAAAAAGGATGAATACTTTCACACACACACACACGCACAGAAAATTTTAGTGCCCTTTGGAAACAAAAGACAGTTGAACTAATTATCAGTATTTAATTTTAGCTAAGAGTTCTCAGTTCTTAAAACACCTTGGAAAATAGTTTTAAGACAAATAAAAGTCATGCACTTATAACCTGATACCAGCTAGGGTCTCTTTGTCCCTTAGTATTTAAAATAAATCTTTTAAAATCCCTAGAGAACAGTGTTCTCTCAAGGGTTGTTGCACATTTCCTGCAGCTAGCATTTTCATGGTTACTGCTGGCTCTGAGCTCCTACTTTGCTAAATTTAGGAATCATTGTATTTCACTTGGGTTGTCCAGCTTATACCTTAGTGAAATTCAGGCCTTTTACTTAATTTCTTCCCCAACAGACCTCTCACCTGGTATTAGATTGCATTAAAGATTTTAGGGGAAAAATGGAAATTAAAGTTAAATATTTTAACTCTAGTCAATTCTTCATCCTTTTTAGAGCTGTGAAACTTGAGTTGGTGTCATGCTCCACCTCTTCCCAATCACTTAATAATCCATTGAGATTGGGGAGGGTATGTGCTATGGTGAGCGCTGTGAATTGTTTAATAAGACTGTTGAATCACAGACCTGTACCTCTGAAACAAATAATACATTATATGTTTAAAAAAAAAAAAAAGAAGAAGAAGAAGAAGATAGCAGGAAGGGAAGAATGAAGAGGGGGAAATCGGAGGGGAAGATGAACCATGAGAGACTATGGACTCTGAGAAACAAACTGAGGGTTCTAGAGGGGAGGGGTTTGGGGGATGGGTTAGCCTGGTGGTGGGTATTAAAGAGGGCATGTACTGCATGGAGCACTGGGTGTTACATGCAAACAATGAATCATGGAACACTACATCAAAAACTAATGATGTAATGTATGGTGATTAACATAACATAATAATAAAAAAATAAACAGCCAAAAATTCAAGCAAAAAAAAAAAATCCATTGAGATACTTGCATATAGAGCTTTCTCCTGCTTGGTAGAAAATTTTTATTTATTTTTATATTTAGTTAATGGCTTACCTTTTCTGTAAAATATAAAGAACTGATGGGTCTAATAATAGTCTCTCTCCATGACCTAATGAAACATCATGATAGGTAGAGATCTCTTTCTCCCCTTTGATAAAATAAACAGAAAACAGTCAAATTTCTCAAAAAGGGACAAGATATAAAAGACTTTTACCCAGGTTTTTAGTATTGCCTTGAGTATATTCAGTTGAAATGCTTCTTTACTATTCTAGTTTTTAATACATGCACAGCAGTGAGAGATTTACTCTAATCTTAACATACAATCCAAGTTTCTCTGACAGGGAAAGAATATCCATTAGAACACAGTGGTTTAGGAAGCCATATGAAAATGACAGAAGGAAGCCAAGGGATGAAGAAGACTTGAGCAGTGAACTTTGGGAGGAAATCAGTATTGTTGTTTTATGATTGTAAAACACATGAAACTAAATTTATTCTTGGACTGAGTTACATCACTTATCATTTAATGAAAGCATTATGATTGGATATTTTAGGCAAATCTCTAGATAAATCCAGTATTTCTAATACTCTTATCATCCTCATGTATGCTCACACTAGTCATCTGAAATTTTCCAAACATGATAGATACATGGAGTTTGGGTTTTATAAGAACATAAAGAGGATATATATCCTCTAGTCCTCTTATTATAAAATTAATAACTTGAACATAAATGATGAGGTATCTTCACCAAAACTACAGAAAAATGGCAAAGAAGAATCGTGATTATAAGCTTATTTTAGTTGGTTTTTTTTTTTTTTTTTTGGCTGAGGTTTAAAATATTATACTATTTGCTTACTCATACTGGAAAATGTATAGTTTGTATTTATGTTTAGCACAAGTTATGTATGTTTTCAAAAAGTTGTATGTCTTAGTTCTGGCTGCTGTAACAAAAATATTATAGACTGAGTGGCTTAAACAACAAATAACTTTCTCACAATTCTGGAGGCTAGGGGCACCTGGGTGGCTCAGTCATTAAGGGTCTGCCTTTGGCTCAGGTCATGATCCCAGAGTCCTGGGATGGGGTCTGCGTCAGGCTCCCTGCTCAGCAGAGAGAGCCTGCTTCTCCCTCTCCTACTCCCCCTGCTTGTGTTCCCGCTCTTGCTGTGTCTCTCTCTGTCAAATAAATAAATAAAAATCTTAAAAAACAAACAAACAGTTCTGGAGGCTAGAAGTCCAAGATCAAGGTACTGGCAGATTCTGTGTCTGGTGAGACCTTGCTTCTCCCTGTGTCCTCATGTGGCAGAAGGGAGAGGGGGCTCTCTGACATCCCTTTTAATAAGCGCTAATCCCATTCATTAGGTCACCCTCATCACTCAGTCACCTCCTAAAAACTCCACCGCCAGATAACATCACACTGAGGGTTGAGTTTGAATATTTTAATTTTGGGGGAGGGAGGGTAGAGGGCACAAATATTTAGTCTACAGCATTGTATATGAAAGAAATATAAATATTTTATTTTTAATATTTTTGAAATATAAATAAATTTAAAGAAACATTTGACAGGATTTCTTTGTAAAACAAAGTATCTTTGGGCAAAGTGAAAATTTTTTCTTGTTTATCTGCTTAGTTGTTAAATGTATTTATACCTACCTATGTTTACATATCACTCTATCTACCCATATACCAATATATATAGATGTATAGGTAAATTTTAGTATGCCCAAATAAAGTAATTCCTCCAAATTAATTTTGTCTTCATTCAGTAGGAATGCAATTTGAGGTATTCCCTGAAACAAATGTAAAGTTAACTTTTTAAAAAATCATTTTCGTAAACTCTGTGTGGCAGATATTTACCAAGAAAATCTGTCAACTTAGTATGTTTCTAAACCCAAACATGTATAAAAATAAATGTTTAGATATTCTTTAAAACCAAATTTCTGATCTTGTAAAGGCTTGCTTCCTACCAAATTAAAATTAAGATGGTAGTATTTTTCTGAAATGTATATCTAGCATTTATACATATAGAAATTTTCTGTACACATTAAAATATGAATATTAGTTATATTTTAAATAATTTTATTGCAAAAGTTTAATATGCTATCTTACTAAATAAGTAATGTTAGCTAGATATTTTTGGAATATACAAAAATAACTATTTGCAGAGAAGATAAATAATAGACAATTTAAATAGATTTTATTTCATCACTATTCATCACACTAATGTAAACATGCAAACGACAAAATTTCACATTTTTTGTTCAAATTTCTCATAAAATTTGGAAAGAATTTGGCTTAAACATGCACATATTGAATTGGCTTAGTGCAAAAATTAGTTTTTTTGTTTTCCAGCTAAACTTGTACTGTGTCTGATTTGGGTATCAGTTTTAAGACAATACCTTTTCTCATAAAAATCCATAAGAAATTTAGGAAAGTAAAATATTGGATGTCATTATATATGCATGTAAACCAATTTGAGCATTAAGCGTTCATCATTATTTTGAAATAAATTTCCTTAATCATTTTAGAATTGAATTGTGTTAATTCATTGATTTAATTGACTGCATTTGATGATCTGCACTTTGTGGACCTTTTTTCCTGCTCTGTCATAGTTTTAAAATTGAATGCATGAAGAAAACTGCAAAATTTCTTGGGTAAATATTTATATTTTATTCTCATGGAAAATAATTTATTTCAAACTGACATTCTATTTCCTAAATAAAATTGGTCTTTTCAGTCAAAAAGAATGACAGAGGAAATACAGAATATCATTTTTAAGAAGGAACAATGAGATTTAATGTGATTAAAAGTGAATGAAAACCATGGTACTCAAAGAAATAAAAAGAAATTAGTTTACCGTTTTAAGTAAGGTAATACATGGATCCATATGTAACTAAACACCAAGGCACCAAAATGAGTAAGCTTAAGCATATTCTTAAGTTTTGAGAAATCAGTGGAAGTAGGGTCAGGATTTCAACAATGATTTTAGGTTTTATCAACAAGAGGAAAATAAAACTTTAAACTGGAGAGCATGATAGTCATAGGTATAACACTAGGTTTTGTAATATTTTGAAGTTTACACAATATGTTTATATTTTTTTCTCATCAGATCTTCCCAACCATCCCTGTATACAGTGTATGTGACTATTTTTTTTTTTTAAAGATTTTATTTATTTATTTGAGACAGAGAGCATGAGAGGGAGGAGGGTCAGAGGGAGAAGCAGACTCCCTGCTGAGCAGGGAGCCCGATGCGGGACTCGATCCCGGAATTCCAGGATCATGACCTGAGCCGAAGGCAGTTGCTTAACCAACTGAGCCACTCAGGTGCCCCCTGTATACAGTGTAAAGAAGGCTTGTTACATGGTAGATTAGACAGGAGTTTTTCTGTTCTCATACTGAAACTTTGCTAATGTGATAACATCAAAAAGGAAATGTGTAAACCTATATAAACAGAGATTCATGGGGGAATAAAGAGCCAACGATGAAGAAATATTAATGGATAGTAGAAATAAATAAAAGGATTTAGCACAGCTAAAGAAGCTAAATACCAAGGGCCTGCAAAGGGGGATACTTATGGAAAGAAAGATAATTCAAGCCACGTATTCCCAGAAAGCCTCAAGGAGCCAGCAGGCGCAATGATAAAGGCAAGATGAGTGGATTGGCTAAAACAAGGGAAATGGGCATTTATAAGGGCATTTATAAGAAGTAATGAGATCCTCAGGTCCTTTCCCTTGTTCACACATCTGTGTAAGAACTTCTCCTCCCACAAAGATTGTGTATTTTCTGTACATAAATTGGAATAAAAGGACTAAAGTCCTAGAGAATTAAGACAGAGTGAAAAGCTGGGGAAAGGTGATATATGGAAACAGGAGAAATAAGTCTTCATTTCTCCACCCTCTTATATTATGAAGCTTAAAGATTACTGAAATCCAGACAAGTGTGTATCCCTCTAGAAGGGGATGGAGAGATCCTTTGGAGAACCTGAGTAACCTCAGAGGAAACAGAAAATGAAAAACTGTAGATTTCAATATGTGGGATTCTCTAACAATATGGTTGATGCCTCAGTTGGTTACCATACAGTGAAGCTTACCAGGTGACTGGCTTTCCCCATGCACACTGCTTTCAAACACTGTATGGCAGAACAACAAAGATTGCCAGACATCTGTACCCAACACAAAGGTCACAGAAACCAAAACCAAAATCAAAAAAAGAGAAGAAATAGGTCACTTACCAAGGATCAGGAATTCAAATGGGAAAGAATCTCTCATTAACAACACTGCATAATAGAAGAAAATGTAAAACTACTTCAAAATTCTGAGCAAAAATGTTATCTAAAAATCCACACCCGGTCCTCCCCACTAAGAAAAATTGAGTATAAAAGAACAGGTGACTTATAAACATAGAATTTCCTAAAACATCTAATTCTCTTTCTTAGGATACTTAGGGAGAATGTGATGTATTAAATAATAGAGTCAATCAGAAAAGGAATTAACAAGGAACCTGGGAAACTGGACTTAATACAGAACTAGGACAGAGTCTCAGGAAGAGAACTGTCCATCTGTCTAGACAGTAAACAGTACAGATTGGAGAAGGAAGATCATTTCATGAGGGCTTCATGATGATAGAGTGGGAAGGAAGGAATGACTGAGTATCTCATGTGTAACATAATATGGGGACTATTCTATAGAGAGGTTTATAATTTCATTGGAAAAAATTGTGATAGAGACAAAAAACAAAAGATATAAAATCAATTTCATTATTGACTCTAGGAAGTACAAAAAAGGTATTGCATATAGGAAAAGTGATCATGATTCACTATTTGAATCAGCAGTGATCAGCACATAAATGGTTAGAATAAATACTAAAGGGTAAGTTAATTTAATGTACACACACACACACCCCCAAAATTTTGAGAAAGAGAAAAGAGAAGTGTGAGCTTGAGTCAGTTTGAGTAAGAATGTGGAGATTTAGGCTCGAGGAATTTCTTTTTTTCCCTAATTTTTAACTGTGGCACAAAAAACTTAGCATAAAATTCACCATCTTAATTATTTGTTAAGTATATAGTTCAGTAATGTTAAGTTCATTCACATTGTTGTGCAACCTATCTCAGAACTCTTTCATCTTATGACTCTATATCCATTAAACAACACCCATTTCTCCCTTTCCTCAATCACTGGCAACCACTATATTCTATTCTACTTTCTGTCTCTGAATTTGACTACTCTAAGTACTTCATGTAAGTTTAATCATATTTGTCTTTTTGTAACTGGATTATTTCACTTAGCATAATGTCCTCAAGGTTTATCCATGTTGTAGCATGCTTCAGAATTCTCTTCCTTTCTTAAAATTAAGGCTATATAATAGTGCATTGAATATACATACCACATTTTGCTTATTTGTTCATCTGCCAGTGGACATTTAGATTGTTTCTACCTTTTGGTTATTGGGAATGATGCTACTATGAAAGTAGCTATACAAATATTGATCCCAGTTTCTGCTTTTAGTTCTTTTGGGCACAGATTCCAGAGTGGAACTATTGGATCGTATGGTAATTCTTCCTAAAATTTTTTGAGGGACCTCCATACTGTTTTCCATAGTGGGTGCACCATTTTACATTCCCATTAATAGTGTACAAGTGTTCCAATGTCTCCACATCCTCACCAACACTTATTATTATTATTTTTTAAGATTTATTTATTTATTTATTTGAGAATGAGAGAGAGTGTGTGCATGCGTGCAAGGGCAGTGGGGAGGAGTGAAGGGAGAGGGAGAGGCAGACTCCCCACTGAGTGAAGAGCCCAGGGCAGGGGCTGGAGGCCTGGCTCATGAAGGGGTCATTCCCAGGACCCTGAGATCATGGCCTGAGCTAAAGTCAGACCCTTAACCGACTGAGCCACCCAGCGCTCCTGGTTTTTTTGATAGGAAGTACCCTGATGGGTGTAAGGACAGGCTTATCTCTTTTAAAACTTTAAATTGTATATGCTTTTATTATTGTTTGATTAAATATTTTAAAATAATGTTTAAATATAATACTTTCAAATGGTACTGTCTTATGACAAAATCTAACAATTGTGAGTTTGAGTTGTACGTGTTTATAGTTGTTTAACAATTTACATTGGCTGTGCTGAATAATAAATTCTCAATCTAAAGAATGGTCTTACATCCATACCATAGAGTTTATTATTATTCATATATGGTTTAATATTGATATTAGTTACTTGGACTAAGTAAGGCACAGATGGCACATTACTGTTTAGTCTGGAATGTGATTAATTGCAATAACAAAACACATTTTAAAAAATGGGAGTTTATTTCTCTTGCAACAAATTTGGAGTTACGCATTTCCTAGAGTGTTTTTTTTTTTTCCTTTTAAACTATTAATCTTTATTCCCATATCATGCAAAGGAAAATCCAATAATTAAGCCCATAAAGGTAATACAATATAAAATGACAGATCATGCAGAAAATGATTTTGGCAACTGAACATTCCAAAATTTGCCTTACTTATTCCCATTCTAAAGCTGAAGAGTTAATTTCTGGGAACAGACACAGGAAGTCATGTTTATACCCTATCCACTTCTGTACGTATAATTGAAACCATATTGCAGTATGTAATGACAGCTCTAGCTGTCTTTGCCACAGAGCAATACCTATTTTGATGCTCATGATGCTTTTTGGCAGTAGTTCCCCACAAAATCTAGAAGAACCTTGGAATTTTAGTCTTTAAAATAATATGATGATACTAATTGCCATTAAATGGTTGGAAAAGAGGATCATTTTTTCAGCTTTATTGAGGTATAATTGACAAAATTGTGAGATATTTAACGTGTACAACATGATAATTTGATATCTGCATACATTGTAAAAGGATTCCCCCATCGAGTTAATGCATTGCTCATCTCACATTTTTACCTTAAGTTCTACTTTCTTAGAAATTCCAATTATATAATAACAGTGTTATCAATTACAGTCATGATACTATATATTACTCAGGTCTTATTCAATCTTATAATTGAAAATTTGTAACCTTTTGCCAACCTCTTTCAATTTCCTCTACCCCCAGCCCCTGGCAAACACTTTTCTCTGTTTCTATGAGTAACACTTTTTTTAGGTTGTACATATAGATGTTACCATGTGGTATTTGTCTTTGGCTAATTTCACTTAGCATAGGGCCCTCCAGGTTAATTCACACTAAATACATAAATGACAGGATATCCTTCTTTTTTAAGGCTGAATAATATTCCATATAAATATCACATTTTCTTTATCCTTTCATCTATTGACAGATGTTCAAATTGTTTCCATATTTTAGCTATTGTATATAATGCTGCTATGAACATAGGAGTATACATATCTTTTCAAGATAACTATTTCATTTCCTTTGTGTATATATCTAGAAGTGGGATTGCATGATTGTATGATAGATGTATTTTTAATTTCTTTAGGAACTCCCATACCGTTTTCCATAGTGTCTGCACCAGTTTAGGTGCAGTGCGAAAGCAAAAGGGTTCCCTTTTCTCCACATCCATGCCAGCATTTGTTATTTCTTGTGTTTTTTTGGATACTAGCCGTACTAACAGGTGTGAGGTGATATCCCATCATGGGTTTTTTTGTTTTGTTTTTGTTTTATTTCCCTGATGATTAGTGATGTTCAGCATCTTTAATACACCTGTTAGCCATTTGTATATCTTCTTTAGAAAAGTGTTTATTCAGGTCTTTTGCCCAGTTTTTAATTGGGTTATTATTATTATTTGCTATTGAGTTATATGAATTCCTTGTATGTTATGAATATTAATCTTATATCAGAAATGTGGTTTGCAAATATTTTGTCCTATTCTATAGGTTGTCTTCATTTTATTGATGGTTTCCTTTGCTGAGCAGAAGCTTGTTAAGCTTGGTGTAGTTCTGTTTTTTTATGTTTTCTTTTATTGCCTTGCTTTGGGTATCAAATCCAAAAAATTATTTCTAAGACCACTGTCTAGGAATTTATTCCCTCTTATTTCATATAGGAGTTTTATGGTTTCAGGTCTCATGTGTAAATCTTTAAGATATTTTGAAGCTTTTTGTTCGTTTGTTTGTTTGCTTTTTAGAGAGGGAGAAGGTGGAGAGGGGTAAGAGAGAAAGGGCGAGAGAGAATCTTAAGAAGGCTCTACACCCAGCATGGAGCCTGGTGCGGGGTTTGATCTCACCACTCTGAGATCAGGACCTGTGCCGAAATCAAGAGTGGAATGCCTAACTGACTGAGCCACCTCGGCCCCCCTGAATTTTATGTATAGTATAAAATGGGATCCAGTTTCATTCTTTTGCATCTGGCTATCCAGTTTTCACAGCTTGATTTACTGAAGAGACTTTCCGTTCTCCATTGTATATTCTTGGGTTCTTTGTCAAAAATTACTTGACCATATATGCATGGATTTATTTCTGGGCTCTCTATTCAGTTTCATTGATCTATATGTCTCTTTTTATACCAGTTCCATTCTGTTTTGATTATTATAGCTTTGTAATATAGTTTGAAGTCATGAAGTATAGTGTCTTTAGCTTTGTTCTTTCTCAAGATTGCTTTGGCTATTTGGGTTCTTTTGTGAACACAAAATACAAATTTTAGGATTTTTTTTCCTATTTCTGTGAAAAATGCCCTAGAGTTATTTTCATTGTTCAGCTGGATTACTAAGCACCCAGCCTCTGCCTGTCTTTCCGTTCCTTTTCCTGAAAATGTAATCTTGTCACCTATGCCATGGTCAAAAGATTGCTACTGTAGCTTCAGATACCAATTCTGTGTTCAGTACAGGAAGTGGAAGTGGAAAGGGAGCCAACAGCAACACTAACCACAGTGCCTTCCTTAATCAGAAAAGCTAAAAGTCTATCAAAAACCCACACACGGCTAATAAGGTTGCCTAGTGCCCTGTGCTCATTCGTTGCTATGAGGAAGACTGTGAATGTGACTATTAAGATGGGGCCCCCTTGAAACAGTTTTAGTATTCTATCCCCAAGGGAAAATTGAAGAAATTAATAATGAGTAAACAAAACACTGATCATCTGCACTTATTACTTTTATAGATTTTAGAAACTAATAACTAAAATCAAAAATTTTCAAATATAGGTAGTAATAATGAATTAAATTTAATATGGCATGAAGAATAGAAAGGAGAAATTAAAACTATACTTGTTTCATACAAAGTTGTCCAGGATAATTTACATACATTTCTTTCTTTAAGTAGCCAATTGGGATTCAAACCCAGGTTTGTTGAATTTTAATTATCATGTATTTTCCATGACCTACCATGTAGGGTTTTTTTGTTTGTTCATTTTAATGGGTGGAGGGGGAATCTAAGCTCACACAATTATTTTTTTAAAAATATATGAATACATGTTGAAGTTTGTGTTCAAAATCATTTGAGGAAAGTTTGGGAGCTTAGTTTACTGTAAGCTCACTATAACCAGGGGCAATAAGATTATCAGAAACTCTATATGCACTCATGCTACCTCAATAGAATAACTTCAGTTCAAAAGGGTTCATCATATCGAAACTAGCCAAGTCACATGCAAGGCTCAGTGGTTATGATTTTCATAAGCCACATATTCTATGTGCAAAAATCAGAACTGTCTGTTTTGATTTATACTGGACTTCATATTTATCTCACATTTCTATTTCAACCTGCTGCCAAAAACTTAATTTAGTAATTTCCGGGAAAACTAAATCAAATTCCAGGGTTCTTTTCAATTGCTTTAGGTTTAAAACTTCCCAGCCCACTCTACTTTCTCCTCCCAGGGGTTATTTCTGAGTGCCTGGCTCGTGCAGTTCTGTGACATGGTGGGAGGGGTTGTGAAATGGTTAGATTTAGATCAGTCTGCTCTCTGAGACATAAATTACTGGTTTGATTTTCAGGACTGCCTCCCCCTGGTGTCTACTGAGAGCTTCTGATCTCAAATTCTAGTCAACTGTTTGCAGTTCTGTCCCTAGTCATTTTTGTGAGCCAACTCTATCACCCTCGGACCATGCTTCTTTCCTTTAACTACTTTTAACTAACTTGTCTGCCCCATCTAGAGGAATAGGGAAGGTTACGCCCCAATAAATCTTTAAGTTTCAAGGGAAATTCAGAAATCCTCATGTAGGAATTCTTTGCTTCTGATCGTCTGTTCTCCCCTATGAGGTTGATGATACCAGAGTATCAGATACTCTAGAACAATCTCCACTTTCTGATCTACTTATAATGAGAAATTGTTGCTAAAGGGACTCTTCAATGAATGCTGTGAAAGCTTTCTATCTTGCTGGATTCGCCAAACTGTCTACAATCTTAAAAACAAAAAACAACAACAAAAAAACCTTAGCAATGAGAATGGAGATATTTACCTTAAGGGGTGGGGTAGGTAGTCTCAGTATTACCAAGTGTGAGTCTTTAATGTTAATTAGTATATTAACCTTTAGGCATGTGAAAGCCAGCCAAAAGCAGCCTTTAGGGTTTTGAGGAAGGAGAAAAAAGCAAGAACATTTGCACAAAATGGCTAAGGAGAAACAAGAGTAGTAATAGCATTATGGAAGACCTAAAATACGGTTTTAGTAGATAACATGGTGCTGAATCAAAGACAAGCTTTCTCTCTCTCTATCTCTCTCTCTTTTTTTGGTCCTTGCAACAAATTAAGAAACAGTTCTCCCACTGTTTTAAATGTTCTTATTTTCAAATGAAAATGATAGGTAATAGATTCAAAGTCTTATACCTCCTTTTAACGCTGATTTCTAGAGTGCTTAAGCTGAATCATGTGTATCCCTATGAATTAATTTAATGAATCCCCACCCATGTTTTTGAAAAAGTAAATTCAAGTCTGTATGATGTTTGCCTAAGGAAATGAGATTTCAAAATCTCTGTCCCCAAGCTGTCCCTTTTGTGCTGATATAACACTCATGCCCCCCACTCTCAGAAATATTCTGTATAATGCCTTTTATGAACATTGCTTGGGCTGGGAAGTTCTATTTACTCCAAGAAATCTCTTTAAGCTTTGTAAATGGTGCATTGTACTATGCAAGAAGCAGACCTTCAAGGAAAAGATAAAATTTCTCTATTTGGGTGTCTAACAAAGACTAGGAACATGCATTCTTCGAAAAGAAATGTAATCATGAGATAGATCAGCTATAGCTGTAATGAACACCTGAGACCTGTAACTTTTAAATCATGAAAGTTATTGATCTCTTCTTAAAAGACTGTGAGAAACACGGCTTTCTTTGGATAAACTGTCTTGTACTTATTTGATAACTTCTAGGACATTTTATCCCACTAGATGATAGTACAAATTCTCTATTTTGTTTTCTTGACATTTTAGAATAATTTTCTCACAATCCATAGGTGATTATTAAAAGATTACTTTAACCCAGTATGTTAATTCTCACCTCACCTCATCCAACCATTTAAGGACTATATTAAATTTAGGCAGTATAGTGGGTTCAAGTATAAATGGTCAATTTTATAAATTGAAATATGTACTTTTCTGTATGTACAGTAGCAATATTCCTATTTTAAAGAGATAGTGTTGATTTTTAGAATTTAGTCATGTTTGTTCTCTTTAATTTTTATTTTTCTTGCAACTTAGGATTTAAAATATGTATTAAAAGATCTTTAGATTTAGACAGATTCTTGACTTACATCATTTTTATGCATGTATAAAAAGAAAAACCTAGAGAAATCATTTTGGGTAAGGTATTTCTAAGGCAAAAACAACTACATCACAACTGCTACATGGTTAGTAGTGACTGTAAGACCATTCTGACATTAGAGTTGTCAAAATGTGAAAAAACAAAAAAAGGATCATCATCCCCATGACCTTGCTTAGGAAATAGAATAATCTCCCATAATGTTGATGTCCCTATTGCACACCTTCACGGTCACACCTTCCTACTATCCACCCTACAAGAAATCACTATTCTGAATTTTGTGTTCCTCATTCCCTTGTTTTTCTCTACAATTTTGCCAAATATTTATCCTAAACAACACATTGTCCACTTTGTTTAACCGGTATAATAAGAGAACCATATTAAATGTATTATTCTATGACCTTTTAATTTAACTTAGCATTATATGATATTATTCCACAGTAATGTGTGTATCTACTATTCATTTTCAGTGTTGTATAGTATCCTCCTGTGTGCATACCATGGAGTTTGTAAATTCTCTTTATGGATATTTGGGCCATTTCTAGTATTTTTCCATTACAAATGCATCTGCTATAAACATTCTTATAGTTGTCTTCTGAAACATGTATGAAGGTTTCTTCAAGGTATCAGATGCCTGGGAATGGAATTGCTATACCTAGATGATATTGTTCAATAGAATTTTCTTCAATTATGTAAATATTCTATACATCTGGGCTAATAGGTAGCCACTAGCTGCTTGTGCGGTTGAGTACACTTGATCCTTTAACAACTTGGGTTTGAACTATGTAGGTCCACTCATGCACAGACTTTTTTCAGTATATATAGTACAGCAATATAAATGTATTTTCTCTTTCCTATGATTTTCTTAAAAACATTTTTCTCTAGCTTACTTTATTGTAGGAATACAGTATATAATACATATAACATACAAAATATGTGTTAATTGTTTATGTTATTGGTAAGGCTTCTGTTCAATAGTAGGCTATTTATAATTAAGTTTTTGGGGAGTGAAGAAGTTATATGCAGATTTTTGACAACTTAGGGGTCAGTGCCCCTAACGCCCATGTTGTTCAAGGGTCAACTGTACCTGAAATATACCTAATTCATACTGAGGACCTCACGTGATGTCAAGTACCTGGTCTTTGCTTCCCAGCCTAAAGTCTTGGGGAACTAGAGCCATAAAGGGGATGAGGCAAAAACCAGTTCTGTTGAATCTCTTACACTTGCAGAATTTGAACTAGTTGTAGATGTGCTTCTACTCATTTATCAAACTGCCCTAGATTCTTATACAGAGGAATGTGGCAGGCACATTTTTAAGTGAAGGACCTATGTCTGCTGCCCCCTCAGCTGCTCTGTTTTTTATTTCTTTTTCATCGACTCTACTAGTTCTATGTTTGGCTAAGGACCAATGAAAGAATAAGTTTGTTGTGGTGTCAGTTTATACTCTGGTCCCTGCTACTGCCCCTTTAGCAGGCTCTAGAGTTTTCAGGACTGCAAACACAAAAGAATGTATGCTTGGAGTGAATACACTGGGAGTTTTATGAACACCGTATATGTGGCAGCAGGTTGGATCCCCTTGCCTCTTCTCCAAGGATAAGCAGAAAAGGTAAACTAAGATAGCTCAGAAACCACATAGAGGCTTTGATGTTAACCTTATCCTCATTCCCTTTTTCATGAAGCTCCCTGGTCCCTGAGCTCTTCTTGTACTCTCCTACTAACATAGAATTCCCATGGTGTCCCCATCTGTTGCTCTTAAGAAATAGGTAAGTTTTGCCAATTAGATAAAACCATCTTTCAGCATGCTGCTCTTTCTCATAATTCTTAGATGGAGATGATTACAAACTTTGAAGGAAGTATCTTGGTTAGCTCTAAGGCATTTGAAGGCTCAGATACAACCTCTTTCCTTGGTGGCCTGACCACATCAAGCAAAGAACCAAAGGAGAACACTTAAGTAAACTGCCCAAGTGCACACAGCTCATAAGTGCCAAATCTGGTATTTAAATCTAAACCATATGGTTCCAGATTTTTGCTCTGTGAAGTTTGCTATACTTCATACTGATGTTCTTTGGTATCACTTGTCACAGTTGCAGTTTTACATATATAGTGGCAGGTAGTATTTAAGGTAGGCAGGCATGTGCATATCACTGTGATGGGTTGCCAAGTATAGAGGATATATAAAGATCCCAGTACATGGGCAATAAGTCAGTGTAAGTGAAATTGGGCAAAATATGATGCCATTTCAGCCATGGATCTGGAGTTAAGGGTAGACTTTCATTTTCTAGAAGGTCAGTAAGACTGACTGAAAATTGCAAGTGACCTAAGGTAGCTGAAGGCATATGAAGATATATACTTGGACATAATGAAAACTATCAAGGATTTAATTGTGAAATGAGCTCATCAAGACAGAACCAGAGAAAAAGGAATTTATACTTGTTTCTGAGTTTCCAGTACTCTTGGTATTCATCTGCTAAGGAAATACTTGTTCTGAAAGCCTAAAGAGCAGGAAATTAGGCCTAAACATCAGTAATTAGTTAATGTACCATATCAATCTTTCAATACAATGAATTCTTAAATTCAGGGCTTATGGAATGGAGGGTTCTGGTGATTTGAGTTTCTGTTTAATTACAAATACTTGCCTCAAACATTGTTGAAAAACTTTGTAGATTATATCACAAAAATTCATTCCTAACATCTCATATTTTAATAAATTAGTACAATGCAATTTATTTCATTTTCTTAAAAATACAGCTTGTAAAAAATAGCTGGGCTGAATCCTCACTCATTGTTTTAATTTATTCGATACTCAGTTTTTTCATTGATCATTCAATAAGGAGGGATTTTTTTTAGCTTTTTGGAATAAGATAATGAAAAATGTAGTTGCTATTACTATCTTTCCAACATATGTGACTTCTTGAGACAGGATAGAATGTTGTAGTTAAGTGTGAAAATCACTGAAAGAAGACCACATTGGGTGGTATAAGAATGTATAACAAGAGCACATGCCTCAATCAAAGGTAGTTATACAAAAGTTTCAAAAGATATTAACATTTAATGTACAATATGAAAGATGAGTAGGAATTTTCTAAACAAAAATAGAATGTTTATGATAGGGAGGACAGTATAAATTACAGTCTAGAAATGAGAACAACCCTCAGGAGTTTGGGAATCTAAAGGAAGTTCACCATAGGGGCACCTGGCTGGCTTAGTCGATAGAGCATGCTACTCTTGATGTCGGGGTTATAAGTTCAGGTCCCACGTTAGTGATAGAGTTTACTTAAAAAGAAAAGAAAATCTTTAAAAAAGAGTAAAAGAGGGGGTGGGGTGGGAGGGATGGGGTGACTGGGTGATAGACACTGGGGAAGGTATGTGCTCTGGTAAGTGCTGTGAATTGTGCAAGACTGTTGAATCTCAGATCTGTACCTCTGAAACAAATAATGCAATATATGTTAAGAAAAAAAAAAGAAGAAGATAGCAGGAGGTGAAGAATGAAAGGGGGTGGAAATCGGAGGGGGAGACGAACCATGAGAGACGATGGACTCTGAAAAACAAACTGAGGGTTCTAGAGGGGAGGGGGGTGGGAGGATGGGTAAGCCTGGTGATGGGTATTAAAGAGGGCACATTCTGCATGGAGCACTGGGTGTTATGCACAAACAATGAATCATGGAACACTACATCTAAAACTAATGATGTAATGTATGGTGATAAACATAACAATAAAAAATTTTTTTTAAAAAGTAAAGGAAGCTCTCTATAAATAAATTATGTGTTGCAAAAAAGAAGGCGAGTTAGGGAGAATGATGAAAGCTAAGACTGAATGGATAAGAAAGAGCAGATTAAATTACTAACTCATTATGTATAGTTTTACTGAAGATGATCTAATGTCAAAGAGTGCTACTAAAGGTGTTAAGCAAGTGAATGATATCATTTCATTTACATTTTATAAAATTGATTCACACTTCTGTGTTGAAGAAAAATTTAAAAGAGATAAAATGTGCTATATACATACAATGAAATATTATTCAACCTTAAAAAAGAAAGGATATCCTGTCACATTTTACAATATGAATGAACCTTGAGGACATCATGCTAAGTGAAATAAGAGTCACAAAAAGACAAATACTCTTGATGTTGGGGTTATAAGTTCAGAACTGTATAGTTCTACTTGTGTGAATTATCTACAGTAGTCAATTTCACAGAAACAGTAGAATAAGGGTTACAAAGGCCTGAGTGAGGGAGAAATGGGGAGTTGTTTAATGGGTAAACAGTAGTTTCAGTTTTGCAAGATAATGTGACTGTATTTAATGTAATTGAATCATATACTTAAAAAATAGTTAAGATCATAAAGTTTATGTTATATGGTTTAAGACTTTAGTTTTTAGAGCAGTTTTATTTTCATAGCAAAATTGAGAGGGGTAGAGAGATTTCTCACATGCTCCCTGCCCACACATGCATAGCCTCCCCTGTTATGAACATCCCCACCAGAGAGTATTTGTTACATTTGAAGAACCTGTCCATAGTTTACATTATGGTTCACTCTTAACTTTGTACATTCTCTGAACTTGAACAAATGTGTAATGACATGTATCCATTGTTATGATATCATATAGAATATTTTCCCCACCCTAAAAATCCTCTGTGCTCTGCCTATTCCTTCCTCAACCCTTGGCAACAATTGATTGTTGTACTGTCTCCATAGTTTTGCCTTTTCAAGAATGTCATGTGTGGGGCACCTGGGTGATTCAGTTGGTTAAGCATCGGATTCTGGGTTTTGGCTCAGGTCATGATCCCAGGGTCGTGAGAATGACGCCCACATCAGGCTCCATGTTCAGTGTGGAGTCTGCTTGAGATTCTCTCCCTCTCCTTCCCCCTCTGCCCTTCCTCCCACTCATACACATGTGCTAGCTCTCTATCTAAAACAAACAAACAAGTAAGTAAATACGTAAACAAACAAATCTTTTAAAAAGTGTCATATAGTTATGATCATATAGTATGTAGCCTTTTCAGATTGGCTTTTTTCACTTAGTAATATGAATTTAAGTTTCCTCTATGTTTTGCTGTGGCTTGCTAGCTCATTTCTTTTCATTGTGGAGCAATATTCCTTTGTCTGGATGTACCACAGTTTATTTATCCATTCACCTAGTGAAGGACATCTTTGTTGCTTCCAAGTCTGGGCAATTATGAACAAAACTGCTATAAACTTCTGTGGGCAGGTTTTTGTGTGGAGTGTTAACATGTTTTTTACCACAATTGAAATAATTTAATATTTAAAGGCTGATATGGGCAGCTGGGTGGCTTAGTTGGTTAAGCATCTGACTTGATTTCAGTTCAGATTATGGTCCCGGGGTCCTGGAATTAAACCCCGTGTCAGGCTCCCCACTCAGTGGGGCGTCTGCTTGTCTCTCTCTCTCCCTCTGCGCTTCCCCTGCTCGCACTTGTTCTCTCTCTCTAATAAATAAATCTTTTTAAAAAAATATAGACTGATAGAGCAGTTAGACTTATACAAATCCGAGTGAGAAACCTAGTGACCTGACCTTGAGTAGCAGTACTGCACATGAAGATAGGTAATTATATGCAATTTTTTAAGGAGATAGAATCAAGTTGACCCTGCTGTTCCTTGTTCTAGGGATATAAGATCCAGAATATTTGGGTAAGAAAACATTAATTTCACTTTTGATATGTTGATTTTGAAGTGTACATCAGATGTCCACAGATAATTGGAAATCTATTCTTGGACTTTAGGAAGAGTTTTAGGCATAAAAATATATTTGAGGGTCATCAGAATTCAACAGTTACTAATATTCTTTCTAAGACATCCCTTTCCATGGCAATATACTCACAATAAAAATGATCCTCAATTAGAAAGCAAGAATCCTCTACAGGGGAATATATTGGGTATTGGGCAGTGGAAAGGAGCATATAATTTGGAAATGCCCCTTAAAGGATTTGATACAAGCTTTCCCCTTCCCAGTGGAAATTGCATCATCCTACCCCATTTAAAATGATCAAATGATAGTAATTGAAGGTATGGCAATGTATGAAATAGTTTAGAGAGATTTTCTTGGGTGAGAAATGAACCAAGGAGAGAATCCCAAGGTGTAGTACAGTTTAAGAAATGGGTAGAAGAAAACATGTCCTTTATTGTGAATAGGATTCCAAAGTTCCAATCATATTCCCCAACTTTCTTCTATAGCAGTTTGTTTTAAAACTGAGGTTAGGTGAGGTAAAATTTGGGAGGAGACAGGGAAGGGAATGGGGATGGAGGTATTCTATAAAGAATATTCTTATTTTTTTTGTTTGTTTTACTATTCTTCCATCTTCTTATTTCTTAGATTCCTGATTAGATTAGAATGATGATTTCCCAAGGTACACTGAGGTGTCCCCAAGGCACCCTGGCAAACTCTTAGAGGTGCTACTGAAGAAAAATTGCATCCAATAAGTCTAAGGTAGACTTTATTCATTACCACTGCAACGGGGGAGAGATGCTGAACATCTGCTGAAGCAAAATGCAGGAGAGTTTTTAAGTGTTATGGAAAGCTAGTGGAAAAATACTGAAGGACATTAGGAGGAAGGTTGGTCAGTGTGATTAAGTCCATCCATGTTTTCTAACTGACAGATAATGAAGTTAGGCTCTCATCCCCCAACAGAGACTGGGAGATAGGGGCTCTATCTTTCTAGTGATTACATTTTAAAAGGATGGCTCTCAGGTACTTGAGAAAGACATTCCTGGCTTATAAAACTGACAAGAGGCTGGGAGAAGATTTACATCTCAAAGGGGCAGAAAAACTTAAAATTGTAAGTTTTCTAAAATAAATGCTCTGAATAAAGGGAGGTCAGATTCTATTGTCAGAAAGAAACTTGTCTAAATTTAGTCAACCTGAGGGCCATGTTAAGACAGTCTTTGTTAGTACCTCATAATATATTTTATATATTCAGGAAAAGAACAACAGCATCTCTCAGATACTACTCTGACTACTACTATTATGTTGTTTATACATAATTTCTTTTGACTTAGGGCATTCCATGGAAAAATTACTAAGACTTTAAGGGCACCATAAAATGAGAATGTGTGAATCTCCAGATTCGAGCAAATAATGAAAGGGTATATAATCAGATGTTCTGTGTTTAGCAGGAAGGGACTATTACTATGTTGGCAAGATATCTAGATAAAACAGAACTCTTTTTAAAAGTTGGAGTTTAAAAAGTAACATATTTATAGAACTAATTCTTAAGACAGAGTTGTATGAGAAGCTTTTCTGTCTTGGTTTTTGTTGACTCAGTCTCTTATAATGAGGATAAAAGATAGTGATAGAAACTCTTCTGTCAGTCTATATAGATGAGTCAAGGGAGGATCCCATTTCCTCACATATTCTGTGAACCCACTCAGTTCACTTTCTCTGTATTTGTCTTTTCCCCTGACTGATTTTGAAATTTAAGGATATGGATAATTTTACTTAGTGTCATATCTGCTTTCAAAGTATTCTTAGCTTCAAAACACTTTTAAGAAATACTCTTTATGCCCAAATAAAATTCATTTACTTATACTAAGTAATGTAAATGACTTTCTAGTTTATGTTTTCAGTAATAATCCATAAAAGATATATTTCTAAAGTGCTCAAGGACTATTGAAGGGGGCATTAAAAACTATGTTTTAATTGCCTACATATAAAGTATTTTTACATTATATACATAAAAGGACTCCAACAAATGGAAATTTTCTACCAAGTATTTATTTTATTAAAGAGATCAGCAAAGAAGATAGAGAATCCAAGTTCAGAAAATTAAATGGAAAACAATATATGTAGTATGGCTTTATGGAATTAATGAAATAAATCAAGTTAAATAAGATTGCAAAGAATATATTCCTATCATCTGTAAAAAATGACTAACTAATGATTGTAATGACTAACTAATGATTGTGATGAGAAAAATTTAATGGAATACTAGGAACAGAAACCAAATTGCCATTGGTGAGGAACAATGTGAGAAGAGGGAATAATGAGAGAAAAGTATGAATAATTCTTCCCAGAAGTTTGACTTGAAAGGTCAACTATTAACTAAAGCTTTGACTGAATGAAGAATTAGAGTAAAAGGAAGCTGGGGGTATTAGGTGGGCATAATTAAATGTTAACTGGAAAAAAACAAAAGAAAGGGAAAAGTTGAAAGATAGATATATACATATATGTAGTCTATATTCTGTGATGTGTAGATGTATCTTCAATAACAGAAACTTGAAAAAGTCTATATTTAATATATTTTATACATCTCACTGAGATTTATAAGATAATAGAGTAGTCTAAGGTATTATTTATAAGATAATAGGGGAGGTAGAGTTTGGATATTTGACAAGAGTGGAGAAATTTAGGAAAATACATTGGAGACACTGGATAGAGAATGGATTAAGAAAACAGTACTGAAACACAGAATGGAGATTAAAGACACAAGAATTTAACACCAGTCTTCATAAATTTTTTAAAGATTTTATTTATTTATTTGAGAGAGAGAGAGAGGACATGCATGCACGAGTTTGGGGGAGGGGCAGAGGGACAGGAAGAAGCAGACTCCCTGTTGAGCAAGGAGCCAGACAGGGAGCTTGATCCCAGGACCCCAGGACCACAACCTTAGTCGAAGGCGGACACTTAACTGATTGAGCCACACCTAGGCGCCCCAACAAGTCTTCATAATGATCTGATTTTTCCCTAGCAGAGCTCAGCAACTGTGTTATCTATTGCTATGTAACAAATTACCCTAATACTTAGTAGCTTCAAGTAAAAGCTATTATTATGGATCAGGTATCTGTGAGCAGGTTAGCTCTACAGTTCTTGCTCAAGATCTTTCATGAAGTTACAGTCAAGCTATAGTTTCCAAAGACTTGATGAGAGCTGAAGGATTCACTTCCCATTTCACTCACATGGCTGTTAAAAGAGGCTCCGTATGGTTGCTCACAACATGGCTTCCCCTAAAGTAAGTCATGAGAGAGAGAGACCGAGAGAATCAGAAGTTAACAGTGCCTTTTATAACCTAATCTTGGAGTTACATATTACCACTTTTGCAATATCCTGTTTTTCACACTGGCCAATCTTGGTCCAGTGTGGAAGGAAGCTTCATGCCAAAAGCCACAGATCATTGGGGGTCAGTTTGAGATTGGCTCCTACAGTAGGGGCAGGAAAGAGAATGAAGTCAAATTCACAGATGAATGATTTTGCCAAGTGGGTAGCATAGAAGGATATCGGAAAAGCGAGTTAAGAATATTCACAAAATATTGGGAAATTTGACCTATAAATGAAAGAAAGTGAAGGATCTAGTAGGGAGGAAGTAGAGGAATACTGGAGTTGGATAACAAGAGAATTAGATAACTAAATAACAGAGTTAGATAATTTCAGTAGGTGCCTGAAATTTTTATTTCAAATTATTGTTTCGAGTCCCAGATTGAGAAGGAAGGAACATTGTTGGCCAAAATGGTATGAAGAGAAGATATTTGGAGATGACTGGAAAAGGAGTTGCTAAGTCAGGATGGCAGGTGACATGTGTAGAAAGAAAGACCATAAGTTCTAAAGTCTTTATTATATTACAGGAAGTGACAAAGAGTTCAAGACAAAGATGGGGAGAGGGAGTATTTTTAGCCCAGTGGACTGTCTCAGAAAACCAGCATTTAGCCACTCCCCATGCATAATTAAATAAGTGAAACATTTAGGAAAGCATCGGTAGTGTTCATTGGATGTAGGACTTGAAAAGACTTCATGGAAAGTCATTTCCTCATTAAGAAGCCATTTTTCACCCAAAAACAAGAATGAAGAGCCAGAGGATGTAGGGAAAATTTCTCTCCATAGAACAGAGTTTTCAGAGAGCATGAATTATAGGACAGGGGGAAAAAAAAGGAGTAAGGATAGAGAAGAGGAGCAAGGTGGAATCATCAGATGATCAGGATCATCAGATGATCTGAGGGCTGTCACATTGGAGGATGCTCTAAGATTGCTAAGATGTAAAGTATATTGTACTTAACTGACTATAAATTTAACAAGAAAATTAATTCTAGCATCCCACCAGTCCACTGGTGTCTGAGGGTCAGCTTTGTGGTAGACTATGTAGGCTATAAATCTCTCTCTGAATTTCAACCCTATCAGGATTCAGCTACAACCCTGGAGTATTGGAGTATTCTAAAGAGGTTCAACTTGGTAGTGAATCAAAAACCCTAACGTTTCAGGATATAAGTGAAGATACCATATAATGTTTGATGGTTGATGCAACTAGCATTTCTGCAGCAATGGTTGAGCCGGTAGTGTGTGGTGATATTCTTTGAAATGTAGGTGAAGCTAGTAGAACATATTCTATACGATAGATGTTTGGAGTGGAGAGACTCCGTATAATATAGCAGTACCATAAAATGATAGTTCATTTATGAAAGGTGAAAGCTTTATTGATTCTACCATATGCAATTTGAAGCAATTGCAGAAATTTTGTAAAGCCACTAACTTCCATTGAGCTTAATTTCTTACTCTCTGCTATATTATTAAATTTTTGCTAGAGGTGGTGGTAATGGAGAAATGAAGAGAAGGAATTGATTAATTATGTTCACTTAAAGGATTATTCAGTGTTCTATCTCTATTATAAAACCAATGCTTTAGGGCGCCTGGGTGGCTCAGTTGGTTAAGTGACTGCCTTCGGCTCAGGTCATGATCCTGGAGTCCCTGGATCGAGTCCCGCATCAGGCTCCCTGCTCGGCAGGGAGCCTGCTTCTCCCTCTGACCCTCCCCCCTCTTGTGTGCTCTCTGTCTCTCTCATTCTCTCTGTCTCAAATAAATAAAATCTTTAAAAAAAAAAAACAACAATTCTTTAGAAAGCAATTCAGTAGCTGACATGTTTGTAAACAGTGAATTTCTTAAGAAGAGAAAATATATTTAATTCATATTTGATTTTTAATGCCTAATATAGCACCTAGCCCATAATAGGTGCAGAAGGGATATTCTTTTTATTGTACAACTTAAGAAACAAAAATTGAACTGAACCTTGCCCAAAGTTACAATAGTCACTTTAAAAGCTAGAGAAAGAGAGATAAAAAGCTATACTGTAGATTTTGCTGACTTGGTATTTATCCACTGTATTTATATTTTTCTATGTATGTGTTTTTCTGTCAATTTAGCTTCATTATGCTTTGAAGATTTGATTCTACCAAAGCAATTGAGAACTGTTCCCACTTAATCAGGAAAGAGCTATTTGAATCCTGATCCTCCCCTTGAAAATTGTCTCCTAATTTCTTTTAAAGATAAATACAAACACATCTGAAGATTTTATTACTATCATTTTGCTATTATCAGTAATTACTTACATTAGCAAAATAACTGAGTTCAGGTAAACTTGTATGCAAAAGGTTGGCAATTCCCTGGGTTTATGTCTCTTCTATTAATTTTCCTCATTTCATGAAAATTTCTAGTGTTGCAAACATAATAGTGATGTAAATTAAATGAAAATAGGTTGCTGATTGTTTGGGGACTTGTATTTTTCAATTCTTAATGGTCACAAAAACAAATGCACACTTACGAATTTCTCTTAACAAACTGTTTTCCATGCATCAGTATTTCTAGCCTTCCCACACCCTCAATCCCCAGCTTGGAATTTCAATAGGAAAATAAAACCTACAAAATGAAAACAAAAATCAATCTTCTTTTATTTAGGAACAAATTAAATTCCCCTTCTAAAGTAATGATTTTTACCTTAAAGCGGTGATAACTATCTTGTTGCTCTGTCAAGGTTTCTCACCTCCTTATCTTACACAGTTAACCTTAATAATCCCCTCACTTTCAAGCTCTTCCTGACTTATGGCTCTTTAAGCACTTCTGTTAAGCTTGATCGTTTACTTACACTTGGCCTCTAATGGAGTCAGTGTCACTTTGAGGATTGTAAATGGATTCTGCTGAAAATCAAGTTCTTCAGACACTCTAGAATTAATGGGGTTTTTTTGGTTTTTTTTTACCTTCTGGTAATTGATATCTGTGTTAAATGGATTTTCACCCTGAGTTTGTAGCTTTCTCTGAGCAAAATGAAAGGATACTAAATTCTGATTTCTTTTTGGTCTTCTAATATTTGATAATATCTAATAAACATGTTAATAAATATATAAGTAAGAAGGTACAGTTCCATAATGCCAAACTTAAAAAGTATTTCAATATGGAAATTACGTTTTTAGAATCTCAAGGTAAGTTCTATCCTTTGTCATCCTTATGTAAGTGGATAGGTCAACTTTCATCCTTATCCTCTGTAATATTTCCAATATTTTGTAATAACTCCAAACATTAAAAAATTATAGTATTATTTATGTTAATAACATGTATTTTAGAATATACTTTTTTTGCAAACAGTAACATCCTCTCATTGTCGTATTTGAAGATAAGAAAAACTTTTCTAGATTAACTTTAAATTTTATCATTGGCTATTTATTTATGACTATATATTTATTAATGATTCCTTTAATTGTCTTATTTTGAAAAGGAAATATCTTCCTCATTTTATCCCTCAGGAAGTTTCTGAGCAGGTCTTTAGGTAGCCAAATCAACGGAAGTATGGTTGTAATAAACTAAGAATTGTTTTGATTTTGTTTTTATTTTTGCCTTTGATTGGACTAGCTATTGATTAAAGACACTTGAGACCATACTACGTCAAAAGCAAATACAGCAGCACTTGCTCTTATATAAAATAAGTATAGTATGTGCTAAGTACTCAACTAAATATTTTTAGTATTCTAACTTGTCTTCTCTTCACAACAATTCTGTGAAGAAGGTGGTATAAACCTTATTAAGAGAAGAGGAAATAAATTCTCAGAAAGGTTAATAATTTTCTCAGTATTACCATGACTAATAAATGTTAGAACAGGAATTCTGACTCAGATGCACAGCATGTTATATTTATAAGTACTGTTCAAATAAGGTAAGGTGATTATGAGGAAAAATACAAATCCTTAATACAGGGAGAGTCTCAGAAGTAGGCAAAGACTTCTTTCCATCAAGCTCAAGGAGATTGTTACCTTGTTTTAAATAATGAATCCATGCAAGTTGAATGCACCGCTTCTCTTAAACATTGAGTAAATATTTATTTTATAATACATTCACCATTCTTATATGTTAGGAAAAAATATACTTTTATCAGTGCATATATGACTTCTAACTTTAATTATATTGCATATTTCTTAAAAATACCCATTAGTACTACAAATTTATGAAAGACATAGCAAAAGGGCTTATAACTATTGTAATGGAAATGAAGATGGCAGGACGGGAGAGAGGTGGAAAATATATATCTTCACCCGCCTGTGCTCCTTTTTTTTTTTTTTCCCTGCGCTCTTACACAAGTACTGAAGAGGCACCCAACTTACCCTGATTTTGTAAATGATTTAAAGAGATCTTTAAGTATCTATGACATCACTTTTGGTGTTACAAATTAAAAGCATTATGAAGCTATCAAATGTATTCTAAATCAAGGCTAGGAAATTAGAGTCAATGAAATATGTTTAGAATCTGTTTCCTATGGAGGACAAAGAACAAAGGAGTAAAACTGAAGAATGAAGGTTGACTAAGCACTCTTCTACCAGTTTGTTTCCTATAATCTCACACACAGTCTGAATTGCAGAGTCATACCATATTTTACGACAGAACCTAATGTAAGGGAATAAGATTATTTACAATGAGTAGAAATAGACTTGAGTATTACCTTGTTCTATATTTTACAGTGTTGTCTCGTCTGGAGAATAACCTTCTTTGAAGTAAGGCTCACGTCTCTCCAAGACGTGTATTCTATCACAATTCTCATCTCTGCTTTATGATGATAGAGCAAATAGGCTAACTGATATCAGACTTTCAACTATGAGTGAAAGTAACATTGACTTGTGTCTCATTCGTCTTTTTGTAAAAACAGAAAAAAGCTGCACAAAAACTCAGCAGTGGCTTTTCCCATGACAAAGAGTGGGAAAAATTTCCTCAAAATTTGGAATTACATTCAGTACTCTCTACACGGCAGTAAACTTTTATCTTTTCTGAGATATTTAGCAAAGATGAATATAATACATTATAAATATATACATAAATATGGATACAAATATAAATTATTTCACTGATATCATTGTAACTTCAACTTTATTCAACAACTATCTTTATTCATCCTAAGTTGAAGTTCATTAGGAATGATGAACCTGAAACTTTTTATAAATTCCTCAGTGTAGATATTCGTACTTTATAGTTAATTGTTATTTATACCTAAGATGTTTCCTCTATAGGTCAGTGAAATCAAATTATATTTTCTGAATTATGTCATGGTATAGAATAATGTTTATTTTAAGAGGAAGATGCTGGAGTCAAATTGCCTGAATTTGAATCTTAGCGCCATAATTTATTTACTGAGAGACCTTGGCCAATTTACTTAATCTCCCTATTCATAAGATTTCCTCAATTTTTATCCAAGTATGATAATAAGAATACCTGCCCTACAGAGTTTTTATTAGCATTAAGTTTCCAGATACATGTAAAGAACTTAAAACAAGACTAGGTTTAAAGTAAATACTCCACATTATGGGCTTAGAAAATCATTAGGTTTCTAATAAAAATTCCATAATTATGTCCATCTTACTCTATGCTACATACATTGATATGCATTTAACTATATACTATACTCATTTATACACAATTATATATTAGACATTTCTGTATATCTGGTTATACTATCAATAGTCTATACTTTTACATATTCAACTATACGACATGAGATTGAGTATTTCTAAATCTGTCTTTACTATTAGAAAAGAGATTAGGAACTAGAAGCGTGCCTATCATCTTTATGCTTATGATAGATTTAGGCTGAAAGGACGATTCTGTTATTAAATTAGCAAATTCCATTATTAAAACACACAGAAGATATTCAAAATGAATTTCTAAGTTGACCAACCATATGTGGTTATTGACTTTTGTATTTGTTAATCACAACCATGTATTCCCATCCCCATTAAACATAGGGAAACACAACCTTTATGCAGCAGATAATAAAAAGTGAATTAAATGAAAAAGTTGAAATAGTTACTACATAGAAGATATTTGTTCCAAAACAAATAGATGTGAGATAAATCTAGATTTTAAAGAGGTAAATGTCGGCCAGAAATCTAAGGAAGGATAAGGTGAAGGATGTAAAATAAATAGCTATTGGAAATTAATATGGACAGGACAGTACAAAGATAAGAAGAAAACATAGGAGATTGAATTAAAAATTTGAGTTGTTAAAACAAATAACTAATTTAAAACATTAAAAAAGAAAATAGATTTCACTTGTCCAGGAAATAATTTTAACTGAAGAGTGGCAATAAATAATCTCTTCAACATAAATGGGGTTCATGGATTTAAGTTTCTATACTTTATGGACTCATCTATTAAATTAGAATAGAGAAATAAGGAATATCAATTAACAAGTGTAAAATTCATATTTAGTTAATTACATAAATAAGGTTTGTTGACCTTGAAAATAAAACAGCCAGTTACTTTACCAGCAAAATGGGTTTATTTAGGAATAGCAGAGAAATTACAGTTTGGGACAAACAAGCCATAGCAAAAAGCCATAGGCAAGTCCAGAGAACAAGAGAGGAACACTCTTTTATAGGAAAAGAAAGGGGCGAGTTAGGAGGGACTGTTATAAACAAAAAATCCACTGGAGAAAGTGGAAGTTCAAAATGTAGTGGCTTTTCATTGACTGAATTGTGACCATGTCTCATTGGCTGGGCTCTTGCTGGGCAACAAGAAAATGTCCCTTCCTTCTGCTCAGGTAGTAAAGTAAGCCTCTTCCTGTTGGGAATGCAAGGTACTTCTCTTCCTGTGGGTCTGCAGAGAGCTGCAATGAGTGGTACAATGTGAGCACTCCCCCTTCTGAACTCTGGCCTCCATTTTAAATAAGGTTTCCTTTTCCTTTGTTCACTTTCACAAGTTATATTTCTTGTTTATGTATTTTTATCAGTATATTTTTATGTTACTATATAAAAGCATTATTTGATATGCAGAAGCTCTTTATAGAATAAGCGTATGACATAAACTTTTATTTTGAAGAACTTATCTTTGAAAGCATTGAGTTCCAATATTTTGGAATAGGCCAATAGGTTTTAGTGAAGAGGAATGGTAAGAGTAAGATGGCTGATATAATCCACAGTGTGAAAAGATTATTAAAATGAGAGAGTTGGAAGTAGACTGATGTATTTTAGGGGTTTAGAAAATTATTAGGTATTGGTCATACAGCATTTTCCAAGAATAAAACCATTGAAAATTTCAGTTTTTTAGTACTTTGATTTTTTTCTTTCTTTTAATACCTAAAATTCAATTTATAACCTGGGTGTAAGTGTAATGACTTTAGAATGTGTTTTATTGGTGGTTTGTATGTGGGTGGGTGGATGTGTGTGGGTGTGAGCATGTGTGTGTGTGTGTGTGTGTGTGTATAATTCAATTTCAGTAGAACATCAACCAAAAATGGAGTGTCTGTTTAGATTTTATGTATTTTTTCTTAGGTTTTTGCTAATATATCAATAATCATGACCAGAATCAGCTATTTACTTTGTCTCAGGTACTCTTTCAAAATGTTTATTAAAACTCAAGACTTAGTATGTTCATTACTTACCATTCCATACTTGTTAATGTGTATTATTAATTTTAAAAAAATACTAAAATATTTTATATATCAGATTTCATATAGGTATAGATACACAATATAGTTTTTAGTTATTTTTTCTTTCAAGTAAAAAGCTTTTTTGGGGGTGTATATATAGGTAAGTATACTCAATACCTTCACTGTCTTGCTTTTAACTCACAGCAAATTGGCTTTTGCCTCTACCTTTTTTTTTTTAATTAAAGCAAAACAAATTATTAAGGTAATATATATCCAGAATAGCTCTAGATACTGAGGACCAATAGGAACAGACAAGCTATATTCTCACAGAATTTTTATTTTAGTAAGCCAAGATAGATAATAAATAAGCAAAGAAATTGCCTACAAGTAGCAAAATGGAGTGGAGTAATTAACGTTTTTTTTACTGTTTTGAGTAGGCCTCCCTCTCTGAAGTTGTGATATTCTAATTTTTTTCAGAGAAGCTAAAAAACTGTATTATTATGTGAAATATCCTGATTTTTAAATTGGGCACTAATTAGAAAGTTTACAAACACACGAATACTTTATAAGCCAAATGGACCATGTATGTGGACGTCTCAAAGATGTGGGTCACTCTTTTTGCACCCAGTGCTTTCAAACCCTTTTTTGGAATGATATATGCATTTATTTATATTATCTAGATCCATGACTCTTCCCTCTCTAACTCTCTTAATTTGTACGGTATAATTGTCAAATGATTGATAAAATATGCTCTAGAATGATATTGTGATTTGTAATAAGGAATATATATTTGGTCTTCATTGCTTTTCCTGGTGCACAGCTTCTAAAATCTTTACAATTTCCTAAGTGGTAAGAACAACGGGAGCAACTTTCTTTTAATAATATTTAGTATTTTGCTCTTGGTTCCTGAAATAGCTTCAAAGCCATAAAGTTGAAAGGAGTGTCTCTTGCTATACATAAAAAGCCTCTTTTAATCACACCTGAGTTTATGTTAATGAGATGATTTTTGGAAAGCCTCTAGACCACCACAGGATGTGGGCTGGTTGCCAGGGGAATTAAGCAATTAACCATTGGAACTTTCAGTACCACCCCTGACCTTTGGAGAGGGGTTAGGGTTTAGAGATTGACCTAATCACCAATGGCTGATTATTTAATCAACCTTGCCTAAGTATGAGGCCTCTGCAAAGATCCCTAGAATATGAGGTTCAGAGAGCTTCTGGGTTGGTGAGCACATGGAAGTGCTGGAGGGTGATGAGCCACATTCCTGTGCCACAATTTCTTCATATGTAAAATGAGTATATCAGTCAGGGTCCAATCAGGGAACAGGAATCACATGTTAATTTGAAATAGGAATCTTTAATATGAAGAGTTATGAACTATAACAGGGGGATTACCTATAAAGGATAAAGAGAGCTCTAAAGAATACCCTAGGGCTGAGGAGAGTATCTAAGGAATGCAAAAACTTGGAAGGGGTCTCCTTTCCCCAAAGTTGTAGAAAAGGTTTGGTTATAGGCAGATGGGCTGTGAAGTTCTCTTGGTAGTCCTAGGCCAGAATTGACCCACATTCTCTGGGCAGAAGCTAGGTAGTGGAGAACTATACCAGGATCCAACAAACAGGAAATAACTCTCTGTGTTGCTGGGGAAATCTACCCTAGGAGGTATCTTGGAGTCTTACTGGGACTCCTCCCATGGAGGTGCAGCTGAAATTCAATGTGGGAGAGCTCCACTCAGTGTTCACTGAAACCCTTGGTAGGCGTGCAGTAAGAGCAAGGGGAAGGGGAAGGTGAAGAAAATAAGATAAAATATAAGAGAAAACAACAGAACTAGGAAGAGAAACCCCTTCTTGTAGTGTCCTTCCAGTGCCATCTACTGTCATCTACTATCAAAGAACAATATGGTGCAGTGGAGAAATATTTAAAGGGCCCATTTCAATTTTCACAGAACAGATAAGGAAGGTTGGAGCAATAAATTGATAATTGATACATTAGCTTCCAAGGAGTTCATAACAAATTACCACCAACTGGGTGGCTTGAAACAACAGAGTTTATTCTGTCATAGTTCTGGGCCTGAAATCTGAAATCAGGTTTGGGGCTCTACTCCCTCTGGAGCTTCTGGTGGCTGTCAGACTTGACTGAGACTGCATCACTTAAATGTCTGTCTCTGTCTTCCCATAGCCTTCTCTTCTGCTACCTCCCATAAGCACACATTTAGGGATGACCTCTATAATTCAGGATGATTTAATCTCAAAATATTTAATTTATCTACATCTGAAAATATCCCTTTTTCAATAAAATCACATTTAAAGGTCCCTGAGAGGGGCGCCTGGGTGGCTCAGTTGGTTAAGCAACTGCCTTCAGCTCAGGTCATGATCCTGGAGTCCCAGGATCAAGCCCCGCATCGGGCTCCCTGCTCAGCAGGGAGTCTGCTTCTCCTTCTGACCCTCCCCCCTCTCATGCTCTCTCTCTCTATCTCATTCTCTCTCTCAAATAAATAAATAAAATCTTTTAATAAAAAAATAAATAAAGGTCCCTGAGATTAGGACATTGACATATCTGTTTCAGGGCTACCATTCAACCCTCTCTGTATTGGGGATGATAATAACAGTTTAACTTCCAGTCTTCTTAATAGTCATAAAGGAATTAATACATGTAAAATACTTACAACAATGTCTTATTCATAGCAAGCACTCAGAAAGTTGTGTTTGTTGTCATCGTCATTGTCCTTGTCCTTGTGGTCATCGTCATCATCATCATGGTTATTGTTCCATCCATCCTCCCCACTCACTACTCTTATCTTCCACTTGTAGATAGGATAGTGGGAAGTTGTACCCTGATTATATTTACTTGAACTTGTACTGTATTTACTTGAACTCTATATTTATCTTGAACTTGTTTCCCGATTTCTTTTTTTTTTTTTAAGATTTTATTTATTCATTTGAGACACAGAGATAGAGAGAGAGATCATGAGCAGGGAGAGAGGCAGAGGGAGAGGGAGAAGCAGGCTCCCCGCTGAGCCAGGAGCTGGATATGGGGCTCTATCCCAGGACTCTGGGATCATGACCTGAGCTGAAGGCAGACGCCCAACCATCTGAGCCACCCAGGCGCCCCTCCCGATTTCTAAAATGGAGATATTTTATTTCATTTGAATTATATGCCAGGTAGGCTTATCCTGGTTAAAGATAAAGAAATTAAATCTCATCAATGTTATATAACATAATCAGTGTCACTTAGTAAATGGTGGTGACATCATTTAGTTTAGTCTTTGTGATATAGTAAGCATTTAATTACTGTTTCCACTATTAATATTTCTATTTCTATTTTTATCTTCATTAATGATATCACTATCTTTAAAAAACACACATCAGAGATTTCTCTGTCTCTCTCATTTCTATTCGTCTCTCTTTTTAATTAATAACAAATCTTGGAAACCTATCAATTACAAGAAACATATTTTTCTGAATTGTCTTTCTCCTAATTACCTCTGCAATTATTGTTTTCTATCTTTTTGTACCCTTATAATGCAATACCCTCTTAAATGATTTCCCTAAGTTTTGTGTCTCCCTTCCTCACTTTTCTGCATAGCAAAAAAACAAAACAAAAAAAAGAAGGAAAAGTGTTTATGAAATATAGATCTATTATCACTCTACTGTTTTAAAGTTCCTTTATGATTTTTGTGGTTCTTCAGTATCTGGGACCAAAATATTTTTTAGCCTTATCTTCTGATCACATAAACTAGGCTGCTCCCACAAAGTACCTCTAAATGATTTCTCCCAAAATATCATAAACACTGTATATTTGTTCATAGAAGTTCCCTTTTCATGTTATTTGGAATTTAAATCCAACTCAAATATCACCTCGTCTGTAAAATCTTACTCCAGATCTCAAAAGATAAAACAATTTTTATCTTCTATGCTCCGATCAAGTGAGTGATCTTTGATTTCACCACTGGGAACACCCAATTAATGAGATTATGCAACTAGAAACCGAGGTTCTCTCCCCTGGAGTGTATTTGGATGGTTCTCTCTACTCTTCTATAAGATAGGAACATAAAAGAATGCTTTATGTTATCAAATGGCTACATGATAAAGATTAAACAAAGTTTGTGTGGTTTTTTTCAATTAGAGTCAACATTTTATAAATATTTATATGATTTATTGTATAAGAGCACATGTAAGAAAAAGACAAAAGCTAATACTAGTTAAAATTTAATTATGGCTATCCAGATACTAGAGCCTAAGTTATAGGTTCTAAAAATAGACATATTGAACAATTAAATAATTCAATCTAATTAAATAATCAAACCCATTAAATGGATACTAAAATGATACAAAATGACAAGCATTACATAAAATAATGCCCAGATATAGTCATCACTTTGATTTCCCTTGTCACTAAATCACACTCCTATTCTGGTGTAGGAAAAAAATTTAAAAAAACGCAAAACACCAGAAGTGGAGTTTAGGTATAATAATTAGTTTCTGAGGCATGATGCCCTATTAAAGTTGTGAAGATACAGGTCTCTGAGATTTTGCTCCGGGGGGTTTCAGACTCATGGAAATGAATGGAAGCCCAGGACTGTTCAGGGTTTTGCTGAAATAAGTGAATAGGGAGGGAGAATTGTACCACCTAATATCTGAGAACTGACACTCCTCATAACTCTGGGCAACAGAAAAAGCCGGTGAGAGACTGGCAGAGCTTGGCAAGGAAGATGATAGCCTAGCAGCAAAGCATCAGGAAGGACATGGTTGTATGTGAGATTGGGCTTTACTGAAGAAAATTCCAATAAAAATGTGTTGAGACCTATTCTGGAAAGTCACTGAGTTGATATTGAGTGATCAGAATGAACAGCTGCATGTGCACAAGAAATGTTGATATGAGACTTTTAAAAGCATTTTTTATGTTCCATTGTGTTATACAAACTGCATTATCTTGGTATGGAGAAGGTTTTACATAACATTGCTGATGGTATTATACACTTGCATAGAATAAGAAGTATTCTGTGATAAAATGTATTATTATAAAAATGTAAATAATAGCTTGTTAATACCAAAGACATCTAGATAAAACATTGTTTTTATTAGCATTACAAAATTTTTTTACCAAAAGGAAAAACAGAGCAATTGAGGCACATAATAAATTTATTCCTTCTCTGAATGGGCCATATGAGGAAATAAGGTAATTAGGTATAATAATTGTTGCTCCTAATTCATTCCTCCTTCTTCTGACATTAAATGTGTGGTGAAAATAGAGTTTTCTTGCTGTCATGGCTAGAAAGCAATGGTGAGAAACACTGTAAAAAGTCAATATTGCATTCCTTGAAGAGTATTTCCTTCTAACTTGATTTCCTGATTCTCTGACTTACCCAGGACAAAGTTAAGTCTTAGTCTAAGTGAAGAAAGGATATTGCATCAGCAAATCTCCTCATGCATCCTGAGGGAGGAAATTCTGATACTATAAGATTATATTCCTAGAGAAAATATGAAGGGTAGTTGTGTGTATTAGTTCTTATCCTAAATGGAATTCTTTTACCCTTCTTAGTGTTTTGGTTTTGTGTCGTTATTCCAGTTTATATATGTGGCTAAGTTAAAGAAATTCAAAACAGGTGAATTTTATTCCTCCAGCAGGAATACAGAGGACATTTTGTCAAAACAACAGCACTGTTAGCAGCTTGGTTTTCTGGGACACAGGCCTCACCAGCTTCTCTTATCTAACACCACCCATGGATGATAAAGCTTTTGAGGGGGAAGGCTTTACCCCAAGGGCAGGAATAGCTATAATGGGGGCAGCAAAGCCTAGAGTGGTTCACAGGGCAGTTAGCCACACATTAGTCTCCCCAGTAATCTGAAAGCCAGATATCTGACAAACAGAAAGAAGGTAGTTCTGGGTGGTCTTAATTTTCTGGGCTCTTTGAACCAGAGAATGGAACTGTGATTCCAGCAAAAAGCTCATGGAGGCAGAACCACATGATATTAATGTTGTGTCAAAGCTGGTTTAGCCCAGAGAAATATATGTGCTGATGAGTTACTACTCTTGAGTCTTAATTTTTAATTCATCATTCTCTCATTTCCTCCAGTCTCTGTACAGGGATTATTATATAACTAAAACTTAGAAACAATGCAGCAAGCATAGGAAAGTATATTTATAATCTGTTAGATTTTTGGTTTTGTATGTTTTCTTTGTGTTTTAACATCTCTTTCCTTTTTCTTTTCTTTCTTCTTTTTTTTTTTTCTTTTGGAGGAGATATGAGGTTGGTTTTATTGCAATCTACAGTACTAGTGAAAATCAAAATTTGACATGATATTTCTATGTTGACCTAGGTATTAATGATTTTGAAAAATAAACAATGAATCATATTTTTATGCAAGCCCTTAAATTCAACAATGTGTGAACAATAAAATATAAAAGATAATGGAAAGCAATTAGAAAAACATTTTCTTTTTAATATACAGTGTTTGGGTGAAATGACTTTATAGGAAGTTAAATGGGAATTTAAGTAAAGGCTATTTAAAGCTCTCTTTTAAATCCATACCAGGGGGAAAAAAGTGCCTGTTTTGAGACATTTAGTCTGCATATATTTAACATTCCAATAGAAGAGGTATTATGGAGTTGCAGAAAGAGTTCCAAAGTAGCAACAAGAAACACCAGTTATAGTTTATGCTACAATATTAATTAGTTTTTTGTGTTTGTAAAGAAAATTTACCTTATCTAGGCCACACCTTCCTAATTTATCAAAATGAAAATACTGAACTAGATATTATTTGAGTTCCCTTTCAAGTCTGGCATGTTGTGATCCTGAACGTAACAACATTCGTATTTAATAGCATTTGCACTAGGCTTGTGGCTCATCTCTGTTGAACGTCCTACAGAAAGAAATGGATACAGAAGATTTCAAAAATTAATTTTAAAATTGCCTTTGCCTCTTGGAAGGTTTTTAAGTCCATTGTATATTATAAAGGGACAATTTTTTCCAAAGAAAGATGTTCTGTAATACTTATTAATAATAAATGCTAGGGGCGCCTGGGTGGCTCAGTCGTCAAGCGTCTGCCTTCGGCTCAGGTCATGATCCCAGGGTCCTGGGATCGAGCCCCTGCTCCATGGGAAGCCTGCTTCTCCCTCTCCCACTCCCCCTGCTTGTGTTCCCTCTCTCGCTGTGTCTCTCTCTGTCAAATAAATAAAATCTTTAATAATAATAATAATAATAATAAATGCTAATGAGTCACACACAGATTTGTTGTATTTGTTGAGAGAAAACCTATCTAGAATTACTTACCATTAAAAATTAGCATTTTTTAAATAAGCAAGTTCAATAGAGACGAGTTTTATTCCGAATTGTTAAAACCACATTTCGTCCAGGTTCTTGTAGAGGGTCTACTCACTTTCAAGTTCATTTCCACTGACCAACACCAGGTATTTCCGAGAAAGATTGAAGGCAGGACAAGAGACCAGAGAGAGCCTTCTGTAGTGGAGCAGGTGTTCAGGTGGGGAATGGCTGCCAATGACTGAGGACAGAGAAGAAACCTAGCCCAACTTTCTGGATTCTTCTCTCATACAAAGAAAAATGCTTACACTGTGAGAGGAGGGACAAAAAGATTTCCACCTTCCAGGCCCAGGGGAAGATTCACTCTGGAGAGAGGACAGAAATAAATACTCTGCCTCTAGGGGAAGAGTAAGAAAAATGCTTGCTTCAAGGCACTGCTTCAAAGGAAGAGATAGAAGCAAAAATCATCTGCCCCGGGAAGATAACCAGATAATCCACTTCAACCCAGGATCCTGCAAAGAAACAACCGTTGGGAGGGACCAGGAAATTTTCTGTTATCCAAGAGTCCCCAGATGTATGCATGGTGTGATTCTGAATGTAACAACATTTATATTTAAATGCATTTGCAGCTAGGCTTGTAGCTCATCTCTGTTGAACATCCTATAGAAAGAGATGGATATGGGTGCCTGGGTGGCTCAGTTGGTTAAGCGACTGCCCTCGGCTCAGGTCATGATCCTGGAGTCCCTGGATCGAGTCCCGCATCGGGCTCCCTGCGCAGCAGGGGGTCTGCTTCTCCCTCTGCCCTCTTCCCTCTCATGCTGTCTCTCATTCTCTCTCTCTCAAATGAATAAATAAAATCTTCTAAAAAAAGAAAGAAAGAGATGTATACAAAAGATTTCAAAAATTAATTTTTGGGAGGGAGCAGGAAATTTTCTCCTATCCAAGAGTCCCCAGATGTAAGAGAGTCTAAAAGGCTCAGGCACACAGAGCCAGCCTAAAACTGAAGCTGGAATAGAACCTAGATGGCCCACTGCCCCACCATGAGCATGCCATGGTGAAAACAGCAATAGCAGTCTGCCTTTGAGGAGCTTTAAGAACCTGGAGAGAGACTGTCTTCTTGGAGCAGATGGGCACCAATAGCTGGAAGCTGCCTGAACACTGAAAATAAAACAGCCCACCAATGGAAGAGATTGAAGTTTAGGTTGGCAATAGGATCTCAGGTTTGAACCTACATAATCTAAATTCCTAGATTATAAAATTCTGTAAATATCCCCGCGACAAGCATAGATTCAGCTTCAGCTAGCACTAAAGTTTTCTGTTTCTGCTTTATTTTACTTGAGGGCTTGGCACCAACTTTTTTTTTTCTTTTTTAGAAAATCAGACTTAGATCTATATCAATTGGGGAGCTAGAACTGGGACTCCTACGTAAAAATGTGACTCTTGGGCGCCTGGGTGGCTCAGTTGGTTAAGCGACTGCCTTCGGCTCAGGTCGTGATCCTGGAGTCCAGGGATCGAGTCCCACATCAGGCTCCCTGCTCAGCAGGGAGTCTGCTTCTCCCTCTGACCCTCCTCCCGCTCATGCTCTCTGTCTCTCATTCTCTCTCTCGCAAATAAATAAAATCTTAAAAAAAAAATAAAAAAAATGTGACTCTTAAAAAGCCATGATTCTGTAAAAATAAAATATAAAATCTGACCACAGGCAAAGGAAGATAGCTCCTCCCAAAAATTTTTAGGAGAACTTACAAGAAAAGTCCTGCTCTCTTGAGATATTTTCATTTAGATTTATATTCCCTATAAATGCAAGGAAATTAGATCAAAAAAGGAAATTAACAAAAAAATTAACAAAGGGAAAATAAAAGATTTTCCTGGATTCATAGTTCCCCAATGAAGAAGCAATTGAAATAGTCTTAAAAAACACAATTTAAAACCAAAATTCTAACAGCTAAACCCTGCTGACTATGAATTAATAATTTAACTTAAAGCAAACAAGGAAATAAGCAATCATGGAAGATGATAGAAAAGATCAAACAAAAATCTAGCAGCAAAATTTAAATTTATAAGAACTTCAGCTAATGGAAATATCATTATAAAATAGGAATATGATAAAATGGTGTGTATATATGAAACCATATTTAGACAAACATATTTTCCACCTATAGACTCTTACTGAAGATTTCTAAACATAAATGAGAAAGAAGAAATACGATCCTTGAAGGAATTAGTGATATGCAAGAAGGGATGGTAGCAAATAAATTGTTAAACAAGCTATATTGAAATGGACTTTAAATTCCTAACACATTAAGAGCATTGTCTTAATGTGGAAAATAAAAATAAATGGACAAAAATATTGAACAATACTGAATGAGATAGGTAGAGATAAATTGGAGTTAAAGCAATCCAAGATCTTTGCATTGTTCTGGATATAGGTAGATATATTTATTTAGCTTTTTTAGACTTTGTAAGTATGCATGTCAACATATTAAGGTTAAGAAATGAAAGAATAAAATAAATTTTATAGATTCTGAGAGGTATAGAGAAAAAGGAAGAAATAATTTAAAAGGTGAAGGAAAAAAGGAGAAAGGGAACTAAACTTAAATGGAAAGTGGCAAATAACACCTTAGAAATATTCCTTTACCAATAACTATATTAAAGGTTGCAGGCTAACCATTTTAAAAGCAGAGTTGTTTTTTTTTTTTTTTAAGGTTTTATTTATTTGAGAGAGAGGGATAGAGATAGCGAGAGAGAACACAAGCAGAGAGGAGAAGGAGCCCAACGTGGGGCTTGATCCCAGGACCGTGGGATCATGACCCGAGCCCAAAGCAGACACTCAACCAACTGGGCCACCCAGGCGCCCTTAAAAGCAGAGATTTTTAAATTAGTTTTTGATTCAAAATACTTTACAATTTTAAACTGTTAAATATGATATAGCATCATAATGTATCAGGACACTGATGAAATTATGACTATTTTACTATTATATAAAGAGATACCACGTTTCTTAGCAAAAAATAAGACAAAAGCATAAGATTTTTTCAAATTATTGAAAATGTGGAAAGAAATACTTATTAATGAACTGCTTAAAATAGACAAATAATGAATATTGCTTCCTGCATTTAAAGAGTACCTATGCAAAAATAAATAAATAAATAAATAAATAAATAAATAAATAAATAAATGGTACTTATGCAGGTCAAACTCACATGAAATATTTAATGAAACTGAGTCCACATTAGCTCTTAAAAGCCTATGTTATTGAAAGTTCTGCAAAATAAAGTTCATATACTCTAGACATAATACAAATTAATAACAAAAGCAAAATATGAAAACCTCAAGAGTATGAAAATTAAAAACAGACACATTTATGGAGACTTCTAGGCAAGACCAAGTAACAGGGACTAGATATACAACTAGAAAACCAGGCAAAATACATGTATAGATCTAAGGCTTTCAAAATTGGTTAACATATAATACAGGAGTATAATCTCTTAAGGAACAGAAACAAATTAATTCCAGGATTGTATCAGTTTATTACTTAGAGACCATTTTTGGGTCCTAACACAATAAAGGTAGGCACAATTACAGCCATATGGTCCTGCTGAATTATGTATACAAAGATCAGTATTCTGGGGATTAAAGATGGCTATAATTGAGAGAAAAGATGTTGCTACACAGCAAGCCCTAGAGATGTTTATGTATAGGGAGTTCCTCTTGGGTCTTTGGTTGAGTACTGATAGCTGCATGCATGGGAGGAAACTACACAAAGCTGGAGAAAGAACACAGACTCACCTGTATGTAGTAGATAGAAGAACAATTCCAGGAACTTACAGGAGTCCTGAGTCAGAAAGAAGGACATTGTAAATAAATGGGCGTGGGAAAGAATACTCAGAAGAGCATTATCTTACCAGTGGTTTAAATTAGCTCTAAAGACTGCTTTGGGTTCACCACAACAAATCTTAAAAAGTAAGTATCAAAAAAATAAGATTCCATGTATCCTAACTGCGTGCCAGAACAGAATGCAGCACCCCCACGTGTAAAACTCACAATGGCGTGCTTCCAAACAAAGACTACCAGGCATATGAAAACAGGAAATTATAATGCATAACCAGAAGAAAAATTGTAGAAGTAGTAGACAAGTATTTTAAAGCAGTTATAAATGTGCCCCATAAGGATGTATAGAGAACCGAAACAAGGAAAAATAGAAAGAATATAATAAAATATGAGGGCATGTGATTCAAACTAGTTGGGACACGAGAGGTGGTGCGGTGGCCACTACAGAGAGGGTTGCAAGACAGGCAGTGTCATCAAAGGGTAGCCACCATGTCTATAAAAATGAGGAAGTGAAGGAAATATTCAGAAAGGAGCCTAAGGGCTAGGATGGTATTGCCGCTGACTGATAGTGTGTGAGTCACAGGGGGCATCTTGGAAATGATTCATGAGATCCACTATGACTGAGACCAGGCAGAATACCTGCATGTAGAGGCTAAAAAGAATAAAAGTGATGGAATATCATGGAGACTTGGTTTTCTGGTTGTGAATGAGATAAAAATATATAAGACATAGAATTAGTTCTGATGGTCTATTCAGAAAAGATGATTCATAATTTCCTATTATAACCTCAGAAATGGTCAGCAAGGCACTTCTCCCTGTTTACAAGGTGGCATTTTAGCTCTACTGGTGGAAGTGAGGGATAGGGATAATGTGTGGGTTCACCACTGCAAGCATGCAGTCTCTTTCAGCTTCCATATTACTGGGTGCTTTTGCATTTGGGAGAAGGATAGTGTTATGGGAATAATGTGGAGGTGTATGGGCCTCCTTTAATTTCTCCTACAAATATTGTTGCTCGTAAGAACGGGAATTTTCATAAGAAATACTTTAAATCAATGTGCAGGTGGTTGTATTTGCCTAGATGGGGAAGTTCAGTCTTTTAATATGAATAAACTAAAATTTAATTCAGATAAGAATGATCTAGAATAGTTTTATATATTCTCAGAATAAAGGGTTTGGATTTGAAGACTTCTAAGTTCTTTTCCATCTCTCAGACTTTGTAGGATATACCCATTCTTCTTTCTGTGTCTGGGTAAAATGTTTCCTCCAATAACATAATACTGGTGATAATCTTTATTTGAATAGGAGATATTAAGATAGAATGTTAACTACACCAATAGTGTGATTATTCTCAGTCCTAAAACTGAAACTATACATGCTGATGAATTGAGAAGATTTTAAAGTTTCAAAAAGTTTTATACATATACTATATATAGAGAGAGTTGTAATCCATTATCCTTCTCAAAAATGTATTGATTCATTTTTTTTCTTTAACCATTGACTATAATATTTATTGACCACCAACTGTGTACCTGTCACTTGACTAATGCCATCAGTTAAAAGCCACATTACAACTGTGATAAAGAGGAAGCATGACAATAAATGACAAACTGCCTAGTAGTACTGAAGATGACATTTCAGAGAGAGTGATTAATGAGTTTGATAATTGGATTACATTTCTGAGATGGACATGGAGGAAAGTATTTAACACAGTGGAAAATCACTATTAAAAGCCATTGAGATATGAAAGAGAATAGTATGTATAGGAAGGTGGAAGTCTATTAGCAAAGGCCATTGTAATACAGAGCACTTGTTGGTGTGTGAGAGGGACAGAAGGTGATATTGGAAATGTAGGAAAGAGCCAGAATATATAAAGATAGAATGTCGCTTTAAAAAGTTTAGACTTTATCCTAAACCAATGAGAACTCACTGAATACTTTCCTATTTCAGCAGGAAAAATGATATGATCAAAATTCAGTTTTAACTTAGTTCCATGCAAATGAGGGACTATAAATGATTAGACTGGAGATATGTTGATGAGTAGAGCTATAGCAATATGTCAGGGAGAAATGATGGATTAAAACGAGCAGTGATTGTAGGGTACAGAGGAAGGGAAGGAAAAATACTTATTTTAATATGGGGTATGGAAAAGTCTTGGTGATATGATGTGGGTAAAGGCAAGGTATACAAAATGACGTCCACATCTCAGGCTTCTCTAGAAAAAGGACTATAATATGATATGAGGCAGTGGATTTGAATGTGTTGTATATAAGGAATGCCTTTGTTCATATTTACTCACTATTTACTTTGTTCCTGATAGATTTCTGGAACTGTGCTAGCCATGGTGTTATACTCCAAGCCCTTGTAATGAGGGATTTTACAGTCTTGATAGGACTGTAGGCAAAAATATACTCAACTAAATTATTGTATTATATGGGTCAGATTTCTTAGTTGCAAGCACTAGACACTAATTTCAGTACTTTTAATCCTAGAATGAATTTATCAGAATGACTACTGAACAACCTAAAAAATGAAAGAAAGGTAGAAATACAGGTTTGAGGTTACAAACCCTGAAGAAAAAACAAAACAACAAAAACCCAAAAAACCAGTAAGTTAGGGTGGATCCTTCCTGAATCCGGTGCTGCTCCGCCACATCTCTGCAATAGCAGGTTGCCACACTATATTGTGGCGACATCTGCAGGCTCCAAAGAGTGTTTTTTTTAGCTCCCCATTTCTTTGTGTCGCTGGCATCTGATGTTTAGGAGGATGCCTGTGGTCGTGAGAACCTAGGACACCCTATCTATTAGGCCTACTGTATTGCAAGAAGGGCCTGGGAATGTGAGAAACTGGAATTTACATCTTTTCTAGTGCCAGTGGACTGCTTCATACCAAGATTTATGATGTGGGAATAATGCCCCTACTACCAATTTAAAAGAAAGAGAGAGAGAGAAAGGAAGAAAAGGAAGGAAGGAAGGAAGGAAGGAAGGAAGGAAGGAAGGAAGGAAGGAAAAGAAAGAGAAAGAAATGAAAGGAAAGAAGAAAGAAAGAAAGAAAGAAAGAAAGAAAGAAAGAAAGAAAGAAAGAAAGAAAGAAAGAAAGAAGAAAGAAGAAAGAGTCCCCTCCATATAAAATTTTAGAATGAAGTAAAACAATTTTGAAAAAGAAGAGTGAAGGGCGCCTGGGTGGCTCAGTTGGTTAAGCGACTGCCTTCGGCTCAGGTCATGATCCTGGAGTCCCGGGATCGAGTCCCGCATCGGGCTCCCTGCTCGGCAGGGAGCCTGCTTCTCCCTCTGACCCTCCCCCCTCTCATGTTCTCTCTCTCTCTCTCATTCTCTCTCTCAAATAAATAAATAAAATCTTCAAAAAAAAAAAAAGAAAAAGAAGAGTGAAGTGGGAGGAATCATTCTTACTGATGTTAGGGCTTACTGTATAGCATTAAATCTATAAATCAACTTGGGGATAATTGATATCTTTAATGCATTGAGTTTTCCAATATTGTACAGGTTATGTCAGTCTCTATTAAATCTTTTTTATTTCTTCCATAATATTTTATAGTTTCTAGGATACAGATTCTGTACATGTTTCAGCCAGTTTTACCAAGTGTTTCACTTGCTTTGAAGTTATTATAAATTGGGGCACCTGGGTGGCTCGGTTGGTTAAGCGTCTATCTTCGGCTCAGGTCATGATCCCAGGTACTGGGAATCAAGCCCCACATTGGGCTCCCTGCTCAGCAGGGAGCCTGCTTCTCTCTCTACCTCTCCCCCCTGCTTGTGATACCTGTCTCTCTCTCTCTCTCTAATAAATAAATAAATAAGTGAAGTTATTATAAATTATATCGTGTGAAATAAATATTCTTAACTTTAAATTTTAGATAGTTTCCATGATATATAATGCAAAGAGGACATAAGGAAAAAGTGGGGAATGAGGAACACTGGAGGTGGGAAGATCAGTAGTAAGAGTCTTGAAATATCCTAAGTGAGAGATTATTTTGGCCTGGGTTACATTAGTCACAGTAGAAGTAGAGATGAATCGATTTCACTGTTAGCATAATCTGCCCAAGATCATAACCATTGTTTTAATTTTACTTTAAATTAATCATAGATTCACCAAAAGTTGCAGCAATGACAACAAAAAACCATAGAGAAGCTCCATGTACTCTTCACCCACAGAGCTCTTAAAGATTTCACCATTCGTGTGTGTGTGTTTCTTGCAGTTTTATTACATTTGTAGATTTATGTGATCACCACCACAATCAAGACACAAAAATATTTCATCACAGGTCCCCTTAGTGCTTGCTATTCTTTTATAGCTACATCTGTCCCCTCTCCACCCCAACCATCCCTGAAACCTGGCAACTACTAATCTGTTCTCCATTTTTATAATTGTTTCAAGAATGTTACATAAGTGGAATTATACAGTATATAACCTTTTAAGTTTAATTTTTTTCACTCATTGTACTTCCCTTGAGATACATCCACATTGCAACCTTAGCCTTACTCATTCCTTACAGTTATTGATTAGTTTTCTAGTATGGATATACCAAAGTTTGTTTATCCTTTTACTCACTGAGGGGCATTTGGGTTATTTCCAATTTTGGCTGTTATGAATAAAGTTGTTACACACATTTGTGCATGAATATGACTGAATTTTCATTTCCTTGGGATAAATTCTGGGTCAGATGATAGTTACCTGTTCAGTTTTAGCAAAACTGTCTGTAAAATACGTATATACATACCTATTGCGTAGTGTTAAGGTGAGAATTAAAAGCAATAGTCTACATTAAATATACTATATCTGGTAAGTGTTTCTGCTAGTTCATAAGCTCTCAGTACATGTTAGCGGTGTTCCATTTCCTGCCTAAAAATTTAGTTACCAACCTATGGTTATAGAGTCAAGTTTTAGCTTATTATGCCATGTTAACACTGTACATTCAATGTTTCAGTTGATAACTTTTTTTAATGCAATAAAATCTAGAGGATTTCCATAAGCGTTTAGATAGATTGTTATTTAAAAGTTAATTCCATCTCCAAATACCAATTCACTCTATTAAGAACAATTTTTTGCTGTATTTTTCTTGAGCTCCAGCAATGTACTTTTTGTTATAGACAGTAGTAAAAGAAATTTAGCATATATCTGTAATCTAAGCAAATCTCTTAAAACATTGGTCAACAAAAAGTAACTTTTGTGAAAAGTGATGGTTTGCATATTTTTTATTGTTTCTCTGTGACTAGTACAGCATTTTCAATTTGATTCAGGTATATATTTCACATTTTTTCAAATAAAGGCAATATTTTTAAAGGCTTTTTTTTTTTTTTTTAGCAAAGGCAACATAATAAACTATTTTTATTTTTTAGCTTGAAGGCAGGTTATTCTGTTTGCTTAAATTGTTCAATCACTCTTTAGAACCATCCGGCATTCTGCCTGTTTCTTCTGCCTAAAACAAGCAGTCAATTTTAATTAACTTGGTGCACAGAAGTCTTTGGCATTTGTGGAAACTGGGCACACAGCCAATCCTCAAAACACCACTGATCAATTTGCCTAGAAAGAAGTAAAGGAATGGAAGATACTGGCTTAGAAGAGCTTTTGAGTGTTATCTTAGAATTGAACAGATACAAATCCAAAATTAAAATTTAAAAACAGTTTTAACTCAGGTAAAATGTAATAGCATGTTTAAAAAATATAGATTTAGCAATTATTTGGAAATTTTTGACGTGAATGAATGATGAGTGGTTAAAGCCCTAATTCTATTTTTTATTTTTAACATCTACCTAAACAGTCTCCCATGGGTCCTAAGGCAATAGTTTTGGAGGAAAGTTGACAAGATTTGGCAGTCTTCTTGGACTGACTCTGTGAGGAGTCATTAAGGTGATAAAGTTATATATTGTGTTTCAAAGAATAGCAACATTTACTATATAATACTGTCTCTGAAAAACAAACCTGATCTTTAAAATATTCAGCTTCTGTAATAAAGCAGGAAGTATACAACTAGTAAGCCTGGTGTGCATGAATAAATGAAAATTATTTTACTATTACTTCCAAAATAAAATTGCACATAACTTTTTAAATATATTCAATGAGAACATCTTAGAAATTATAGGTTTTCTCGACCTCTCCAGTATATATTCCTTTAATCAACAAGAATCTTTCATTTTAAGGGGTAAATTTTATTTTATTACATTAAGAAATCTTGTGATTCTCAAACTGGCATCATATCAAATACCAATTAAATGGAACATCAAAATTCAACCTAGGGCGTCTGGATGGCTCAGATGGTTAAGCGTCTGCCTTCGGCTCAGGTCATGATCCCAGGGTCCTGGGATCGAGTCCCACACCGGGCTCCTGGCTCAGCGGGGAGCCTGCTTCTCCCTTTCCCTCTGCCTCTCTCCCTGCTCATGCTCTCTCTCTCTCTCTCTCTCTCTCTCTCTCTCTCTCTGTCTCAAATGAATAAATAAAATCTTAAAAAAAAAAATTTCAACCTAAACAATGTTTCACAAAATAAAAATAACTGATTTTCTTTTCCCTGTGAATAAACTACACTGGCCTCTCATATCTTCTTTGGAGAAATGTCTGTTTGGTTCCTTTGTCCATTTTTTAATTGGGTTATTTGTTTTTTTACTATTGAGTTGTATGAGGATTTTTTAGAAATCTATTTGGGGTATTAATCCTTATCAGATACATAGTTTGAAAATACTTATTTCTATTCTGTAAGTTGTCTTTTTACTTTGCTGATGTTTTCTTTTGCTGTGCAGTGTTATATATTTCTGATAATTTTATTAAATAAAAAATTAAATGCACATTAATAATAATACATCGACTACAAATGAGAAAACTATACATTTTCTCCTACAGTTGTTGCATACTATGACTTGCTATTTCTCTGAGATTTCACAAGTTAGAAAATGTGTGTCATCATGCATTTCATTCTTTCTGAACCAAGTGTCAAGTTATACCACATGGTCAGAATTGAATTGAATGAATTGAATTAAATTTGGTCTACTTACTATTACAATTGGTATATAGCATGTGGAATGATAAAGTGTCAGCATGTTATAGAATTTGAATACAACAGAAAAAACATGGGAATTATTAAAGTATTACTCACAGATACACATACAAACTTGAGGTCCCATTATGGTCACTACATAATTACTCAAAGGTAGTTAACAAAGTTTATAAAAAAATCCATATTCCTTGCTCAAAGCAGCAAAATGTTAGGGTGAGAAATATTTTCAGTAATGTATAATAGTGGAGGAGGTTCCTCTATAAAGACTAAAGCAGGTTTCAAGCATTGGATATCATTGCATATTTATTTTTATGAAATCTTAAAAAGTAATCTTAAAATGTAGAAGACAGATGAGTACTCAGGTCAAAGACGAGGAGGCCAGATTTTTTTTTTTTTTTTAAAGATTTTATTTAGTCATTTGACAGAGAGAGACACAGCGAGAGCGGGAACACAAGCAGGGGGTGTGGGAGAGGGAGAAGCAGGCCTCCCGCTGAGCAGGGAGCCTGATGCGGGGCTGGATCCCAGGACCCTGGGACCATGACCTGAGCCGAAGGCAGACGCTTAATGACTGAGCCACCCAGGCGCCCCGGGGAGGCCAGAATTTATCAGCTCTCCCCACCCGTTACTCTTGGCATTAACTTTTCAAACACATTTGATAATTGTCTAGACTTCCAGAGATTAGTTTGAAGAACAATGGTCTAATCTGTCATATAGAATTTATATGCACCATTTTTTTTTTTAAGATTTTATTTATTTATTTGAGAGAGAGAGTGAGAGAGAGGAAGAGCACAAGGGGGGGGAGCGGGAGAGGGAGAAGCAGACGCCCCGCCGAGCAGGGAGCCCGATGCGGGACTCGATCCCGGGACTCCAGGATCATGACCTGAGCTGAAAACAGTCGCTTAACCAACTGAGCCACCCAGGCGCCCTATATGCACCATTTTTAAGAGAAATGAATTACTTTAGATTTAGCAGATGTTCAAATTTAAACAAATCATTAAACCTTACGGCATTTTTCTTTATTTTTACATCAGTTATACTTCCTACTACATCCTCCCCCCACCGACCCCACCGCATACACATTGGTAAGAATTACAAGGATAAAATAGTTCTGAACATCCTCTGACTGGAGGATGGGGAGGGATTGAAGGGATTGTAATCATTTGTGAAATGAGTTCCTAGTGGAGAACTGAAGGTATTTAGGTAAAAACCTGTGTAGGTGGACAAATCAAGTCAACTTAAAACAGACCTTTTCTGCGGTGAGGACAGCGCATCTTCAACATGATCTCGTTTAGAAGCCTTTCCCGATACACCAGGTTGCACTGGTGTCACTTCTCTCCTTTATCCCTATCCTGTTCATTGCCCTGGATATGGTAGATATGGTATTACTACTATTTAGTCTTGGGTCTTTCTTCTCCACTAGACTTTGGGATAATTCAAGACTTACATAATCCCATAGCATAGCCCCTTCATAGAAGCTCATAACACAGAGTAGCTGTCCAATCTATGTTTGTTGAAAGACTTGCTAATTGAATGAATGAATAAATAAATAATCTAATGTGATTGTATCACTAATATCTCTTGCATTGCAGAACTTGATCAGTGACTCATTGAGCAAGAAAATCTAGTCACTTAATATTTCTTTTCTGCCTTGGCCTTTATCTTTTTGTATTTTCTCTCGACCAAAAGTTGAATAGTTTTAAAATTATTCTTATTGTCATTAATTAATGTTTATTAATTAAATATTAATAAAATTATTGATGAATTATTGTATAAACCATAAATAAAATTATTAAGATTTTTAACATTTACTGCAGGGTTTTATTAAGCTTATTAAGCTTGGAGATTGTAGAAAACAACTGCTTCCTAGTTCTCCCTGTTTAACATCTTTACTGTCAATAGATACTCCTTTCCATTGCTCTATCTCATAATTTACTTTTTTGATTTTTTTTATGTATTTCACTTACCATTAATCACTAACTCATTCATTAATTCATTAAACATTTATTTAGCAGCTGTATTGTGATAATCACTGAAATAAGGTCTGGGAAAATAGAAATGATAAGACATTGACCCCATTCTTAAAAGCTTATAATCAGTGGAGAAGACAGGAAAAACCAGACATATGACTCCTTGTTTCCCTAACCCCAGAACTGAGCACTAAAACTACAGTCATAATAAGAATAGCGAGATTCTATCTCTGCTTTTTCTTTTTTTTTTATAATTTTTTATTTAAATTAAATTTAGTTAACATATAGTGTATTATTAGTTTCAGGGGTAGAATTTGGTGATTCATCAGTTGCATATAACACCTAGTGCTCATTACATCAAGTGCCCTCCTTAATGTCCATCACCCAATTACTCCATCCCCCCATGCCCCACCCCTCCAGCAACCTCAGTTTATCTCCTATAGAGTCTCTTGTGGTTTGCCTCACTCTCTGTTTTTCTTATTTTATTTTTCCTTCCCTTCCCCTATGCTTACCTGTTTTGTTTCTTAAATTCCTCATGTGTGAAAACATATGGTATTTGTCTTGCTCTGACTTATTTCACTTAACATAATATCCTCTAGTTCCATCCACATCATTGCAAATGGCAAGATTTCATTCTTTTTGATGGCTGAGTAATATTCCAATGTGTATATATACACCACATCTTCTTTATTCTTTCATCTGTTGATGGACATCTGGACTCTTTCCATATTCTGGCTATTGTGGACATTGCTGCTATAAACATTGGGGTGCAGGTGCCTCTTCAAATCACTATTTTTGCATCCTTTCAATAAATACCTAGTAGTGCAATTGTTGGGTCATGGGATAGTTCTGTTTTTCACTTTTTGGGGAACCTCCATGCTGTTCTCCAGAGTGGCTGCACCAGTTTGCATTTCCACCAACGGTATAAGAGGGTTCCCCTTTCTCCGCATCCTCACCAACATCTGTTGTTTCCTGAGTTAATTTTAGCCATTCTGACTAGTATGAAGTGTTATCTCATCTGGTTTTGATTTGTATTTCCCTGATGCTGAGTAATGTTGAGCATTTTTTCATGTGTTAGCCATTTGTATGTCTTCTTTGGAAAAATGTCTCTTCATCTCTTATGCCCATTTCTTGACTGGATTTTTTGTTCTTTGGGTGTTGAGTTTGATAAATTCTTTATAGATTTTGGCTACTGGCCCTTTATCTGATATGTCATTTGCAAATATCTTCTCCCATTCCATAGATTGCCTTTTAGTTTTGCTGACTGTTTCCTTTGCTGTGCAAAAGCTTTTTATCCTGATGAAATCCCAATGGTTCATTTTTGCTTTTGTTTTCCTTACCTTTGGAGACGTGTCTAGCAAGAAGTTGCTGTGGCCGAGGTCAAAGAGTTCGCTGCCTGTGTTCTCCTTTAGGATTTTAATGGATTCCTGTCTCACATTGAGGTCTTTCATCCATTTTGAGTTTATTTTTGTGTGTGGTGTAAGAAAGTGGTCCAGTTTCATTCTTCTGCATGTGATCGCCTAATTTTCCCATTTGTTGAAGAGACTGTCTCTGCTTTTTCTCTATCCAACAATTAGAGAAAGGTCAGGCCCTCGTACAAGTCTTTTAGGGAATCTCTAGAAAGTTGCTTATGTGTTCTCAGGAGCTCCATTCTTCAGCCTCCAGTACTGAAGTGGATATTTTACTCCTTGCTGTCTGGTTTTTTGTAGAGGAACCCGATGTCCACATGCAGGACACTGCGTATGTTGATGCTGAGTGTACTCCTGAGGCTGTGGTACAGCTGCTGTGGCCACTGAAGTGCCTCCTTGAATCTGGCAGAAGGGCTTCCGCATCGACCAGGGCTGCCCTCTGCTCTTGCTCTTCTTGTAGGCAGGAGTGTTAAACAATGGCCAAGCCCACGATCACTGGCGTCCAACTGAACTGAGGCCACACCTTGTCCCCTTCATGCAGAAAATAAACAAAGCCTTAAAAGTGTCTCCTTAAACTGAGCCTCCGCTTGGTCATTTATGAAATTGGAATTTCTACTTTGCTGTATTAGTATGCAGACTCAATATGCTATATTTGTATAACTACAAATATTTCATCGTAAATTTTCTGAACTCCAGGATGACAAGGATGTAATTTTCCCTTTAGGTCAGATACAGAAACTGTGTAGTATCTCAGTGAATAAGCCTGATAAATCTAAATGGACTACTACTGACTCACCACCTGCTTTTCCTTGTAAATCTTTCCTTAAAATAGGGACAGCAGGTTTCTCTTCCCAAACTTTTCTTCTTTTCATTTTTCCTAATTATAAAAAGTTAAAGGTTAAAGAAAAAGTGAACTTACATTGGTTACATTTTGGCTACTAGAGAACATGAAACGACTCTGCTTAGAGGAATAACATGGAAAAAGGTAAAATGCAATAAAAAATATATTTGTAAGAATCACTATCATACATGTATTTTCTTCTGAAAAAGTATGATTTATCTAGAAATAGCTTGCCCACCCTAAGGAGGCTAATAATATCTCCGTGCCGCCCCCCAAATCCCAAACGTGATACTACTATACCTCCTCTTCGTAACCCTAATCGTAAACCTTCCCTCCTTCTGGACCTTGACTGCCAAAAGCTCTGAAGTTCTGAGATGTTAGCCTGTTTACAAGCTGCCAAGTCAGCCTGCCACATTTTCATAGAATGCTAATGGAAGACACAAGACTCTTGGATCAAAGATGAATTCAAGTTTATCATTTACAGTAATAACAGTGGCAGTGGCCAGAATATCAGCAATTTTGCATTGCTTCTCTAAATTCCACTTCTTACAGCATGACCTAGAAAGAACCATATGATGCCTGCACACTCTAATAATGCGTTTTGTTATAGAAGAGAAACGCTAAACTTAAGGAACTCAGAAATTATAATGGGCAATAAGTTAGCCTGCCCTTTGGTCCTGAGGAGAAACACTGTCTGTATTACACTGTGCAGTAAGTAGTCTGTTCTTGGCTTGGAGGGAGTCACCACCTCTGTCTCCCAGTGCTGTTTGCTATATAAATATTTTTAAAGAGATGATGGACAAAGTGTTTTACTACAAGATGTGGAAAAACACAGGAAACCTGTGAAGACTGACCCAGTCATTGAATCTCATCTAGCCCTTTAACTTCTTCAATAATTACAATAATTATAATAATACATTTGTGTATCAGTGCATAAATACAAAGTAATTCATCAAGCAGCATGTTTTCTAGAGTCTGTGAGAGACTGTAATTCTAAAATGTTCTATTGAAGTCAAAACAACTTTTATGTACATGGTGAACAGTTTGTTTTATGTCCTTTCTCCCTACATCTCCCTCCTTCTGGAATTAAAAAAAATGGAATTTTCTCTCCTCTCTGAAAAAGTATATAGTTTATTTCTTTTAGTTTCATTTTATCATGATTCAACATAAACTATCCTGTAATTGTGAGGCAATATTTCCCATGTCTCAGGTAATCTTTTGGTAGTTGATTCATATTTGTTTACACACTTCTGGCATCTTTTTGCTGGATGCTCCTATATAATAGTGTATTGATTTTATTTCTAAACCATGATGCAACTGCAAACAAGCATCAACAATTTAAATACCTGTTCATTTTCTTGTTTTAACCAAGAATATTTTCAGGAGATTGCATCATAAAAAATAACTAGAGTGAATAGCATAACCAGTTGCTGGAGGGAATGGACAATAGCATTCCTGTTAGGGAGCAGAATGCCCATGATTATAACTAGAACAGATTGCTTATAGTAGCAGAATCTGCACAATGGCTCATTGGTAATAATGGATCGGGGGTTGGGAGGCAGAGGTATTATCCAAGGTTGGTATTTTTTTTCTTAACTTGCATGGTGCTTCTAATAAGTGAGAACAGCTGTAGAATAACACCCCTGCCCTTGCTTATTATAAACCATTCACGCTTTGGCATTAGAGATATGAATAGGACCTACAGGAAAGAATGGATTCCAGTTAGTCAATAGGAAGAGACCATTGGCCAATGAAGAAAAAAATGTATGAAGCTATATTATTTCCAGGATTGGACAGCCTCACCAGTTGGAAGTGAGGAAAACATCTGCTACTGATTTGTGGAAATTTTTACTTTCCAGAGCTTTCAGAAAGGAGTAAAGATAAAAAGATTAAAATTCTCTGGTGTCATTCAAAAAGTAGAGATGTTTTCCTCAATACACTGGAGGAAGTAAATATAGCTGTTTCCTAATCAGATCCATGGATACTTAAATTTGAACATCCCAGGGCGCCTGGGTGGCTCAGTCGTTAAGCGTCTGCCTTCGGCTCAGGTCATGATCCCGGGGTCCTGGGATCGAGTCCCACATCGGGCTCCCTGCTCGGCAGGAAGCCTGCTTCTCCCTCTCCCACTCCCCCTGCTTGTGTTCCTGCTCTCACTATCTCTCTCTCTGTCAAATAAATAAATAAAAATCTTAAAAAAAAAAAATTTGAACATCCCAGTTAATCCAATGACAGTCATTTAATGTCATGATTAATATTAAGTACAAGGTAGATTTAGTGCACTGTACCTGATTTCAATTAAAAATATTATAGTATTTGAGAAATTATTTGAAAATAAAATAGATTTCAAGCCCAGCCTAAACTTCCATGTCATACTGTGTGTGTGTATGTGTGCGTTAGAGGAAAGGCAGCTGAACTCATTTGAAATGCTTACGTAATAGACATGTTTGCTTCCTTCACATTTATGTGAATTAAAATCCTTCCTTTAAAATGATGTGTAGCAGCATATCAGTGTAAGAATTTAAGATCATTGCTGGGCTATCTAGAAAACCCACGGGATCTGTTTACATGACAAAGAAAATTTTAGGAAAGTGTTGTTTTGTTTTTGTTTTTGTATATAATATACTCTCACTCCAGTGCTTTTAATATACTCTCACTCCAGTGCTGTTATCATTTAGAGACTGTGGCAGATTCCAACAGAGGCCATGAGAAATATGTAAGAAGAAAATTTTCCTAAAAGCCCTCCTATCTTAGAAGCACAAAGAAATGTATTTTGATCTACGCATGATAGGAAGCTTTCTGACTGCAGCTGGGAAATCAGTAGCCTGATCAACTGGCTCTGTGTATCACTGTGGCAGGATCAGCAAACATTGCTTGAAGGATATTCTTGGTTTTCTTTTACAAACTTACTCCTAATCCTTTTCTGTCTGGCTTTACCAAGGAGACTGACCTATATTGACTGAATATACAGGTTCCCTAGCCTCGTATACACACACACACACATTTTTCTTTTTGATTTACTTTGGGTAATAACAGTTTCATATTGATAGACTACAATGCTAGCTAGAAATGTAGGGCCCATAATCATGAGAATCTGGATAAAAATCAAGACAACTCTATATATACTTATAAAAGAGTCTAGTTAAGTTTCAAGTTTGGAGTAAAAAGTGGAACATTTGAATTAGTACCTACCAAGTAAAATAGAGTTTCAGCTGATCTTCTTGGGTTGGACATGACTTTCATTTGAAGAACTATAGAAATAGAGCAATTCTGATTTTTTTCTTGCTTCAAGAAAATGGCTTAACTATTATATGTCTATTTTAAATAACAGCAAAAATGCAAATTACAAATATATACATATATATTTTTACTGGTATCCGAAGTTCCATTTCAAAATGGAATTGCAAAAATAATACTACCCCACTGTGTAGCAGAAATGAGAAATGCAGAGACCATTAAGGAGGATTGTGAATTTATACAGTGCATTAGCACCAAAGGATATATAGCATGGGTATTTCTTAAGAATTCAGGGTTTAGGGATGCCTGGTTGGCTCAGTCAGTTAAGCATCTGCCTCCGGCTTGGGTCATGATCCCAGGGTCCTGGGATCGAGTTCCTCATTGGGCTCCTTGCTCAGTGGGGAGCCTACTTCTCCCTCTGCCCGCCACTCTCCCTACTTGTGTGCATGCTCTCTCTGACAAATAAATAAGTAAAATCTTTAAAAAAAAATCAGGGTTTAATGGCACTTGGATTTACAACACTATCTGTTCAAGTTGCTAAATCCATGATGAGATCATAATGTACCTCGCCAATGAATTTTGAGATGGTTTTGTCCAAATCAGTTTCTCACTTTATTTAACAATGAAGAAATAGTTCACATTAAGCACCCTGAACACAGGAAACACAACAACACATAAGTTCTTGTCTAACTAAACCATAGCAAAATCACATAAAGACCATCTATGTTGTTTGAGGGTGCTGGCTCCTGATGGTTTTATTCAACATTTATTACTGAATATTAAATGAAGACAGTAGAGTTCTGTCTCTCCTTTTGTACCCCATTTCACATTCATATGGCCTAGCCACCTCCCCATCCCCAAAATAGAAGAGAGTGAATTGGTGCAATAATGAATATATGTAAATATTCAAATGTATATATTATATATAATATTCAAGTGTGAATTTTAAGTGTATATATTCAAATGCGAGTTTTAGGTCTTTTCAGGCTCTATTATAAACACGATAGTTTTTTTGGGTGTGTTTGTATTCAAAGCTTTCAGTATTCAGTTATTAGGATTTCAAAAATTAGTAAATATGGTTTTTAATAAATTTTAAAAGTAAATGATACTAAGTTTGAGTTTAACAACTCCAAATTCAAATAAAGAATATTGTCAGATCTTATTCTTACATTTCTTTTATTTTTCTTAATATGATAGTGAAACTGTTTTCTGCTGTGAGAGGACTGGTGCTCAGGATTTTTCCATTTTTTACTACTTTTTTCATTTTTAATGAAGCATTTTGGTATTTATATCCAGTATAAAGGAGGGAGTCACCTATTTCCAAAAGTTTTCGCTGAAGTGCTGGTTTCAAGCTGGTACTCTGTGCCACATGCATTTTTACTCCTCGAATAATTAATGGTAATTTCAGCAGGGTTCATGGCAAAAACCAAGATCTCCTTGTAGTTCTGGCAAGAGGAGGAAAAAAGTAGATTTTGTTGAAACCCGGACAAGATATATAAGGAAATGAGGTAAAGAGGCATTTAGTATGAGGTTTTATGTTAATCAGGCCAGGATTTGGGCTGTGTTTAATTTCTGTGGTTTCTTTTGTAGCTGCCAGAGGCTTGAAATTCTTCTTTTTGTCTTCTCTTTTGACCTTGGGATTTCCTAATAACTCCTCTTCAGATGTAATCTTGAACCCTTTTAGCCTTAGCCCACTCTTTATACTGGAATTCTGTTGATGTGGTGATAAGGTGTGTAGAGAGAGAAGTGTTCTCCAATCTTTTGATTAAATATCAGCTGTTTCGTGGGCCTCACTATATGCGCTGTGCCCTTGCAAATGTTTCTTAGCTTTTTTTCCTTCCCTTCCTTAGGTGAGTTTGGAAAGTGAGAGTGGTTAGCATAGGAGAATGTCTTCTCCTCTGGGATAAGACTCTGGTTGAAGTATTTTTCCTGGAGTGTAGGCCTTTGTTATAGAGGACAGTCTGGGTATATTTCATAATGGAATAACCAGTGTAATTCATAATAAGTGGGATCTCCAAGAGGACATAACAATCCCAAATACATATGAGTACTTTTTGTATTAAATGATTTTTATTTATCTTTTACTATGATAGTAGTTTATTATAAATAATAGCCTATTAGAGCACGTAACATAATCCAGGAACTTAAGATTGCATAAGTGATCAAAAACCTCTTGACAAAGAGAAGCTTCAAGTGCTGCTGGGGGTGTAGAGAAATTGGAACCCTTATACATTTCTGGTGGGAATTTAAAATAGTGTAGGCACTTTGGAAAACAGTTTGTCAGTTCCTCTATAAGTTAAACATAGGCTTTCCGTGTGACATGAAAACAGGTGTTCAGTGAAAATGTTTACAAGAATGTTCATAGCAACACTATTTACAATAGCCAAAAGATGGAATCAGCCCAGATTCCATCAGTTGATGAATGGATCAACAATAGATGGTATATCCATATAATAGAATATTATTCAACCATAAAAATGAGTGAAGTATTGATATACGTACAACATGGATAAACCTCGAAAACATCATGGCAAGTAAAAGAAGGCAGTCACAAAAGCTTATGTATCACATAATTTAACTTATATATAATATGTAAATAGACAAATTCATAAGGCAAAAACGAATTAGGAGTTGTCAGACACTGGGGGACAAGGGAATAGGGAGTGACTACTTAATAGGTATAGGTTTCTTTTTGGAGTGAAGAAAAATTTCTTTTTTTTTTTTTAATTTATTTATTTGAGAGAGAGGGAGAGAAAGAACACAAGTAGGGAGGAGAGGCAGAGGGAAAGGGAGAAGCCCCACTGAGCAGGGAGCCCAATGCGGGGCTCGATCCCAGAACCCCGGGATCATGACCTGAGCCGAAGGCAGACGCCCAACAACTGAGCCCCCCAGGCGCCCCTGAAGAAAAATTTCTTAATGAGATAGTGGTGAAGGTTGCATAACATAGTGAATGTACTAAATGCCACTGAATTTAACTCTTTAAAAGATTGATTTTATGTTATGTGCCTTTATTGCAATGTAAAAAACTATTGAAAATATGGAGAAAATACAGTTCAGTATGAAGTATTTTACAGGTCTCCATTGTACATATGATCCAATAGTTTGCTTTCAAGCCCTGTTTAGATTCTACATTAAATAAGTAATTGACCAATATAGACTAATTCACCTAAATTATTATCTTTTTTCTTGCCATCCTGTTACATGTGAACACACAGTACTTACATGCAATAGTCCTTTCAAAGTAGACTTAATTAGTATAGGCTTATAACAAGAGTCAAGTGCATTTATGTATTCTATTTTGTTTTAAATTTATACACACACACATACATTTGGCTTCACAGTTGTTAGGAATTCATGAAACAAAGATGTTTAAATGGGCAAGTAAAAAAAAAAAAATCAACAGCCTTGTTCTTACTCTCTTAATTAATGACCAGAATTTTTTGTGGTATAGTGTTTTAGAAGAATTGTCATTTGGCTGGTTGTGTGATTATCAGGATCAGTTCTTTAACTTACCCTTTGACTCCAGCTTTCCGCAGTGATCACAATGGGAAGACCAATCACTACTGTCAGATGACCTCCTAAAACAGGGCAAATGGAATAAATGAATAGCCTGTAATGAAATGAAAAGCTGGATTCATTCTGGGTCCAAGGAGAGTTTAGTTTAATTATATTCAACCCACTGTGTAATTATTCAGTGTCTATAATGTTAGTCGCAACCCCCTGCACAGTGCTTATCAAAGAAAAATTACAAAGATAAATAAAATACATTTTGATTAGGAATTTGCATTCCTCTAGAAAATTGGTTTTCCTTATAAATATTCACATTTGTTAAGTATTTCCATATATTTTTATGAAATGATCATTTCATTTCAGATATTTCACATTTACATCGCTCTCTGAACTCTCCCTTTTTAAACTTGGCTTCTATTTCTGGTACAATTTACAATTGTTTCCCTAGTTCTAACCTTAAAGTCAGGAATATTTACCTCAGTATTCACTTGCCCCAAGCCCTTTCCAAACCATCTGAATGTTCCCCAGGCCAAAAAGGCAACTCTCCCTGGCTCCACCTTAGAAGAGAGGGATTGGAACACCACATCCAGTCAAAATAGATTCTAAGTATCTTCTGAGATAACACCATTTCCTTTTCTCTAACACCACACCATATATGGTTTATCATCACTTTCTCCAGAATGTTGCAATAACCTCTTTACTGACATCTCTCTCTTATGGAACCAACATCCTGCAGTTCATTCTCCTTGCCACCAAATGATGAAAAATTTGATAGTACCACTCTCCTGACAAAATTTCTGTAATGGCTCCACAAAGCCTACATAAATTCCAAGTCATTAAGCCTGGAACTGATCCTTCAAAATCTGTACCTACCTATATTCTAGGAATCATCTCAGCCCCTCTTTTCCATTGTCTGATTACCAGCCATATGATGCAGATATCAGACTGCTCTACATTTTTAAACATGTACTGTTGTCCTCTTCCATTTGGAAATTAGGAAAATAAGAAATTAGATTCTCTCTGCCTAGATTATTCTTCCCAATCTTGTCTGCTTGGCAAACATTTATTCAGACTTGAGTACACTTCAGTTTCGACTTTGAGAAATTTTCTTTTCTCTTTAAAGGCAAAAATAAGACCTTTCTTATTCTTTTATTCCATAGCACTTTGTAAGTGTCTGTGTTGTCAATGTGCTATCATAATTACTTAATTGATGACACATCTGTCTCACCAAGTAGGCATGGTTCTCCTCTGTCTTTGATCTTTTCCTCTCTGTTCTATTTATAGTCTCCAGGGTCTGATATCTGTTCCCTGTGCATTTCCATGAATATTTGTTTTTAAAATGTGATGTCACTGATGCTGATAAAACTTATGAAGAAAATGGTAATTATATTGAGTATGTACTATTTGACATGCTCTGGGATAAATGCTTTATGTGCTTTAATTGCTATAACTTGGAAATTTCTTATTTTCTTTCAACTCTACAAGGTTGTCTTAATTCCCTTTTTTGTTTTGTTTTTTTGTTTTGTTTTTAATTCCCATCTTTATATAAATCATAAAGATGGTATTCAGAGAGCATACCTAACTCTTTAAGATCACACAACTGTGAATGGTGGTTCTAGGTTTTCTCCTTAATTAGGCAAAGTGACAAATGGTCAAGACCAGACTTCTGGAATGACTCCTAGCATTGCCACCTCTTGGTTGTGTGATATGGACATGCTATATTTTCTCTATTTCAGTTTCCCCATTTATAAAATGGGCCAGTACTAGTAAATACCTCATAAGTTGTAGCAGGTGTTCAATGAGTCAACAGTTATAGAAAATATTTAGAACAGCATTTAGTGTGAAGTAAGATAAAACATACCTTATTTTTATCACCTCCCAGAATTCTCTGACCTGTTTTTTCTTTCTTTATTGTCGCTCTTTATGGTTTCAGAATTCTCATCTCTCCATACCCAGTTGCCTCATTGGCCTTCCTTCCTAGATATACAATAACATATGAACAATGAAGATAAATATTTTGTTATACCTTGACTTGAGTATACAGGCAGAGCGGAGTTCTGGAGCCTATCAGACACATTTTCATGATACATAATAGTGAATTGAGATATATTTGGCACAATTAAAAGAGAGAGTGGATGTGAAGAGTTTACACCAGAGGTTGACCAACCTTTTCTGGAAAGGTCCAGGTAGTAAATATTTTAGGCTTGCAAGCCATACAGTCTCTCTTGCAAAAGCAGCCTTGAAGTGCAAAAACAGCTGTAGACACCATATAAATGAATGCACATGGCTACGTTCCAATCAAACTGTTTTTAGACAGTGAAACTTGAATTTCACATAATTTTGATGTGTCAAAAAATTCAACTTTTTTCAACCTTCAAAAAGATATATATAGATATAGATATACATACATACATATATATATATATGACTATATATATCAATATTTCAGCACATGAGCTGTATAAAAGCAGGTGTTAGGCTGGATTTGTCCTGTGACCATAGTTTGCTGACTGATTTAGACAAAGAAGCTCCTTCCAGAGATTTTTACATTTAGTTCTCCTCCCCTGGGTTGCTGTGTTTGTTGATATTCAAACATTCTTCTAAAGTTTTTTTGTAAATCACCAATCAGCTGAAGGTCTTCTGAGGCATGGATAAGCCAAGGTCTGTTTTTGAAATATCTGTAGAAGGAAGGAAGGAGCTAAGACAGTATAAATAATAAGATGGCAGGCACACGCATGCACTTATATTAAAACTGCAAAAACACTTTCTTACCACATGCGTATCAGTGAAGAAATCTGACAAATGATAACTCTGACTTGGAAGAAATGATTTCTGAAAGAATTGAATAGAATGAGCATGCAGACAATGCTTCCTTTACTTCTTCTAGCTGATTTGGTCATTTACCACTGTAGGTGAGTGTGAAATATCAAATGTTATTTGAAACTTAAAGTTCTTGAGATCTACCTTTAGTAACTCCTAGCACAGATTACTCCCTTTGGAAAATCATGCATTTGAGAGGTCAAGCAAGAAAGGGACCCTCTGACATGATGTGTTTCCTTTGGAGATGTCCTGACAAAGAGAAGAACATATGTAGCAAGTAAATATCTGACAAAAGCAGAAAAATTAGACAGGTTCAGTTTTTCATTTTACTCCCTACCTTGCAGTTCAGTTCCTTTGAAATCAATGAGAATCTTTAATGCAGAGGAGATATGCACAAGGCCAAAAGAAATGAAAGTCTGATCCACAAAGACCGGTATTCAATGAAAGATTAAATAAAATGCTGCTGAGGTTTTTTTCTTCTTTTCTTTTTTTTTTCCTCCTGACTATCAAAGCAAATGATTTTAGAGATAGACAGTCATTTGTAATAATAGTAATAATCTGGTTAATTGTTACATGGTACTGCTTTACCTAGGTTTTCATTCAGTTTTGCTCTGGTTTAAAATATATTAGAGATTTTAAGAAGAATAATTTGATAATTGTAAATGTTAAGCATGATACAATTAATAAGAAGTTTTATGATTTAACCAGTAAAGAAGACTGAAGTATGTAAGTTTTTTTTTCTATAGATCAATAGAATAGTTTATTAGTCATAACAAAATGTTTTTGTGAAAAGCAATACTTAATGTCTTTGCACATCCCGATTTGCCCACTTTAGTTTTTGGTTACTCTATTTCAACTCACTCCCTTGCTCATAATTTAAGGTTAGGCCAAGCCTCTGTCTTTTTGGAAAACCTGATAGAATTAAAATCTCAAAAGAAAAATCTAACTATAAATTCTTTAAAGATTAATACAGTTTAACAAGCATTAATCCTTTTGATTACCTATTAAAAATTCATTTAAGTGAAGTAAAACTATAGAAAAAACCTTGAGTCTATTAATTCTAGGGCAAGTATATAAAAATTAGGATATCTTTCTACATGCCAGATTTTATTGTCCATCACTTCTCTATAGCCTTTTCATGGAAGAGGAAATGTACATTTATTAAACCCAAGGGAAAGTGTATTTTTGTGTCTCACACTCATTTAATGCCCCATGTTAGTCTTTTTATCGAGTAAACTAACTCTTTAACAAAATGTCATATACTTATTTCTTAGATTTTGAACAGTGTCTAGAATAAAAAAAGAAAAAAAAAAAAAAAAAGAACCAGCCACCATGATTGTTGTCTACACTTCTGAAAGCTTTGCCTGAAGACAGTGCATTTGAAAGTCTAGAAGGAAATGAATTCTTGACAACCATAGATTTTTGTGATTCAGATATTATACAGGAGGAACCATATAGTGCTCTTTTTCTATTATGATGAAAGAAGAGGCTGCTTTTATCATCTACAAAGGCTGGTAGCTTTCTTATTTCTCATTTTATAAATATTAATTGGTCAACTTACTCTTTATATAGACCATGCTACTACTAGGACAAGGTCTAAATATAATGACCTCAAGGAACTTACAGTCCAGGTGAGAAAATATACTTTATTCTTAAAAATACCTTTAATACAGAAGAATTTAAGTAAATTATGTAGATGTGCTGCCCTCTTTAAAGTATTGGAACATAGGGGTGCCTGGGTGGCTCAGTCGGTTAAGCATCTGCCTTCAGCTCAGGTCATGATCCCAGGGTCCTGGGATTCAGCCTGGCGTTGGGCTCCTTGCTCAGTGGGGAGCCTGCTTCTCCCTCTCCTCACCTCTTATGTTCTCTTTTGCTGTTTCTGTCACTATCTCTGTCTGTCTCAAATAAATAAAATCTTTTTTTAAAAAAAGTATTGGAACATAATTCCCCATCCATTAAGTCTACTTTTAGTGACTTGCTTTCAAAGGGTAAAGTAATAAAAGGAAGAAAAAAGTAACTTTATAGTGGAGAAACCTGGCATGTATTTGCCATGTGATAAAAGTAAACATTATCAGTGAAAAGTTATATTGATAACATGTACTCTTGATATGGTATGTTGAGAATTCGGCTGTATCTCTGTCGTCTTCCTCCAACACGCATAACCCCAGTCTAATCATGAGGAAACATCAGGCAAATCCCAGTAGAATGGCATTCTGCAAAATGTCTGATCAGTACTTCTGAAAACTATCAAGATCATGAAAAACAAGGAAATTCTGAGAAACCATCTCAGCCATGACCACTAAACATAATGTGGTATCCTAGATGGGATCCTGGACCAGAAACAGGATATTGGGTAAAAACTAATGAAATCTGAAGAAAGTACTGACTTTGGTTAATGATAATGTGTTACCACTGGTTCATTAATTATGATTAATGTACCATACTAATATTAGAGAAAACCGAATATGGGATATATAGGAACTCTCTGTACTATATAGGAACTCTCTGTACTATTTTTTTCAATTTTTTTTTGTAACACTAAAACTATTCTAAAATAAAAAATTCATCAAAATGTTTTTTAAATCATCAATTTTAAGAATAAAATCAACAGGCGCGCCCTAGGTGGCTCAGTCGGTTAAGCTGCTGCCTTCGGCTCAGATCATGATCCCAGGGTCCTGGGATGGAGGCCTGTATCGGGCTCCCTGCTCGGCGGAGAGTCTGCTTCTCCCTCTCCCTCTGCCTGCCTCTTTGCCTACTTGTACTCCCTCTCGCTCTGTCAAATAAATAAATAAAATCTTAAAAAAAAAAAAGAATAAAATCAACAGGAGTGCCTGGTTGGCTCAGTGAGTTAAGCATCAGACTCTTGATTTCAGCTCAGGTCTTGATCTCAGGGTCATGAGTTAAAAAATAAAAATTAAAATTAAATTAAAAAAATAAAATAAAATAAAAATAAAATCAACAGAGAAATAAAAGAGATCACGTATTTAATAAACATTTGGGGAAAAAATATGGGAAGTCTAAGAAACCCAGAATCAATGGATGTATTTTTGACCATTTGGAAACGTCTTTTAAATTATTTGCATGTGAAGTTTTGGTGCTATTATCATCTGTCATGAAGGTAATACAGGCATGTTATACAATAAATAAATTTATTTACATATTTATATTGGCATAAAGAGAATATAAGAATATAAGTATTCATATTAGTATCATGACATCCCTTCCAGAGAGAAGTGTGATGAAAAAATTCTGTTTTAAATCATCTGGCTTAAAAATTCTGTTTTTAAACTGTTCCATACCTCAGTACATTTAGGTAGTGATTCGCTTTGGATAAACAGTTATAAACACACATAGAATTTTATTGCTGGTACTCATCACAATAAATCCCAGGGTTTTAAGTGGGGCTGTAGTAGTTACAATATCTATAAATTACTTAAAATATGTCTGTAGAGACAGTAATATATGCACATGTGTGGTTCACCTGAGTTGTGCTAGTCAGAGATTCTGATTCCAGAGGCTGTCAGCCAGAATTTCATAGGAAGACCACATACCACAGTTAGAGGCTATCAATAGTTCCCACCCATACTTTAGCCATACTGATCTCATTCAGCACCTGTCTTTGGTAATAAGCAAAATAAATGTTAGTTGTGAATTTTCACTGGTGAAATGAATAACGTGAATTAGCACATTGGCAGTGCGGGATAGGCTATACTGGGGAATATAGTTTGTTTTCAAAATATATAAATGGATCAAGATGTTTCAGAAACACTCCTCATCCTTTCATGAACAAGACAAAATAATCTAGAGCAGTGGTGTTCAGTAGAAATATAATGAAAACCACATGGGTATTTAACAGTTTTTTGTAGTTTCATTAACAAAACTAAAAAAAAAAAAAACAAGTGAATTTAATTTTAATGAGATATTTTATTTAAACCAATAAATCCAAAATATTGGCATTTCAACTTGTAATCAGTATAAAAAAATCAATGAGATATTTTACAGTCCTTTTTATACTTAGAAGAAATTGGATGTATTTGAAACTTACGACACCTATCAGTTCAGAAGCTATACTTAAATTAGAAAAAATGATCTATATTTAGATTTAATGTAATATATTGTTGAAAAGTAGATTCATATACTCAGATATTTCCAAACATACCTAAAAGTTGACCAAAAATTGAATAGAGCATAAAAATAATTTTTCTTTAAAATTTGTTTTTATAAAGCCTAAACTAGTTAGTTTTTTAGAGTAATTTGGCTTTAAAGCAAACTGTACCAGTTTCAAAACTATGTCCATGTTAAGTAAATTCACCAACTCATGTCAACTCACGAAGTTTGAATTCTATTGGGTGCTACATAAATTTGAAAGCATCTCTAAATTTATCAATATCAACAAAGTGTTCTTTGAAAAATGTTTTGTTTTTGCAGCTCTCTATCATAAAATATTATCACTTATAATTACAGTCTTCTATATATAGAGTCATGTTAGAAAAAATGTGCAAAATTATTATTGGTCTATATTATGAAAAGCTTAAATTTTAATATAAACACTTGCATTGTTTATTTAGCTAGGTACAAACTTTTTCCCCCTTATATCTTCAAATTCAGTCTTTTATGTGCAGTGGAATATTGGAGAGAAAAAGCAAATGACATGACAGTATTTTTTTTGACAATATTTTTTTGATTCTTGAATATTTGGCAACCATTCCTTTTAAGAAAATCTTGAATTAGAATTGATGGTGAGTGGGAGTGTCATCACCAAGATGGTGGAATAGGAGGACCCAGCCTCCTTCCCCCACAGAAGATCTAGAACTATATAGCTGTTTGTGAACAAAACAGCTCTCTGGGAGAGGTCTGGGATCCATTTAAGAAACCTCAGTAACACAGTGGAACACAAACTTGACAATAGCTACAGACAAAGGGAAGGAAGAAGAACTTCATTTCGCCTGAATCACCCAAAGCCAGCGTAGCTCAGCACCAACAGGGAACTCCAGCTAGAAAGAATCCCCTTCACCAGGAAAGGCAGGGCAGGGTAAGTTACCAGCTTCCCTAGCCTTTTGGGGCACCACAGGCTTCACCTAACCCAGAAACCAGAGAAGCTGAGATGTATAGAAATGGCTTAGAAGAAGGCAGAAAAGCAGGGATTGTCAGTATTAGCTACATGGTAGGAGTAATAATGGTTGCCAGTGACCTGCTTTGCAGAGGACCTCAGCAGCTTTTGCCAATGAAGAAACCAAGGGCCAGCACAGCTGCTGTGGATCCTCTGCAAATTTCATGGTTTTCTCAGGTATCCCCATTAGCAGAAGTCAGCTGCCTGAGACCTTCTCTGCTTCCTCCTACACATAACTCCCCCACTCTCTTCCGCCCACTGCAGAGCCCAGGACTAATACTGGGACCCAGCAGAGGCCTCTGTGGCTGTGCAAGTACAGGATGCCAGGATAGGTCCCCCACAACAGATCCCCACCATATGCACTCTTGGGGCCAGCTGCCTACCCCTCACCCCGTGCCCAGTGGCTCATCATCAACTGCCACCGCCAGGCACATGCCCGTGGGAGGACAATGCCGCAGCCACAGGAGTGAGTACACACCGACAGCCAGGATCCTGAATCCATCTGGGGCCCAGACCTGCAACTGGCCCCTCCAGCCTCAAACCCGCACCCCCCAGCCTGATTCACCGGCCTTGGCCTTTACTGCTACATAACATGGTGGGAATCAACAGCCGCAACTCTGGATTAATTCTAGGAGGTACACCAAGATAATTTATGATACTTTCCTGTTGGAATAACCTTTTTCTTATTATGAAGTGTTCCTCTTTGTTTGCACTAAAGATCCCTTACTTAAAATTGACCTTGCATAATATAAATACACCAGTTTCTTTTGATTAACATTTGCACACGTTGCTTTAAGTCATTCTGAGTACTCTTATAGAAGTGTCTGACTAAGCTATTGAAATTGGGATAACTTTTTATCTGATTTTGGCAATCTTAAACTTTTACTTGGTGTGTTTTTCTTTTTGATTTGGTGTAATTAATGATAGGGTTTTAATTTTTTTTAGATCTTACTATTCATTTTCTATTTGTCTCATGTTTTTCAAATTGTATTATCTTTTTCCCTATCTTGGTAACTTTTAGATCATACAGATACTATCATTTTCCTTTTTTCTACCTCCATCTTATAAGTGACACATATTTAGCCATATTTTAGTGATTACACTAGAGATTATGATATGCATCATTGTCATGATGTCAAAAAAAACCCTAATAACCAATTAGTGAAGTGAACCTTCTTAAGAAGTCATAGTTTAAACCATTAATTGAATTTACTATTTTTAAGGGCACTTTTATTAAGAAAAATAATGATGAAAATTATTATCGTGATAGTATCTTAGGAAACATTTCGCTTTTTAAAATCTGCAACCAGAGGAAAATTGATTTAAAATGGCAAAGCCTTTTTTTCCCAGTAACTAGGACTGTAATTGAGAATGGACACTAAAATTAAATAGCTGTCAGAGTGTTCTTGGCTACTGATTTGAAAATTTCAGAGATATAGGTTATAATTTATCTGATACCTCCTGCTATTATACTGAAAAAATGCTTGGCTTTTGTGAATGATTCAGCTTGCCAATTAGTCCTACTGCTCTGTTGAGGGAACAAAGATATTCAACAAAGGGTGCTCTTTAATCTATGAGATTCCCCACAGTGATTTCATGTACTGCCAAATTTCACAGATTGACATCTTATTGTAATCCTATATAGCAAGGCAGTAATAGTCACAAGAGGTAGATATTTTGACTTGGAAAAGAAATGAGAGCATAAATACAACCTCTCTACTCTAGTGAATATTGATATGTTTTGACCTATGGTAAAAATAAATACATGGTAGATAATCTATTCCACCTGCAGCTTTATGCCAAAATTAGTACAGAAACAGAACAAAACAAAAATCCTCCCACAATTTTGAAAGAATAAATGGAAATAGATGTGAATGATGAATATCTTTTTGTTTGTTTCAGATAAGTGTATGTTACTAATTTATGGGCCATTAATTGGTATTTAATATTTAGAATTGGGATAACTATTTGATATACTCAAACAATTCATTTTACAAATGAGGAAATTGAGACTGGGGACCAAGTATTTGGGGAGGTCTATCAAGCTTGGACTCAAACCCACTACCTTGAATACATCTACAACATAGTAATTATCATATCCTAATGCAAATGGTATTTTCTTCTCTGAATGCCATTTTATAATTTGAGTTCTTTAAGAATAGATAAAATGGAGGCCCCTGGGTGGCTCAGTCATTAAGCGTCTGCCTTCGGCTCAGGTCATGATCCCAGGGTCCTGGGATCGAGTCCCACATAGGGCTCCCCGCTCAGCGGGAAGTCTGCTTCTCCCTCTCCCACCCCCCTGCTTGTGTTCCCTCTCTCGCTGTGTCTCTCTCTGTCAAATAAATAAATAAAATCTTTAAAAAAAAAAAGGAATTGATAAAATGATTGGTTAATTTTTTTGAATTCCTAATACCTTATATCATTTTTGGTACACTGTGTTAAATAAATATTACTAAGTAAAAGAGAATATTACAAAAGTTCCAAAATTATACTTTAATTACTTAAGGAGAAGCATATTAACTTAAAAAAATATTTACATGTCACTTCATTTTCACAAAATATAGTATAATAACAAATTAGTAATTAATACAAATTCCAATGACACTATGACCAATAACTAAACAGTTATACACAATTTCCTATTTGCCTGATGATTTACATGGTTTAGCTCATTGAATGTTTAGAGTTTTTATAGTAATTGGTACACAGGTGTAATTACAATTAATTTATTCACTCATCCACTAAATATTAATCTATATATTAGATATTGTTTTAGGCTTTGGAGGATTTATCACATGTAAAAGATAGTTTCTTCCTCCATATGTTTCTTATATTCTGGTGGGGCAGGATATTGCCACAAATGTAAATAAAGATGAAATTAGTATTCCAGATACTGAAGTTTAAAAACAAAAACAAAAAAACGGGAATGCAATAGGGAGTTGTAGTATGTAGGTGAATGGAAATGAATCTAATACAGTCAGAAAGCTTTTTTTAATGGTTAACATTTGAAATAGAATGTGGATAATGAGAACAGGTGAACTATGGAAGTATCTGGGATACAGTTACAGTAAGAGAGACAGAATGGCCAGAGGTAACTTAATGTGGCATAAATTGTAGTGGTTCAATTTAGACACACAGGTGAGATAATATAACAGTTATATTATCATATTAAGTGTACAAGGTACATTTTAATGTTTTGTAGACCTGAGTAAGGGATTTATGTTATACTCCGTATACTATGGAAAGTCGTGAAAAGGGTTTAAGCACAAAGAGGACAATCTGATACCTACTTCAGAAAAAGGAATGTGGGTTTTCTGTGAAATATAAACTATCGTAAGAAAAAAATGAAAGAAAGAGAGACTATTGAAATAGCTCAGGTGAGAGGTGATGATAAATTGGTCTAGGAGTGAATCAGGAAATGGTGAGAAGTGACTAGATTATGAATGTATTTTGGAGGTAAAACCAGCAGTAGTGCTAACAGTGCCCCTTCGGATCACAGTGTTTGTATCCGTTGGGGTAAATACCTAGTAGTGCAATTGCTAGGTCATAGGGTAGCTGTATTTTCAACTTTTCCAAGAACCTCTGTACTGTTTTCCAGAGTGGCTGCACCAGTTTGCATTCCCACCAACAGTGTGAGAGGTTACCCATTCTCCACATCCTTGCCAACATCTGTTGTTTCTTGTGTTGTTAATTTTAGCCATTTTGACTGGTGTGAGGTGGTATCTCATTGTGGTTTTGATTTGTATTTCCCTGATGCTCGGTGATGTTGAGCATTTTTTCATGTGTCTGTTGGCTGTTTGGATGTCTTCTTTGGAGAAATGTCTGTTCATGTCTTCTGTCTATTTCTTGATTGGATTATTTGTTCTTTGGGTGTTGTCTATTTTGTATTTTAGCTACTATATTCTAAGCTTCTTGAGGGAAGGGATATTTTATTTTTTGTTTTAAAACATTTTTATAATATATTGAACAGTGTTTTATTTATAGGATACAGTCAATTAGTACTATTTGGTTGAATGGTATTGTAATTCATTATTTTAAAACTTAATTTTTAAGGTAAAGGAGAATTTGTTTTAAATTTGGATTTTGTTGAAGTCTTTAAGAAATATATAATATAGTTGACCTTCATCTCAAGAATGTTGGCAAAATATCTCCCTCTAGGTATACTTTCTCTGCAGGTGCTTATTCAGTGCTTTTAACCTTTTGCACAAAATGCATGTATTTAAAGCCTTGTTTTCATTATATATTTTTCTGGATTATTTTAAATTTGAATATATCCTTTGAAATAGAATGCCTTAAAATAAATGTACTTTATTCAGCTACGGCCTCCTTAGTATGGTATTAAAGCAAATACATTTCAAGCCAGTTCAGAACAAACAGCAATTTTAAACCTTTTAGTCATAAACTAGTCAACTCTATGTGAAACATTGAAATGTTTAAGAAAGAAAATCATGGGTTTTAAAAAAAAGTTTGAGTTTCAAGTTGTATATTCAAATGACTAAACTCCTGTGGTTCAATTGCTATCAGTTAAGACCTTTTTAAAATTTTATTTCATCTTAAATTTTCTGTCTTGGTGTAGAGAATTTTGAAAAGGCATTCACTTCAAAGTTTGCATTCAAGTTCAAAAAGGATTTAAATATTTATTATTAACATTTTTATGCAAATATTTATTTTTATAAATTATAAGATTATAATCTCTGCTTGTAATTTAAATTTCTCCTAAGTAAGTTGTTTGTTTGTCTAGGAGTTTGTCAAAGGAGTATTGTCAAATACTCCTTTGTTTGTCAAAGGAGTATTGATGTGCAGCTTAGACAGCTAATAAGATTGCCCTCTCTTCCTTTTATTTAGCCAGTCTGTGGAACAAAATGTAGAGACTGCAGTATTTTCTAGGAAAGGAGTAGGAAAAGAGAAGCTGTTTAGTACTCTGACCATTGATCTTGATGAAAGGACTATCACTCTTAATTTATATGAGAAGGCTTTGCTTGATAAAGCCCTAGGAAACAACTACACATGGTTAAAAAAAAAAAAGATGCTATTGAAAGAAAGAGAGGTAGAAGGACAGGTGTTTGAAAAGTCAGGAGTAAAACGAAAGAGTAAGGGGAACCTGACATAGTTCCAAAGAGCACAGATTTAGTATAGATAGACTAAATCAAATTCATTTAAGTTAAGGCTCTCAGTTTCCAAACACATATAATATATGGCTCTGGTTTCTTTATTTCATAAAATCAAAGGCAAATCTTAAGAATCAGAAAATATAGAGACCAAAGAAATTTAGGGAATCTAGAGGTGCTAAGACGTAATGGGCAAAGGATTATTTTAAGTTAGTAATTTTTAACTGTTTCCTGGTCAGATTTCAAAATTTCAAAAGCATTTAAATTTCAAAGCATAATTATATAAACAATGTTTCTGACAGGTTTGGAATAGTTAAATCATTTAAAAGGTCTTTATATATTTAAGGAAATAAATTTATTAGCTTAAGGGAAATTCTTTCATTTTTTATTTCTTGTTTCGGAAACCAGAGAACCAAAGATTTATTAAAAGCAGATTATATTTACTTCCTGTTTGTGTTTCTTCTGGTAGATCTGTGCTTGATCTAAAAGCTTATCAACTAATGCACATTTCTTGATCTAAAAGCTTATCAACTAACGCATATTTCTAAGAAATCTAACACAGGGAATACCATCCACAGAAGGCCCAGTCTTTATTTCTCATTGATGTCTCTATCTTGATACTGAGTTGTTTGTTTTGTTTTGTTGTTGTGTTGTGTTGTATTGTGGGTTTTTTTTTTCCTTCCAAATAAATTAAGCTAGCAAATATAAATGGAACATCAAGTCTCCATTAGCCAATTTTGCTTAAAGCCTAGAGCTAAAGACTGTCCTAATCTGCTAGTGTTTTTCCTTCTTCCACCTGGACACCAGCCTATCTGGGCTAGGTCCCGCTGAATATGTGATAGGTCCAAATCCAGACTGACTTGGAAACATCAGGTCAGCCTGAACACAACACTCCCGGAGTATGATGCCTCCCCCTGCCTCTGACTGTGAGTAAGCAGCATAGAAGGGAGCAACAGTCCTTTTGGGGTGAGAAGATGTAGATTCTCACATGTACACCAAGAAATTTCAACATCAGCTTTTATTTTATTTTATTTTTTTTTTTAGAAAGATTTTCTTTTTTTTTTTAATTTTTATTTATTTATTTAAGAGAGAGAATGAGACAGAGAGAGCACGAGATGGGGGAGGGTCAGAGGGAGAAGCAGGCTCCCCGCCGAGCAGGGAGCCCGATGCGGGACTCGATCCTGGGACTCCAGGATCATGACCTGAGCCGAAGGCAGTCGCTTAACCAACTGAGCCACCCAGGCGCCCAACATCAGCTTTTAAACTATATTTAGGTACAATTTCTATAAATAAATTATCTGATTGAAGTTGGAAATAAGCTCATATTTAAAACAAGCCAAATAGGAAAAAAACAAAAACAAAAACAAGCCCATATATCATTGGCATAAAAAGGACAACGTATCACTGGGAGATGTTTTATAACAACACATATGTCTCAGGTCTAATGTGAGAACATTTGTTAGAGAAAGGCTTGAAGAAAAGGAAGACTGTATTTTTCCCTCTTGAAGTGTACAGAGTGATGCTGCATGTGGAGGCAGATGTGGATAAGGGGAGACACTTGGGGCTGAGAAAATTCTCCAAATATCTGAATTACAGACACTTAATATGTACATGTGTATGTAGGAGGTTAAGTTCACTAGTACTTTATTAAATATACTCTCAATATTTTTCATAAAAATACTATCCAACCTAAAATAGTTCAGAGTTTGCTTACTTTGCAAATGAATTGGGCAAAAAGGGTGGTTGCAGATTTACCTGGGACATTTTTCAGGATACTTGTAATTCTTCAAATTTGCAACAACCCAGTATGTATCATATTTTGGGGTTATCTTTACCTAAGGTGAGTCATATTCAGGCCAAAAGTTTTAGAATAAGGCAACCTTCAAAAAACACATTTGGCTGAAACAATACTGTGAACACAATTAGGAAGTATAGGGTATTTCCTAGGTAGTTGGGTTTGTCTTAGTCACAGTGAATTTTCCATATGCTCGATCTACAGAAGGAAAAATCTTGTTTCACCTACTTAATGACATATGCATTGCGATATGTGATTTATTAATGAAGTCAATACTATGACTGACATATTTACTTAGAATATTCCTGAGGTCAACATGTGCCTGAAAAAGAGAGATTATCCAACCTCCCGAAAGATGTGTAAAAGGAAACTGTTCTCCTTGCATCAATTTATCATCTGTCTCAGTACCTTTCTACGTCACTTCAAGTCTGGCACTTTTACTGACTTCAAAGAGAGTTTAGCAGCACACTAGCTTGGTGGGAGCATGCATCCAGGCTAAGACACAGTACCTGTTGGTGTTAAAAGAGTCAATGATCCATATTTAAAAATAACTGTCCATAAAGATATAGCTATTTGTAGAAAGAGAGAGGCCCGTGTTAGACAGTTGATGAGTGATAGAAGATAAGCATTGTATATAATGAGAAACAAAAAAGGAACTACACCATTTAATTTTTAAAAAATTTTTTAAAGATTTTTATTTATTAATTTGATAGAGACACAGCGAAAGAGGGAACACAAGCAGGGAGAGTGGGAGAGGGAGAGGGAGAAGCAGGCTTCCCGCTGAGCAGGGAGCCCGATGTGGGGCTCGATCCCAGGACCCCGGGATCATGACCTGAGCTGAAGGCAGACGCTTAATGACTGAGCCACCCAGGCGCCCCTACACCATTTAATTTATAATACCACCTCCATGAGAGTTTCAGCGTGACTGTTTTCTTTATGAGGAGTATGACATAGCTGTGAGTATACTCTGCGATAATTTGCCCTCATACTGTGGTCATTGGTTTTTAATTGTCTGTACATGACCATCTATATGTGTATAGGCACTTTTCCCTCCAGAGTGATATAGTGATATTGCTGCTTTCTGGGTAAAGTGCATGTGCTAGAAGCTTCAATGTTTACATAGGTAGAGAAAAAAAGTGAAGGATAGAAACAATAGTTAAGTAGAGGACTCTGCAATATATTATGATATGCATAGCATTTTGGGAGGGAAAGAATAAAGGATTCTTTGACCAAAATAATGTCGTTAAAACTTTAGCTCCTTGGTGGTAGCACTTTAATTCTCCTATCAGAACCACAGTGAAGACAGTCTTGTCTCCTGGAGGTCAATCTATGAAAATTTACAGGTACAAACAGCTGAGAAACTTCTTATTCATTAATAAATTATCTAGTAAAACAAAAGAATGGATACAGAGATAGCAGCAAACCAACATACTATTGAGTGAAGGCAGCTACCCCTTACCTCACTCTTCTAACTCTGCTCCTGGAGACCACTACAAATATCTTCTCTGGGACTGGCCTTGACATTCTTCATAATAATACTGTAAAAAAATATTTGAAATAGCCTAAAATCAGATGTGAAACCTAAAATCTGGGATCTTTGTTGACATTAACTTCTCTATTGTTGATTTTATGCTCTCAATGATGTGGAGGGCCTCTCTGAACAAAAAGGCAGCCATCAGCAGCAGTTGGTCAGGCAGTGACTTTACTGAGTAATTCTGCTCATCTTTGTCAGAAGTGAAATTCAAGAAGGTTGAATCCTGTTAAAATATCCATCCTAGGTTTTAACTGATAAGGAGAATTATAGCTTTATACAATATAACATTTCCTTGAAAACATGAGTAGAAATGATTTTGGGTAACGTGAGTTATAAGTTAAAATACAGAAGTTGCTTCTAATAGAGTGCCAGAAATGCAAATTTCAGATGTTTATTCTTATTTAGTTGCTTACATAAGTCATATATGTTTTCCTAGGAGTAGATTAATTGAATGAGAACAGCTGTATCTTACTGCAATTACAGAGAAATAAAATACACAAACAAAAATATTGAGAGAAACCAATTAAATTTCTTGTTCTCTCAAGTAAAATTAGAAACATTTTAATTAAAATGAAATGTTATAAATACACATTTAAAGAGTTCTTGATAGACATTTAATATTTAGTCAATATATTTTAAATGCTTTATTAAAGATACAGGTCCACTTAAAAAGTAAATCCAGCAACTATCTAATAGGATACATTTCCCTGTCAGCATATTTAAAAAGCAATCAATATCTCACCTGACACTGCTCATTTTGTCTCAATTAAAATGAAATATAAATCCACAAAAGCAATTTCAGAAATTGCTTGAGCAAAATAAATTCAGACAAACCAAAATGATCATTGGTATTTGTCTTAAATCTTGCGCTGTGTAAACCTTTTTGCTGTAGAAAGTGTAGAAGTACATATAGCACTCCTTATAGAAGAAAAAGCCCTTTCAAAATTAACTCTAAAGAAGTTTTTATTAAAAATTCCACTAAACTTTTTTTTAGTAGTGATTTTAACTCAAGAAACTGACATTAAAGGGCACCTGGATGGCTCAGTAGGTTAAGCAGCTGCCTTGGGCTCAGGTCATGATCCCGAGGTCCAGGGGTCCTGGGATTGAGCCCCGCAGTGGACTCCCTGCTCAGTGGAGAGTCTGCTTCTCCCTCTCCGTCTGCCCTTCCCCCACCCCGCTCATGCTCTTTCTCTCTCTCTCTCAAATAAGTAGATAATATCTTAAAAAAAAAAGAAAGAAAGAAACTGACATTAAAAGCAGGGAAGTAGGGAAAAGGATACCAGTAATCATGTTTCACAAAATGGGATTTCCTTTCCCTTTCTATTTCCCTTCCCTTTCCTTCTTTTCCCTTTTCTTTTTTCTTTTCTTCTCAAATGTGACACATTTATTCAAGTGTAAATGTAAAAGTCCTTATAAGACAAAAGGACCTATTAATTTCAATATTTATTTTATTTGTTTTTTAATTTTTTTATACTTTCACTTTATTTTTTTTAATCTTTTATTTAAATTCCAGTTAGTTAAGATACAGTACAATAATGGTTTTAGGAGTCGAATTCAGTGATTCATCACTTATATACAATACCCAGTGCTCATCACAAGTGTCCTCCTTAATCACCCATCTAGCCCATCCCCCACCCACTGCCCCTCCATCACCCCTCAGTTTGTTCTCTATTGTTACAAGTCCCTTAGGGTTTGTTTCCCTCCTTTTTTTATTTTCTGCCTTCCCATATGTTCATCTCTTTTGTTTCTTAAATTCCACATATGAGTGAAATCATACGGTATTTGTCTTTCTCTGACTGGCTTATTTTGCTTAGCATAATACCTTCCAGCTCCATCCACATCATTGCAAATGGCAAAATTTCATTCTTTTTGATGATGGATATTCTTTTCTTTTCTTAAATTTGTTCATAAATGTTCTGTTGCTTAGTTCATGTGTCCAAAAATATATGTTTTATGAAGTTCTCACTCTATAACTCCAAAACTTACTTGGCAGTGGGAAATGGGTCATTAGCAGAGTTTCTTTGTCATTCAACAAAATAAAATGAATATGAAAACTTATTCTTTTTGAATGGAAATATGTGTATGTGGTTGTTATTAATATTGTTATATTTAACTGGAAATACCATAGATTAGATTTTGTATGTTTTATGATTTTTGGATGTTGACAACTAACATCTCTAATCATCTGTATGCTGTGTTTTTACCTCATCATAGTTTTAGACGTGTATCAATTATCTTCAAATATTATTAATTTAGGTTCTGGCCATAAGCGTTTTTATTTTATTTATTTATTTATTTATTTAAATTTTATTTATTTATTTGACAGAGAGAGGCACAACGAGAGAGGGAACTCAAGCAGGGGGAGTGGGAGAGGGAGAAGCAGGCCTCCCGCCGAGCAGGGAGCCCGAGGTGGGGCTTGATCCCAGGACCCTGAGATTAAGACCTGAGCCGAAGGCAGATGCCCAACGACTGAGCCACCCAGGTGCCCCAGCCATAAGCGTTTTTAAAAGAGGGTCTAGGGGCACCTGGGTGGCTCAGTCGTTAAGCGTCTGCCTTCAGCTCAGGTCATGGTCCCAGGGTCCTGGGATCGAGCCCCACATCGGGCTCTCTGCTTGGCGGGGGGCCTGCTTCTCCTTCTCCCACTCCCCCTGATTGTGTTCCCTCTCTCGCTGTGTCTCTCTCTGTCAAATAAATAAATTAAAAATATTAAAAAAAAATAAAAGAGGGTATAAAAAGGGGGAGACACAACAGGAGAGAGAGTATGAAGAACTGAGAAGCCATCATTTGTTGAATCCATATTATCTTTACAGTGCATTCACATATGCTAATTTACAGAACTACAGAATAGTCCTATAACAAATCCTATTTCCACAAAAGATTTCATGAAGTTAAATAACTGCTGCATGTGGTAAATAATGAGCAATCTCTAGAGTGGCTCAAATAAAGACTAAATCTCAAGGTGTCTTACTGCTGATTTTATTGTTTTGACAAACCATTCGATTTCTCTAAGTTCTATCCTCATTATCCTCATGAGATATACACTCAGATATATAATATTGCTTTAAAAGTGTATGCTGAAGATGAAATATAGTGTATATAGAATATTTAACACAATACCTACCATATAGTAAATATTCAAAACATGAATTCACCTCCCTTTACAAGGCCCCAGAGCTAATATCTGGAACACAAAATAAGTTTAAATTTCAGAGCTATTCCACTCCCTTACCTATGCTTAGGTTATCTATAAACATGGAACAGTTCAGGGAGATGAAGAACATTCATAACTGCCTTGGGTTTCTGAATTAAGACTGTGGTAACTTTAAGAAAATAAAATCAAGTAGTAATGTAAATATATAGATACTGATGAAGCATTAAAAATGGACAAGCTTATAATCAGTCCTCTATGAATTAAAAATTAGTTTAATTTTAATGATAAAATGAGAATCAATGAAACTATTATTCACCTAGGAATTGTAATATGTGTTTGGATAGAAAATATTTGAAAATTTTAGAAATAGCACCTCTCTAAACCTATTGACCAAAGCAACTTTCTTCCAATCTGTTTCACATATTGGCAGATATCCTCTTGAAACTCATTTTGGACAAAGAGTTCTATAGGTAGAATGAGAAATTATAGCACAGTTTCAGGATACAAGGTTAATAGATAAAAGTCAGTTGTTTTCCTACATACCATCAGAAAACAAGTGGAATTTGAAATTAAAGACACAATACCATTTATATTAGCACCTCCAAAATGAAATGATTAGGTATAAATCTGACAAAATATGTGCAAGATCTCTATGAGAAATACTACAAAACTTTGATGAAAGAAATCAAAGAACTAAATAAATGGAGACAAATTCTGTGTTCACAGATAGGAAGACTCAGGAGGGCACGTACTGAATGGAGCACTGGGCGTTATGCGCAAACAATGAATCATGGAACACTACATCAAAAACTAATGATGTAATGTATGGTGATTAACATAACATAATAAAATTTTTTAAAAATGTCATTTTTTTCCAACTTGACCTATAGATTCAATGCAATGTCATTCAAAATCCCATCAAGTTATTTATAAACTGATCTAAAGTTTATAAAGAGAGGCAAAAGACCCCAAATAGCCAACATAATATTGAAAGAGAAGAACTTAAAGGACTGACACTGTCCTACTTTAAGACTTACTATAAAGCTACAGTAATGAAGACAGTGTGGTATTAGCAAAGAATAGACAAATACATCAGTGGAAGAGACTAGAAAGCCCAGAAATGGACCCGCATAAATGTAATCAACTGATCTTTTTTTTTAAGATTTTATTTATTTATTTGAGAGAGAGAGAATGAGAGAGAGAGAATCACATGAGAGGGGGGAGGGTCAGAGGGCGAAGCAGACTCCCCACTGAGCAGGGAGCCCAATGCGGGACTCGATCCAGGGACTGCAGGATTATGACCTGAGCTGAAAGCAGCCGCTCAACCAACTGAGCCACCCAGGTGCCCTTGACTGATCTTTGACAAAGGAGCAAAGGCAATGCAGTGGAGCAAAAGTAGTCTCTTCAACAAATGGTGTTGAAGCAACTGGATATTCTCCTGCAAAAAATGAACTTAGACAAAGACCTTACAACTTTCACAAAAATTAACTCAAAATGAATCATAGACCTACATGTAAATATAAAACTCCTAGAAGATAAATAGGAGAAAACCTACACGATCTTAGGTATGGTGATGTCAGTCAGTCAGTTATTTATTTATTTATTTATTTATTTATTTATTTATTTATTTATTTATTTAAGAGAGAGACAGAAAGAGCACAAGCAGGGGGAGAGGGAGAGGGAGAAGCAGACTCCCCACTAAGCAGGGAGCCCGATGCGTGGCTCAATCCCAGGACCCGGGGATCATGACCTGAGCCAAAGGCAGATGCTCAACCGACTGAGCCACCCAGGCACCCCAGTGATGTCTTTTAAATACAACACAAAAGACCAGTCCATGAAAGAAATAATTGATAAGATCAATGTTATCAAAATTCAAAACTCTGCATTACAAAAGACAACATCAAGACATTGAGCGGACAAGCCAGAGAATGGGAGAAAATATTGGCAAATATCTGATATGACTATTTTTCAAATTATACAAATAGCTCTTAAAACTCGATCATTATAAAAAAGAGGTCATAATACGAAGATTGAATCCCAAGGTAAACTGTGGACTTTGGGTGATTATGATGTGTCACTGTAGGTTCATCCTTGGTAAAAAGTGTCATGCTAGTTGGTGATGTTGATAAGAGGGAGAGGTTATGCATGTATGAGACTATGCATGTATGAGAAATCTCTATCTTTCTCCTAACTTTGTTGTAAACCTAAAATTGCTCTTACAAAGTAGTCTTTTTAGGGACGCCTGGGTGGCTCAGTTCGTTAAGCGTCTGCCTTCAGCTCAGATTATGATCTCAGTGTCCTGGGATTAAGCCCTTTGTGAGGCTCCCTGTAACTCTCCCTCTGCTCCTCTTCACCACCTGTGTGCTCTCTCTCTCAAATAAATAAATAAAATCTTTTTATACAGGCAAAGAGTCCAGTACTTTGTAAGTGCTCAGTTCATTAATCAATGGCATAGTGTTAGTTTTCAGATAACATATTCTTATTTACTATTCATTCATTCTCCAAAGTGAACCCCAATAAATTATTGTTGGACATTTTTTATACATCACTTTTTAAAATACATAGTTATTTCCCTGAAGGCAATGATCCTTTATAATTTATTTTTGTGCACTCACTACTAGCTCATGGGGTACTTTACATTGTACATGTTCAATCAGTGTTGAAAGGATAAGTTAATATGCTCCATTGTCCTCAATGACAACAACATTAGAGTAAAAATAACATCAGAGTTAAGCCTTTATATTCTTCAGATGTTTAACTTTTACACAGATTTGGCTTTTGTTAAATTATTTTTTACATCAGAGGTATAAAACTAAATTCCTCATCTAGTTAACTCATAATTTCTCTATTCCTATCTCAGATCTAAAGAAATGGGATTTGCAAAAAAGATACCTTTTAATATGGGGTGGGCATATGGAAAAGGAAGTAAAAATCATCAGTTTACCCTTTTTAAAGCAATTATGTGAATCTCCAAAAAATAAAATGAAAAGTGGTACTATATATGTTGGCCACCAATAGATTTTTTTAAATGATGTCCCCAATTTATGTATACCAGTTTTTAAGTGAACATAGCTATTACTTTTATCTTTTATTATAATCCATTGGAATATCAAACCAGGATATGATCTAAATCATCCTTTCAGTTCTTCAGTACCAATGTTGTGAAAATTGCATTTGAATTCCTACATAGAAACACAGATCCTATGATAACTATGACAAATAAAGTAATCTGAGAAAAGCAGATATCAATATGCTGTAATATTTTCATTTGTCTAAATAAAATGAGGATGTGTTAAAAATCATGTCTAGACAAAGAAAGGAAGCAGAGAGTTTTAAGATTATTCATTGGATTCAAGTTTTCTTAATAGACAATTCAGATTGTCCAGGCAAAACAAATCCCAATATATGGTTTGGAGATAATATAGTGTAGCTAAGCAATAGCGGTAGACTTGCGGGTACGGATGAGCTTTCAGCAATATGAATGTAAGATGAATGGTTCTATGCCTCAAAATGCAGGGTGTTAAGGATTCTGAAACACTGATTGAGGCGAGAAATATTTAGAAAAGTCTATCTATATTTTCTAATTGTACTTACAAAAGCTGTTTACAATGTAGGCAAAATGATGCAAAGGAAAGGAGCGGTGGAGTGGAATGAGGTACCTTGTTCTCTTAGAAACAGCCCTGTTAGAAATCATGGTGAGCGCATTCACCCTCAGAGCCTCAATATTTTAAATAGTAAAATTAAGAGGTTAGAGTAGATTAGGTAAAGTTCTGATTGTCTATTTATTGTGACGTGCGGTTTGTGAATCAGAAATGTTCTGTCACTTAAACAGTACCTTCAGTCGACATGATCCGTTAGTTACCAGTGTAGAGAGTAAAACCCAGAGAAACAAAATTATTTCTATTATAGATAAAGATATGTTGACAGAATTTTGACCTTAGGCCCTTTATGGTAGAAGGCAGTTTATTAAAAATAAATTATCTCAGAACTGGTGTCTTTCTAATACAATTCCAGAAAGAATTGTTATATTTTGATATTTTTAAAAAATTACATTACAGATATGACCCATGAAAGAATGCATATTAGAATTATGATCTTATAGAAACTTTAAAAATGAAATGGTTTGCTGTCACTGAACAGAATATTTTCTAATTGAAGATCTTCAATCAGAGTTGCAAAGCTGTGGATGACTTAGCAGGGTTCTTTTGTCTCTTCCATCATCCAGTTTTCATGGGATTTGCGTGTACTTCTCTGGAAGTCATTATTAATACTTTTGCTAATTATTGTCAAAGGAAATATTCTAAAGGGAGGTAGGAGCAGTAGTATAATTTAGAAACTGATATATCAGACTAAATCTAAGTCTGATCTGATAACCTTTTTCACTAAAGAACTACAAAACAAGTTGTGTATAAAATTAATTATATTTTTATTAGATTCCAAAAGACAATTGCCTGTTGAGAGTCAATCTAATGATATGATATACAGAAGGGAAAACTGAGAAAACAAGTGCAATGGAAATACAGTGGTGAGTCTATTGATTAGGGATGATTCCAGTTGATTCTTTTTTTTAAGATTTTATTTATTTATTTGCCAGAGAGAGAGAGGGAGAGTACAAGCAGTGGGAGTGGAAGGCAGAGGGAGAAGCAGGCTCCCTGCTAAGCAAGGAGCCCGATGTGGGACTCCATCCCAGGACCTGAGCCGAAGGCAGACGCTTAACCATCTGAGCCACCCAGGCACTCTCCAGTTGATTCTTGATTTAAAAATAATGAGGAAATGTTTTATTTCAGTAAAATTTCAATACATCAAATTACTTCAATAGACTACTACTTGGAGTTTCCCAATTTAAAATATAGTCTTAAGGACTATAAAAATTAACATAAATTATTTGATTTTAAGTCAAAGAACCAGCCAGGTAGTTTTAAAGATTAAGATGAAAACAACTAATCTGATTTATGTCTCATTTTAAGTATTTTGACTAGTATTTCTGTCATATTTATTTGATTTACTTAAAATATAAGTATTTCCTTGATTGTATGGGATATCAATAAATTTAAATACTATCTCAATTTTTGTGATATATAGTTGAGGATGACAGAAAATAAAATATCAAAAAAGAAACAACAAAAGTCTTTATAATTGTCAACGTTGATACAATGACTCCTCTAAACTTCCCATTCTAACAGCTCATCTGTATACTCTTAGCTATTGAGATAAATATTCTCAAAATATGTTATGACTTAGAACCTTTTCTATCTTTCTTTCTCAATGGTTAAATTGCTACATAAAAAAATTATAATTGAAAATTTCAACACTATAGTCAGCTTACAAATACAGAATATAAAACTTTAAGTTCTTTGTGTATTTAAAAGAGACTTAGAATAAGAACATTTGTACCGTACACTTTATGCTGTTGTTAACATGACTTTATGTGAAACTCAAAATCAGTTTATTTCATTTTCTTTTTGATGGATTGCTTTCCTTCACTTGAGTTTCCATATAATTTGTAGGTAAGAAGCAAGGAACTTGGGGCTCCTGGGTGGCTCAGTTGGTTAAGAGTCCAACTCTTAGTTTTTGGCTCATGTCATGATCTCAGGGTCCTGGGATCTCAAGCCCCGTGTTGGACTCCACACTCAGTAGGGAGTCTGCTCAAGGGTTCTCTCCCTCTCCTTCTGCCCCTCCCCCACCCCCGCTTGCACTCTCTCTCTCGCATGCACTCTCTCACAAATAAACAAATCTTAAAAAAAAAAAAAGCAAGGAACTTGACTTGTGAAATGGCAATATGACAAGGTCCACAGATCTGTTCCCTGACAAAACAATTGAAAATTGATGAACATTATATTTTTTTATTTTTTTAAAGATTTTATTTATTTATCTGAGAGAGAGAATGAGAGACAGAGAGCACGAGAGGGGAGAGGATCAGAGGGAGAAGCAGACCCCCCGCCAAGCAGGGAGCCCGATGCAGGACTCGATCCCGGGACTCCAGGATCATGACCTGAGCCGAGGGCAGTCGCTTAACCAACTGAGCCACCCAGGCGCCCCACATTATATATTTTTTAAAAAATACTGTTTAAACTGTGGAAATTGTCCTGAGAGCATAGAGCACAAGGAGATAAGTGTATTTAATCAAACTTACAAAGTTCTCCTAAGAACACTGAAGAACTATGGCATTTGAGCCACAACCTTTTCCCTTTCTCCTCAGGTCAATATGATGGAAGTTCTACTCCAGGTGTATATGGTGAGAATATGGTCTTCTTCTCCTCCAGCTCCAAGTTTTGGGTGATGGGTTCTTTCTGGTGAAGCAGCCCAATGACCTGCTAATTCTCTCAGTTCCACTTCCTGTTTCCATGGGTTAAATGTTTTTAGATTCCACATAATAAGTGAGATTATATAGTATTTGTCTTTTTCTGATATACTTCACTTAGCATAATGCCCCCATGATCCATCTATGTCACAAATGACAGGATTTCCTTGTGTGTAATATTCCATTGTGTATCTATACCACATTTTATTTATCTATCCATCAGTCAACACTTACGTTGTTTCTGTGTCTTGGCTATTGTGAATAATGCTGTAACAAACATGGGAATCTCTTCAAGATAGTGATTTCAGTTCCTCTGGATATATACCCAGTGAGATTGCTGGGTCATGTGGTAGTTTTATTTTAAATTTTTTGAAAACTTCAGACTGATTTTTGCAGTGGCTGTACCAATTTATATTCCTTCCAGTAGTGCACAATTGTTCTTTTTCTCTTTTTCTTCAGCATTGTTACCTCTTTTTTTTTTTTTATAATAGCCATTCTAACAGGTGTGAGGTCATATCTCATTATTGCTTTGATTTGCATTTCCCTGATGATTAGTGATGTTGAGCACTTCTTCATGTATTTGTTGGCCATTTGTATGTCTTCTTTGGAAAAATATGTTTAGGTCCTCTGCCCATTTTTAAATTGGATTGTTTGTTTCTTTGCCATTAACATTTTTTCATTGTTTTTATGAGTTTTTAAAAAATATATTTTGGATATTAACATTATCAGATACATGGTTTACAAATATTTTCTCCTATTCTGTAGGTTGCCCTTGATTTTGTCAATTTAGTTTGATGTAGTCCCGCTTGCTGATTTTTGCTTTCGTTGCTTGTTCCCTTAGTGTCATATACAAAAAGTCATTGTCAGGACTGATGTCAAGGAGATTTTTACCCATGTTTTCTTTGGGGAATGTACTTTTTCAGGTCTTATGTTAAAGTCCTTAATCCATTTGAGTTCATTTTTGTGAGTGGTGTGAGTTATGGGTTCAGTTTTATTCTTTTGCATGTGGATATCCAGTTTTCCCATTTATGGAAGAGACTGTCCTTTCCCCACTGAGTATTCTTGGCTCCCCTGACAAATATCAGTTGACCATATATGTATGAGTTAATTTCTGGGCTCCCAATTCTGCTCCTTCAGGTTATGTATCTGCTTTTATGCCAGTACCACATTGTTTTGATTATTGTAGCTTTGTAATATAGCTTGAAATCAGGAAGTAAGATGCCTCCATGTTGTTTCTTCTCTAAAATTGTGTTGGCTATTCAGAGTCTTTGTGGTTCCATAGGAGTTTGAGAATTGTTTTTTTCTATTCTTTGAAAAATGCCATTGGGATTTTGGTAGGGATTGCATTGAATCTATAAATGGCTCTGGATAATATGGATATTTTAACACTATTATTTTTTCCAATCCATGAACATGGAATATCTTTCCATGTATTTGTGTCCTCAATTTCTTTCATCAGTGTCTTATGGTTTTCAGTCTATAGATCTTTCACTCCCTTGGTTAAATTTATTCCTAACTATTTTATTATTTTTGATGCTAATGTGAATGAGATAGTCTTCTGTAAATGCAACTAATTTTTGTATGTTGATTTTGTATCCTTAAACTTTACTCAATTTGTTGATTAGATCAAAAATGTTTTGATGGCATCTTTAGAGGGCATTTATATAGAAGATCATGAAAAAAAAAGAAGATCATGTCATCAGCAAATAGAGACAATTTTACTTTTTTCTTTCTGATTTGGATGCCTTTTATTTCTTTTTCTTGCCTAACTTCTCTAATTAGGATTTCCGATACTTTGTTCAATAGGAGTTATGAGAGTGGGTGCTCTTGTCTTGTTCCTTATCCTAAATGGAAAGCTTTCAGCTCTTTACCATTGAGTATGATGTTAGCTGTGGTCTTCTCATATATGCCTTTCTAATGTTGAGGTGTATTTCCTTTATGCATAATTTATTGAGAGTTTATATCAGAAAGTTGAGTTGTTGAATTTTGTCAAATTTTTTTCCTGCATCTATTGGGATGATCATATGATTTTTGTCTTTCATTCTATTTATGTAGTGTGTCACATTTATTGATTGTCCTAGGTTGAAACATCCCTGCATCTGAGGGATAAATTCCACTTGATCATGGTATATCATCTTTTCAATGTGCTATTGAATTTAGTTTGCTAGTATTTTGTTGAGAATGTTTATACCTCTATATATCTCTATAAGAATATAGTCCTGAAGTTTTCTTTACTTGTGGGTTTGGTATCTGCATAATGCTGGCCTTGTAAAATGAGTTTGGGGGGCTCCCTCTTCAATTTTTTGGAAGTGAAAGTAGAAAAGATACTAATTCTTTAGAATTTACCCTTTAAGCCATCTGATCCTGGGCTTTTCTTTGCTGGGAGGTTTTTGATTACTATTTCTATCTATATTTTATATTTTTTCATGATTTTACTTGTTAGGTTATATGTTTCTAGGAACTTAAATATTTCTTCTAGGATTTCCAATTTATAGGCATATAATTGTTCACAGTAGTCTCAAATGATCCTTTATATTTCTGTGGTGTCAGTTATAATGTCTCCTTTTTTATTTATAATTTTATTTATTTAGGTCTTCTTTCTTTTTTCCTTGGTAAATCTAGCAATATGGGTGTCAATTTTGTTAATGTTTTCAAAAAAATCAGTTCAGATTTGTGTATCTTTTTATTGATTTTCTAATCTATTTCACTTATTTCTGCTCTGACCTTTGTTATCTTCTCTCTTCTGCTTAATTTGGGCTTGGTTTGTTCTTTTCCCACTTCCTTGAGGTATGCAATTAGGTTGTTTATTTGAGATCCTTTTTTTTCCTTAATGTAGGCATTTATTCCCATAAACTTCTGTCTTGCACTGCTTTCTTGCATCCCGAAAGTTTTGATATGTTGTGTTTCCATTTTCATTTGTTTCAATATATATTTTTTTAAAGATTTTATTTATTTATTTGAGAGAGAGAATGAGAGAGAGAGAGCATGAGAAGGGGGAGGGTCAGAGGGAGAAGCAGACTCCCTGCTGAGCAGGGAGTCTGATGCGGGACTCGATCCTGGGACTCCAGGATCATGACCTGAGCCAAAGGCAGTGGCTTAACCATCTCAGCCACCCAGGTGTCCTGTTTCAATATATTTTTTTATTTTCCTTTTGATTCATCTTTAAAGCACTGGTTGTTCAGGTGTGGTCTTTAATTTCCACATATTTGTGAATATTATAGTTTTCCTCCTGTTATTTCTAGTTTCATAGCACTGTGATGAAAACATACGTGACATGATTTCAATCTTTTAAAATTTGCTGAGCTTTGTCTTCTGACCTAATATATGATCTGTCCTGGAGAAGGTATCCATGTACAGAGAACAACATGCATTCTACTGCTGCTGAATGTTGCTGTTAGGGCTGAATGAAGGTGCCCTATGTGATGGCAAGGGCCAATGCAAACACATACATAGTGTCAATGGCTGGGCCCAAGAGCAGAGGTCAGCATCAGTTGCAGGTACACAAGCAGCTATGGGGTTTCTGTGTGTCAGCATGTACTTGCATGACTGCAGGGGCTAGCCACAACACATGCATGATGGTTGGGGCTAGTGATGAGAGTTAGGTCAGGCAGCATGCAGTTATGTGACTGCTGGGGTTAGCTGCAAGCATGCACATTAGTGCAGCACAGTGATAGGAGTCAGGGCTGGCTTGGGAGCCCAAGCAGCTGCAGGCCCCAGGCTGTCTGCATGCATCTGGGTGGGTATAGGTGCTAGCTTTCAGTGTGCACACAGAATTTGATGCTGGTGATAGAAGGCCAGGGCCAATGGCTTGCACGTACATAGCTTCTGAGACTAGCTGGGTACAAATATTGGTGCTGGCCAATGACAGAAATCAGGGCTGGTACCAGGTCCACAAGCACTGTACGGGGTGGGGAGGCTCTTGGGCAGCTGGTGTCTGCAAACAGGAAGGTCTGTGGTGAAAAACCTCAAAGCAAAATCTGCAAAGGATCCATGCTGGCTGTATTGGCTATTGGTTTCCTCAGTGGAGAAAGCCATGGGGGTCCTCTGTGGGTCAGTCAGGTCTATGAAGAGGTCCTCAGTGATGGCAGTTGGGGGTGTTCCAAGTGCCCACAAGGGCTGTTGAGCTCCTCAAGTGGCAAAGTGCTGGGATCCTCTTCAATACAGGCTATTGGGTACCTTTGTCACTTCTGCCACGTGGCTAATACTGTCTGTCCCCATGTTTATTTCTTGTTTCCAGCTGTCTCAGTTTTACTGGTATCTGGGAGGGTTGGGACCAAAGCAGATACTTTGTTCAGAGCACTGAAAAGTTGGGGAAACTGATGACTCATTTTGCTCTCTTTTTCCTGGTGAGGGAAGTTCTCTTAGTCTAGGAAGTTCTCTTTGGTGAGAGAGAGCTGCCCGGGGCCGTGAGATGATGCAGGCAAATGAAACTGTTCTTCCTACCTTTGTGAACTTATTTTCAGGTGTTTTGCTCTACTGTGTTATTAAACTTTTTAAGTGGACTCCTGAGCTCTCTCAGAACTATTTTTGTTCATGGACAGCTATCTAATTGTTTCTGTAGGGGCATGGTGGCTGGGGTTTTCTACTCTACCATTTTGATTATTTCATTCTTCGTCATTGAGTTATGTTTTAGAGAATCTAGTTCTCTGTTGAAATTGTCCATTCATTCACCTATTTTGACCATATGTTTCCCATTTAACACATTAATCACTAATTGCAACCTTTCCTACATTATACTCAGAAGCTACACATAGGAAAACTGGAAAATTAAGGAAAATTTTACAATTCACATAATATATATATAAAGTGTGGGAAAAAAACAAGCAAAAAAGATGGGAGCTCTCAGAAACAGCAATTATGTTATCAGGTGGCAAGAAAGAGAATACTGGTCATATTCTAAAATTTTACTAAGGTAAATTTTGATAGAAAAATATATGAGTGCCCTTACTTCGTAGCACGAATACTATAAAGATTATTCATGAAGGTTGGTAGCTCTCAAAAATAAAATTTTGATATATGATCAAGCTGAGAAAAATAGAATCTATTTAATTTAATATGTTTATACATGCAGCAGTCTAATGCCAATGAAATATTTAAAAATTATATATAAAATATGGATTTATTGAGAAACCCAAGGACCAATATTTTTTAAATGTCATAGACATAAACAAAGAATATATAATGTGTCCCTTGATTAAAATAGCAGCAAGACAGCCTTTCTTGATATACTCTATGATAACTTCCTATTAAAATAACTGCACTGAAGGCATAAGAAAAGATGAAAAACAACATCTCAGTGTTAGATAACTCTTAACCACATGTTATCATATGAGAGTACCTAGTTGGTGGGGACAAGATTGGTATATAAGAAAAAGAAATGATAACTGATGAAAGTGTTGTTTATAGGGGATATGTGAGGAACTTGCCTTTAAAGTAGGAGCCTTGAGTTTTTATAGTAATTTGAATTAAAAGAATATAGAATGGGTATAAAATTCAAGAATGTTTCAAGTGTTTTTATTAGTAATATGAAAGTATATTTACATCTAAGATTTTTTTTTCCTGGAAAAGAGAGTATAAGGTCATCTACTGAGCATGAGAGGAGACACAAGATATCATTAAGAGGATAAAGAAAAATATTTTTAATATACTCACAGTCTTTTCCCACTAGATTTCCAGAGTGCTGAAACTTCTACCCAGGAGATTAGAAGTTATTACTCTGAAATCTCACCAGCCAAAGAGGCAGCATGAGATTCAAGAAAAGAGGTAAATAATATTGAAAGAGAGAGAGACATTCAGGAAAGAAACAAAAGAGACCTCTAAAAAGTTAAAACTACTAGTAATTGATTAAAACAGTGTGCCAAATGAGAATTGCCATCACCACATGTTTTTGATCTATACAATTATGCTCTTTTAAACATAATAACTTCATAATAACTGATCCAGAATATTTTTAACCTAAAAACAACTTCATAAGTCTGGTCCAGAATGTAGTTAGTTACCTTGCATTGTCCATGAGTTAATGGAATTTCTCTTCTATTTTCTATTACCTGTGGTCTGGATCCATGTTTTCATCGAAGTGTGAATGCTAGAGATGGGCTGTAAAAAACATGAAAGTAGAAAATATAAAGAAGCCTGCTCTTCTGGCTACATTCCTGCTAGCTGCAGAAATAATAACATTGATAGTATCAATATTCCCTATTATGATGAACACATACAGTGTTTATTATGTGATAAGATGATTATGCATATCTTCATGTATTACATAATTTTAAATTCACAACTACCTTATGATGTGATTAGTTTTATAACAACTAGGCTTATACTTGCTACTTTATTTTAAATAAATCACTTCTCCCATACTTTTATAAGTAAATAGATGTTTATTTAAAAAAAAAAAGCACCGTTAATTGAAAAAGAAATAACCAAAGAGAATACTTTGGTTAAATTTACAAATAATTTGACAGCTGATTGCTCAATAGCAACACTGAAAGACAGAAATTATCATATGATTAAGTGATAAAGAGATATAACCTGTAATTCTATAAAACACAAAAACATAAAGAATAAAGGTAGCTGGTATAATGGAATAACCTGTGACATAAATTAATTGTTTCTTGGTGAAAACAGTATTATGTAGGGACACTATAATTCTTTATTTAAAATGTCCATTATTCAATATAAAATTAACAGATATGCCACTGGACAAGCCCATATGAGAAGGAAAGAATGAAAAGGCAAGAAGAAAAATATACAAAAGAAATAGACCATTGTTGGGGCAGATTATAGCATTAGTAGATAGACCTTCAAATTATTATGATTAATTGTTCAGAAGAACAGATAACAACTTGAAGAATTTTAACAGAGAATGATTTACTCTAAGATAAACTCATTTGTTTCTTTCCTGTACTAGAGTTCCTGTTTCTAGAAAAACAAAATTCAGCAGTGGGAATTTAAAATTCTTATTTTGGTTTAACAATAGATTAGATAAAGCAGAAGGAAAAAAAAAATGTAGACTATAGGTAGGTGGGTAAAAAAAAATATTCAGACTGACATACAGAAAGGGAAAAGAAAGAAATGAAAAATACATACATGAAAATAAGATAGTAGATATTTCTGTCAAACTTCAATGAATCCAGAATGCCTATTATGGTCTCTAAAATAATAGCAAACAAACAAAACCCAGTATAAGAAGTGTATAACTAACAAGACCCTGAGATCAGGACCTTAGCCTAAATCAAAGGTTGGACATTTAATCAACTGAGCTACCCAGGTACCCCCCAAAAAAATTGCCCAACATTTTTAAAAAATAAACTAGATTGCTCATAAGAGGCACACTTTCATTTTTTATTTTATTGTATTTTTTTCCCTGTATTGCCCCATTGACTGCCACAATCAGACAGACAGAAAGCACGAGGACACATTTTTCTTGCATCTCTAGTGAAAACCTTAGCAGCAGACAGTAACTGCTACAAGTCTGTCAAATAGATGCATAAGAGGCACTAAACATAAGAACTCTGAAAGGAGGAATATTTTTAAAAAGACTATAGCATGGAAATATGAGTAATAAAGGTGTAACTATACTAAAACCAGATACAAATTAAATTATTAATTGGACCCAGAGAACATATTTTATTTGATAAATCTATTAATACATAATGGATATGAATAACAATTTTAAATGTGCATGTATTTAATACCATAGCCAATAGGATAACATAAGATATAATTTAGGTATAACTGAAAGAACAAATTTACAGACTTAATGGATATTTCCAACACTTCCTCTCATTATTAGACTACTCAGAACATCAGTAAAGATACAGATTTGGAAAACACAAAATCAGTAGACATAAGAATTTAAGAAAATATGAAAAGAACTGAATACAGTTTTATTTAAGTACACGTGGAATGTTTATCAAAATTTACCATATATTGGGCTCTTAAGCAGATATCAAGATAACTTAGTTATTTAAATCATGAGAATGTTCTCCAACCACAGTGAGATTAATCTATAAATCAATAAAGGGGAGACAACTAGAAACATCCTTAAATTTTTGTAAATTAAATGACATACTTTTAATTCTTTTTTTTTTTTTTTTTTTTTTTAGAGAGAGCACATACACATGCAAATGGAGGTGGGTAGGGGGTGGGGGGAAGGGCGGGGAGTGGGGAGAGAGAATCCTAAGCAGGCTCCCCTCCTGGTGCAGAACCCTATGTGAGGCTCAATCTCATAACCCTGACCCGACCCAAAGTCAAGAGTTGGATGCTTAACCAACTGAGCCACCCAGGTGCCCCAGTAAACACCATACTTTGAAATAACCAGGGGGTCACAGGGGAAAATAGAAAATACTTTGAGACAAATAAAAAGGAAAACACAGTTTACCAAAATTTCTGGGATGTAGTGATAGCAGTGCATAGAGGAACATTTATAGTAATAAACATATACATTAAAAGAAAAATTTCAAATTGATAATCCAACTTTACATCTTAAGGAACTAAAAAAGAACAAACTTAACCCAAAGCTAACAGAAGAAAGGAAATAATGAAGATTAGAGCACAGATAAACAAACAAAGAAGAACAAAGAAGAATCAGTAACACCAAGAGTTGATTCTTTGAAAAGTTAAAAAAGAGTAACAAACCTTTAGCTGGATGAATAGAAAAAGAAGACACAAATAACTAAGATCAGAATATTAGTTTGGGGAATTACCATCAACGTGCAGATAGAAAAACAATTTTAAGAGAACAATTGTATGAACAATTATATACCAAAAATTAGATAACCTATATGAAATGGGCAAATTTTCAGAAACACACGAATCACCAGACTGATTCAAGGATAAAAATAAACATATCAGAACATAACTATAACAATTAAAGAGATTAAACCAGTAATTTAAAAACAAACAAAAGCCCCCAAAAACAAAATAAAACAAAAAAATCCTCCCAGTAAAAACAAGACAGGACCAGATTACTTCACCGGTGAATTCTACCAAATTTTTTTTAAGTAGGTTCCACATCCAGCATGGAACCCATCATGGGGCTTGAACCCACAACCTCAAGATTAAAACCTGAGCTGAGGGCAAGGGTTGGAAGCTTAACCAACTGAGGTACCCAGGTGCCCCTTTACCACACTTTTTAAGAAAAATTTAATACCAGTCCTATTCAAAGTTTTTCAAAAATGAGGGGGAGCACTCCCTAACTCATTCTTTGAAGCCAGTATTAGCCTGATACCAAAGTCAGATAGATAAAAGAATATTATAGATCATTACCTTTTATAAATATAGATGCAAAAATCCACAACAAAATACTAGGAAATAATGAATCCAACAGCATATTAAAACAATTATATACTATGACAAAGTGGAATTTATCCCAAGAATGCAGGGTTATTCAACATAAGAAAATCAATGATTAATAGACTGAAGGATTTTTTAAAAACTACATGGCGTTGCAATTGAAGCAGAAAAAGCATTTCACAAAATCTGACACTGTCATGATAAAGGAGAACTCAGAAAATTAGGAAAAAATCACAGCTAAAATCATACTCAGTGATGAAAAACTGAATGCTTTTCCTCTAATATCAGGAACAAGATGAGGATGTCTGCTTCCACTGCTTCTGTTTAACCTAATGAGTCTAGGCAGAGTAATCAGCCATGAAAAAGATATATAAGGCACTCAAATTAGAAAGGGAGAACTAAAACTATCTTCCTTTGCAGATGACATAATCCTTTATGTAGAAAATCCCCAAAATAATCCACAAAAGCCCCTACTAGAACTAATAAATGAATTCATCAAAGCTACAGATAAGATTAACACATTAAAAAAAGTTTTGTTTCTTTGTGCAGCAAATAATAACCTGAAAGGGAAATTTAAAAAGCAATTTCATTTGTAAAGGAAACCTATGGAATAAATACCTATAATAAATTTAACCAAGAAGGTGAAGACATGCACACTGAAAATTATAAAACATTTTTGAAAGAAGTTAAGAAAGAGCTAAATGAATAAAAAGCATTTCATGTTCATGGATTGGAAGACTTATTATTGTTAGGAAGGCAATATTCCCCGAAAGCAATCTACAGATGCAGTATAACATCTATCAACCATTCAACAACCTTTTTTTGCAGTCCTGGAAAAGCTGACTCTCAAATTCATATGGAATCACATGGACCAAAACAATATTGGAAAAGAAGACCAAAGTTGTAGGACTCACACTTCCTGATTTTTAATTACTACTAAGATACAATAATTGAAACAGTGCATTACCAAAATAAGGATGGACATATGCTCTAATGGAATAGAATTGAGAGTCCAAAATAAAGCCATATGTCTACAGCCAATTATTTTCAACAAGAGTGCCATGGCCATTCAATGGGGAAAGGTATACTCTCTTCAAGAATACTCTCTTCACACTTGAGGACAACTTGTATCACATGCAAGATGATGAAAACGGACCACTCACACCATATACAAAATTTTTTTTAAAAATGGTCAATGGCCTAAATATAAGCACTAAACCTATTAAACTCTTAGAAGAAAACATAGAAGTAAATCTTCATGACCATGGATTTAACTATGGATTCTTAGATATAACATTAAAAGCACAAGGAACAAAAGAAAAAATAGATATATTGAACTTCATCAAAATTATACATTTTTGTGCATCAAAGAACATTGAGGTAGGTGAAAAGAAAACCTATAGAACTGGGGCGCCTGGGTGGCTCAGTTGTTAAGTGTCTGCCTTCAGCTCAGGTCATGATCCCAGGGTCCGGGATCGAGCCCCGCATCAGGCTCCCTGCTCAGCGGGAGGCCTGCTTCTCCCTCTCCCACTCCCCCTGCTTGTGTTCCCTCTCTTGCTGTGTCTCTCTCTGTCAAATAAATAAATAAATAATCTTAAAAAAAAACAACCTATAGAACAGAAGAAAGTATTTACAAATAATATATTTGATAAGGGTGTAGTTACAACATATATTAAGAATACTTAAAACTCAACAACACAAACATCCCAATTAAAAAAATGAGCAAAGGACTTGAATAGACATTTCTCCAAAGAAGATAAAGAAACAGTCAATGCACATGAAACTATGTTTAACATAATTATTCATATGGAAATGAAAATTTAAAGTCCAAAGAAATAACCCTTCACATCCACTAGGACGGCTGTATAACAACACTTGCACCAGCAACAGTAGTAAAACAGAAAAGCCTAAGTGTTGACAAGGATGTGGAGAATATGTAAGTGTCATAATTTCCTGGTGTGACTGTTGAATAGTTCAGCCCCTGGGGAGAAAGTTTGATGATTCCCCAAGAAGTTAAATACAGAATTAACATAAAGCAGAACTTCCACTTCTATTTGAATACCCAAAAGAATTGAAAATAGGTACTCAAACAAATATATGTAGATGCATATCACAGAAGCACTACTCACAATAGCCTAGAGGTGGAAACAACCCAAGTGCTTCTCAAAAATGAACAGATAAACAAATGGGATATGTACATAAAATGGAATGATAGTGAAAAAAAGAATGAAGTCCTGATAAATATTACATCACATATTGTATAATGCTGTTTATATGAAATATCCAGACAATGTGAATTCATAGAGACAAAAAGCAAACTGGTGGTTGCCAGGTCATAGAGAGAAGGCAAAATATGGAGTAAGTGCTTACTATGTATGGTGTTTTCTTTTGGAGTGAAGAAAATGTTTAGATAAAGATGGTGGTTGCACAACATTGTGATTATACTTAATGCCACTGAATTGTTCATTTAGAAATGATTAACATGGTAAAATAATGATTTACATAATATGAATTTCAACTCAATAAAAGGAGTGACATCTCTGAGAAACAAATCATATGTAACTCAGATGACTTGGCAAATCAGTGGTGAGAAGTTGTACTGTGTATTAAGTACTAATAGTGACAAGAGGCTAATTAGCCAAATAAAGAGAAAAAAATAGCCTTAAGGACAAGAGCACAGCTGTCATAAACCACCTACCATGAGGTGTTGGAGGGGTCTGGGTGTACTCCCACCAAGATGGAAATACCTAAACTTGTGTTACTACACCAACTACATATAAAGAAAAAGAAGTCATACCTTGTAGCTGTCATAGTCAGTACAAACATGTTGATGGACTGAATTGTGTCCCCCCAAAATTCATGTGTTGAAGTTCTACCCCCAGTACCTAACCAGTTACTGGGTTTGGAGGTAGGGCCTTTGTTTATTTATTTTTTTAAGATGTTATTTATTCATTAGAGAGAGAGAGCACACAAGAGGGGGGATGGGCAGAAGCAGACTCCCTGCTGAGCCGGGAGCCCGACAACACAGGGGTCCACGCAGGGCTCAATCCCAGGACCCTAAGATCATGACCTGAGCCGAAGGCAGATGCTTAAGCATCCGAGCCTCCCAGACACCCCTGGAAGTAAAGAGATAATTAAGGATAAATGGAGGTCATATAGGTGGGTCCTCATCCAATATGACTGGTGTCTTTATAAGAGGAAGAGATACCAGGAAAGTTCACCCACATGAAAAAGGTCACATGTGGGTGGCTATCTGCAAGCAAAGGAAAGAGAGACTGCAGAAGAAACTAAATCTGCTGACACTTTGATCCTGTACTTCCAGTCTCCAGAACTGTGAGAAAATAAATTTTTGTTATTTAAGCTACCCAGTCTGGTATTGTTATGGCAGCCCTAGCAAACTAATACAAAAGCATGTAAATCTATATTTTATCTTTCATATGTCTGTGTGAAATTATTTTGAAAGGTCTCATGCACATTGGATTTATTTTTTTATTTACTTTTTATTTTATTTTATTGTTTTGTTAGTCACCATACAGTACATCATTAGTTTTTGATGTAGTGTTCCATGATTCATTGTTTGCGTATAACACCCAGTGCTCCATGCAATATGTGCCCTCCTTAATACCCATCACCGGGCTAATCCATCCCCCCACTCCCTCCCCTCTAAAACCCTCAGTTTGTTTCTGAGTCCATAGTCTCTCATGGTTCCCCCTCCAGTTCCCCCCGCTTCATTTTTCCCTTCCTTCTCCTAATGTCCTCCATGCTATTCCTTATGTTCCACAAATAAGTGAAACCATAAGATAATTGACTTTCTCTGCTTGACTTATTTCACATAAGTTCTGCATAAAAGGGCATTTTGTAAACTATAATGTTTTCACAAATGCAAAGCAATGTCATTAATTTTTAGGATATTCTACGAGTACATTGTTTGCAATGCATTGATTTGTATATGGTTCATAGGAATATTCTGAGAACACAAGAAAATGTAATCTGTTTCTATGTCATAAACAAATGTAACTTCACACATATTGTTTAGGGGGTATAGCTCAGTGGTAGAGCATTTGACTGCACATATATTGTTTAATGTGTCCTATAAAATCTAACATACAGTATTGGCAGGACTTCATGTGTATGTAATTATACATGAGAATATAATGGCTTCATAAAGTGTGTTCTGGCTTTTATGACAAAAGTATTAGGCAGTATGTGCTATTTTCATACTATTTATTATATTTGACTGTCGAGAATAATATTTCTATTGGAAGTAAAAGTTTATCTTTTACCTTCTCCCATTGTCCTTCGATTTTTTTCAAACCCAGCATCTTTTGCTTAATACTTGTCTGAATTTGGCACAAGCAAGCTTGTGAGAAGCTATTTCTTAATCCATTAAAGCAATACTTAAGTTGCTATAGATGTCAAGTAAGATAAAAGAATGAACATTTCTTTGTAAATTACAGAACATGGTGATATTATGTAAGTTTTATATGTTATGGCTCAGCAATTCATGTCTCTGGTAGGAGTGTAATAGTTGTGGCAAGGCGTGGTAGGAGAGGTGATGGAAAGAGAATATTAGCAGATCAGAAAAGTGTAAGGAGCTTTCATGGAAATTGAATATTAAGTCTTTCTTGTCAAATAGATGCTGTGGAAGGAGAGGACAGGAAGACAACTGGAAGAGATCTTAGTGTGATGATACAGAAGGGAAAGTAATAATGACATAATTAATACTGGGGAAAATGGCACAAAAGCATGAATTTAGATATAAAATTCAATGGCTTCCTTCTTCTCACCTTCAGCAAGGGGGGAGCTGAAAGGAGGAAAATTCCAAACAAGAAGCAGCATCCAATGTCACCTCCAAGAAACAAAGAGGCAGGGGGGTGGGGGGATGGGTTAGCCTGGTGATGGGTATTAAAGAAGGCACGTTCTGCATGGAGCACTGGGTGTTATACGCAAACAATGAATCATGGAACACTACATCAAAAACTAATAATGTAATGTATGGTGATTAACATAACATAAAAAGAAAGAAAGAAACAAGGAGGCAGAGGGTTAGTGAGTCTTACCCCAGTATTCTCCAGGACAAATGTTTCCAAATCCAGAGGAGAAATGAAATTACTCCTGCTTTCCTAGAAGTCCCTCTCTGCCACAGGAATCAATGTCATTTTCCATGTTTAAAAAACGAAATATAATTAAAAATAATTAAATGCACAGATCTTAAATATATAGCTCAAAAGGGTTTGGACAAATGCAATACCAGTGTAACCCATACCCCCATTAATAAATATTTAATAAAGAAAAGTCCTTTGTGATACTCACCAGGAAACCCTCTTTCTTCTCACCCAAAAGATACACTTTTCTTATTCTCAAAATAGATGTGTATGTGTTGTGTGTGTGCGTGCATGTGCACACACGCACCTGAATTCTTTCTCTGTGTATGTCTTTGTGATTCATTTGTGATGTTTTATGTATCCATATATATTCCTTTTATTGACAAATAATATTTCATTTGTTTTAAAAATCTACAATTTGTTTATCCATGTTCCCTAATACATAGTTGAGTTGTGCTGTTGCCAGATTGTGACTTTTATGAATAGAAATGGTATTATTTAATTTTTGTACATGTTAGAACCATATGTTTGAATTTTATTGGGTAAATAAATAAATAAATTCCTAGAAAGGAATGGTTATGTTATAGAGTGTATGTATTTTTAACTTGCAAAAATCTGCCAAATTTTTTCCCAAGTGGAAAAATGTGCAAACATTTTTTTTTAAAGATTTTATTTATTTATTTGAGAGAGAGAGCACATGAGAGGGGGGAGGGTCAGAGGGAGAAGCAGACTCCCTGCTGAGCAGGGAGCCTGATGCGGGACTCGATCGTGGGACTCCAGGATCATGACCTGAGCCGAAAGCAGTCGCTTAACCAACTGAGCCGCCCAGGCACCCGAAATGTGCAAACATTTTAACATTCCCATCTGCAGTGTATGAGAGTTCTAGATGTTCTGTGTCCTCACCAACTTTTAGTGTTGTCAGTTATTTTAAAATAATTTTAGCCATTCTACAGGCTATAAAACAATTTCTCATTGTGGGTTTATTTATTTATTTATTTATTTTAGGAATTTGCCTTTTTTTTTTAAATTCATTTGAGAGAGACAGAGTGTGCGAGAACACAAGCAGGGAGGACAGTCAGAGGGAGAGGGAGAAGCAGACTCCCTGCTGATCGGGGTGCCTGATGCGGGGCTCGATCCCAGGACCCCGGGATCATGACCTGAGCCGAAGGCAGCCCCTTAACTAACTGAGGTGCCCCCTCATTGTATTTTTAATTTGCACTTCCCTGATGATGTACACACTACTGAGCACCATTTCCTGTGCTTATTCACTATTCATATATCTGCCTTTAGGGAGTATCTATCACATCCTTTGCTATGACAGTCTGATAGGATGTACAATAAACATTTTTTCCCAAGGTGTGGCCTTTTTTTAATGGTGACTTTTAAAATTTTATATAGTATGATTTGAAATTTTTTGTTGTTCTATATTATGGTTAGTGCTTTTTGTGCTCTCTCTACTGACCGTATAAATGCTGATCTATCCTTGGATTGTCTACTCAGCTCCATTAGTTCCATTAATCTACTTTTTTTTTTACACCAATACCACACTATCTGATTACTCTATCATTACAATAATTTTTGAAATAAGCCAATGTAAAACCTCAGATGTTGTGTTAGGTTCATTGCATAGCCATATAAACTTTAAAAGCACCTTAGGAATATCTATTTTAAAACTTGTTCATGTTTTGATTGGGATTTTGTTGAATTTACAGATTATTTCATGAAAAATAGATTATCTTAACAGTATTGAGACTTTTAATCAGGGAATATGGTATAGCTTTCCATATACTTGGGTATTTTCAGTATCTCTCAGTAATATCTTGTCATTTTAATGTAAAGGTCTTAAGTATATTTCACTAAATATATCCCTAATTATGTCAAGTTGTATGATATTATTGTTAATTATAATGTTACTTTCACTTAATTACCCAGCTGCTGCTTTTATATAAAAATAAAATTGATTTTTGTATTTTGAGCCTTTCTAAATTCACTTACTATCTCCTGCTATGTCTGGTAGTTTTGGGGAGAATTCCAGAGAAATGGCTATGTGCACAATCGTGTCATATAAAAATGATAATGTTTCTTCTTCCTTTCTGAATATTATACATTTTACTTCTTTCCCTTGCCTTTGGGCCATGGATATGAAATCTAGTAAAATGTTGAATAGAAGTGGTGAGTGCACAAGTCCTTGCTTTTTTTAGAACACATGCCATAGTTTACATTTATGGATTATGAGTATAGTCATTTTCTAATGTTGCCATAATGAGTTATCACAAATTTTAGTGGCTTATGATGGTACAAATTTGTTATCTTACAGTTCTGTAGGTTAGAAGCCCAACACAAGTCTCCCTTGGTTAAAATCAGTGTCAATAGGCTGTATTCCTTTCTTTTTTTTTTTTAGGTTTGTTTATTTATTTATTTAGAGAGTGTGGTGGGAGGGGCACAGGGAGAGGAGAGACAGAATTTCAAGCAGGCTCCCCGCTAAGCGTGAAGCTCCGAAGCCGGGCTCGATCTCACAACCCTGAGATCATGACCTGACCTGAAATCAAGAGCCGGATGCCCAACTGACTGAGACACCCAGGTGCCCATAGGTTGTATTCCTTTCTTGAGGCTTTAGGGGAAAGTCTGTGTCTTTGACTTTTGCAGGTTCTAGAGGCAATCCACATTTCTTGACACGGGCCTCTTTCATCTTCAAAAGCTTGTTGAGTCCTTTACATGCTGCCATCTCTCTGACTACAGCTAGGAAATAGTCTCTACTTTTAAGGACTCATGTTCTTAGATTCACCCCACTCAGTTTATCAAGGATAATCTTCCAGTCTCAAAGTTCTTAGTTAATATTAATCACATTTGTGAGCGCCCTTTTGCCATAGAAGATAACATATTCACAGGGTCCAAGGATTAGGATACAAGGCATTGTTCTTTCTACCTTAATGATATCTATAGGTCTTTTTATAAATGCCATTTTCCAGATCAAAGAAGTTTTTTTCTCATGCTAGTTAACTCTGAGAGACTTTATTTTTATTATAAATGATTGTTTAATTTTGTTTAATGCTGTTTCTACTCTGTTGATCATGTGACTTTTCTCCTTTACTTCATTAATGTTATGAATATATTGATTTTTAAATGTAGAACCAACCTTGCTTCCTTAGGATAAATGTCTCTTGTTCATGATGTGTTATTTGTTTTATGTTAATGGATTAATGCCAATATTTGATGAATATTTTTTATATGTTCATAAGAGACTTTACTCTGTAATTTTTTCTCTTTGAAATGTCATCGTCGTTCTTCTTATCAGAATTGTGCTGACAGAAAACAAGTTGGGGAGCTTATTTTACTTTATATATGAAAGAATTTTATGATGTTAGTATTATATTTTTCTTACATATTTAATAAAACTCACCAGTGAAGCCATCAGACTTGAAGTTTTCTTTGTGAGAAGCTTTCTTTTTTAAAGATTTTATTTATGTATTTGACAGAGAGAGAGCACAAGTAGGCAGAGAGGCAGGCAGAGGGAGAGGGAGAAGCAGGCTCTCTGCTGAGCAGGGAGCCCGATGGCGGGGCTCAATCCCAGGACCCCGAGATCATGACCTGAGCCGAAGGCAGCCACTTAACCAACTAAGCCACCCAGGCACCCCATGTGAGAAGCTTTTGAAATGAAAAATAAATTTCTATAGTAGACATGGTATTATTTAGATCTTTTATTTGTGACTATATATTCTGAATTTTTTAATTCAAGGAATTTTTCAATTTTATCTACTAATGTGTTTCTGAGTTTTCACATATTTTGGAGCTTAACTAAAGACATTGCTATTGTTTATTATTATTATTATTATTTATTTATTTGAGAGAGACAGAATGAGAGACAGAGAGCATGAGAAGGAGGAAGGTCAGAGGGAGAAGCAGACTCCCTGCTGAGCAGGGAGCCCAATGCGGGACTCGGTCCTGGGACTCCAGGATCATGACCTGAGCCGAAGGCAGTCGCTTAACCAACTGAGCCACCCAGGCGCCCCGCTATTGGTTTTAATTTTAGTTCAGTCAGTAAAAGATCATAGTCTGTGTAATGAAATCCTATGAAATGTTTAAGACTCATTTTCTGATCAAGCATATATTCTATCTTGGTTAATGCTTAACATGCTCTTTAAAAAGTGTTTGTTGGAAAGTGTTGGTAGTATGTCTACAAATTTCAATTAATTAAAATGATTGATAGGGGGCACCTGGGTGGCTCAGTCTTAAGTGTCTGCCTTCAGCTCAGGTCATGATCCCAGGGTCCTGGGATTGAGCCCCGCATTGGGCTCCCTGCTCCACAGGAAACCTGCTTCTCCCTCTCCCACTCCCCCTGCTTGTGTTCCTGCTCTCGCTATCTCTCTCTCTGTCAAATAAATAAAATAAAATCTTTAAAAATTTTTTTAAAAAAATGATTGATAGTATTTTCAAATCTTCATCCTTACTGGCTTTTTGTCTACATATTCTATCAATTATTATAGGAACAAATGCCAATATAGTTAACTGAAATTGTGACTATGTCTCTTTCTCCCTTTAGTTCTTCTAGGTTTTGTTGCACATATCTGAATTTCTACTATGTCCATGCATTTCTAGACTTGCATTTTCTTCTTGATAACTCACCCTTTTTATTATCAGGGGGTATCCTTTTACCACTGGTGTCAAACTCTTGGTTGAAGTCTATTTGGTATAGAGTTACACAGCCTTTTTATGCTTAGTGTTTCTACAGTTTGAATTTTCTGCTCTTTTAATATCAATCTGGGACTTTAGTACTTAAAAAATGTGTCTCTTATATTTGCTTATATTTGCCTGTGCTTTTGTTGTCATTTCCAAGAATCACTGCTTAGATCAATGTCATGAAGTTTTTCCCTTGTTTTCTTCTAGGAGTTTTACAGTTGTATGCCTTATCTTTAAGTCTCTAATCCACTTTATGTTAATTTTTATGCGTGGTATAAAAATAACGGCCCAATTTCTATCTTTTGCATAATAAGTGGAATTATATCAAACTAAAAACCTTCAGCACAGCAAAGGAAATAATTAACAGAATGAAAAGATGACCTGTTGGATATAAGAAAATATTTGCAAACCATATATCTGATAAAAGGGCTAATATTGAAAATACATAATGAAATCTTATAATTCAATTCCAAAAACACCCCAAATAACCTGATTAAAAAGTGAGCAAAGGACTTGAATAGACATTTTTTTCAAAGAAAAACTACAAATGGCCAGCAGGTATATGAAAAGATGCCCCATATCACTCATCGTCAGGGAAATACAAATCAAAGCCACAGTGAATTATCACCTCATATCTATTGGAATAAAAAAAAAAACACCAAAGATGACAAACACTGTTGAAGATGAAGAGAAATTTGAACCCTTGTACACTGGTGGGAATGGTGCAACCCCTATGGAAAACAGGGGGGTCATGAAATTTTTAAAAAGAATTACCATATGATCCAGCAATCTCACTTCTGGGTATATATCCAGAGAAATTGGAATCAGGATTTTGAAGAAATATTTGCATTCCCACGTTTTCTGCTGCATTATTCACAATAGCTAGTATTTGGAAATTACCTAAATGTCCATCAGCAGGTATATGAATAAAGAAAATGTGCTATATACATACAGTATGCAATACAATAATAATTTGACCTTAAAAAAAAGAAGGGAATCTTGTCATATGTGACATAATAAACCTTGAGGATGCTAAGTTAAATAAGTCAGTCACAGAAGGGCAAATGCTGCATGATTTCACTTATATGATGTATCTAAAATAGTTAAACTCATAGAGGCAGAGAGTAGAATAATGATTGTCATGGGTTAGAGGGAGGGGTAAATGAGGAGATGCTGCTCTATGAATATAAAGTGTTATTGTAAGATGAGTAGGTTCTAGAGACCAGCTGCACAACATCATACCTACACTTTATACGATATCGTACACTTAAAATTCTGTTACGAGGGTAGATCTCTTGCTAAATGTTCTTACTACAATTTAAAAAAAAGTGTTTCTATTTAAATAGATATAGTGGCTTTGAGTGTTTAGTCAATTTACGTTTACTATCTTTATTTATATGTTTGTAGTTATGTCTACTACCTTGGTATTTGCTTTATATTTGTTTCTTCTCTGTTCCTGCATTCCTGCCTTATTGTTAATTATTTTTAATATTTCTGTTCTCTTTTCTGTTGATATTTTAGCTATACAGTTTTTGTATGTATGTGTGTGATTGCTCTGGGGATTGCAGTATATGTCATGATCTTATCATAGACAAATATTCAAATTATATTTTATTTTACAAGCAACACAAGAACCATAAAACTGTATGTTTCTACATAGCTCTTTATAGTCTTTTATACTATTGAAGTTATGCACTATAATTTGGGGCCATGATTTCTTTCAGTGATTTTTCTGCATCAGTCTCTCTCCTCTCTCCTTTCCTATGGGACTCAAATTATAGGATATTAGACATCTTGATATAATCCCATGTGTCACTGGGGCTCCTTTATTTTATTTCTTCTTTTTTAAAAAATCCTTTGAATCTTTGCGCTTCAGTTTGAATACCTTGTATAAACCAGTTTTCAAATTAACTGTTCATTTCTCATGCAGTTTCTGTCTTCTACTAAGTTCATCCATCTATCTAGGGATATTTTTATTTTAGTTATTGTATTTTTCCATCTTGAATTTTTATTCAATGCCTTTTAATAGTTTCCATTTCTTTATTAATATTGCCTTTATTTTTATTTATATTATCTACCTTTCCTTTAATTCATTAATCCTATTTATAATGCTAAGTTTTAATTATGTATCTGCTAATTCTGATATCTGTATTATCCCTCATTTTATTTTTATGACTGTTTTCTTTTCCTGGCTATTGTCGCATTTTTTTTTTGTCTTTTTTTTTTTTAATATAAACTTAGATTTTACGCTTGACATAGTAGATGCCATATTGTTGAGAGTCTGGATTTTGTTATCTTCCTTTAAAAAGTACTGAATTTTGTTACTGCTGGCACAGATAGACACTTTTGCTCCTTAATACTTCAGCTGCATTCTGTGCCCAAGCCAATCCGCCGTTTCCTCCACTGCTGCTGCTTGGATTTTACTTCCCTATGCTACTCTGTGAAAAGGGTTTCTAAGGCAGAAAGCTGGTGTTGATGTAGTGCTTCTGTAATTCGCTATACCCTGGGAAACAGCCTCATGCCATCTCTTGTCCAATGCCTCAGAACAGTTTTTTTGTATGGTTTTCTAGTTTTCCAGCTTATTTCCTGTGTATTTTTATGGTGGGAGGATAAGTTCAGTATCCATTAATTTGTCCTGGATAAAATTGTAGGCTCCCTTTATTATTTTAGCTTGATTAAATAACTACTATTATAGCTGGGAGGAGGGATTTGGATTCAGTAAAGCTAATCATGTCTGTGCTAACTTGCTGGGAATGGCCAGCACTCCCTGTATGGACAGATGAAAGATGACTCCAAACTTTGCGGTGAAAGAGAGAAGGCAAGGGGGTCAACACTCAGAAACGAAGACCCTTTACTCTTCTTGGCTCCCGCTTTCATTGGTCCTTCAGGATATCCTTATCACTGTTTCTCAGGCACTTGATGTGTGACAAGGAGTCTTACTGGAACTGGGAAGATTTATGGGAAAGATAAGATATGCTAATCTGTGTGTGCTAGACATAGCCTAAGGGACAATGCATACATCTCTTAGATCACAGGGCAGCTGTTTGGGCTAAGAGAGCTTTGGGGAAGGTAACTCCCTGCGGCATTCCAACGGCAGAGTGGTCATGCAGGCCCTGGCATCCCAAAGGCCCACGCTCTTCTCCGAAAGACTTCCCTCACCCCAGGCAGTCTCCTTGTTACATTTTAGCAAGCCAGGTATTGTGGCTGATTTCATGCTCTGTATTAACCCCAACACTAACTGTTCATTTTATTAATTTTTAATATATATAAAATAGCCTCTCTTTTTTCAGGATTGAATTGTTGAATTCCATGTTTCTTGTTATGCTGTGGATTTACTGTTGTGGTAACGGGAGAAAAGAATTAAGTTTTCCTTTCTCTTACACATACTTAGTGTATGTTCTATGTATGACATGGTAATTTTAGTGTTGGTGAAAGAGGCCAAGTGACTATTAATCTGTCTTTTGAAACTAGAGAGGCAGAAAATAAAATGCCAGGACCAAGTGTTATAGATATAATGTGACCGAAACTAAGATTCTCTTGTTGTTATGAGTGAAATGAAATATATTTAAATATTAAAGAATTAAGTGGGGGGGCTCCTGGGTGGCTCAGTTGGTTAAGCGACTGCCTTCAGCTCAGGTCATGATCCCAGGGTCCTGGGATCGAGTCCCGCATCGGGCTCCCTGCTCTGTGGGGAGCCTGCTTCTCCCTCTCCCATTCCCCCTGCTTGTGTTCCCTCTCTCGCTGTCAAATAAATAAATAAAATCTTTAAAAATAAATAAATAAATAAATAAAAAATAAAGAATTAAGTGGGTTGGAATGGCAGTTTGTCATTTTAAGTCCCATTATAGACTTGTGTATGTTTATGCAAGTTTAAATAGCCTTAAGTTTAAAAATATATGAAGTAGAATAGATTATTAAAAATATTACTTATGATACCAAATTTTCCTCAAGGAAATTATATTCCTTTGTTCACCAAATTTGAAATTCCTCCACCTTTTTTATTCCTATCACAATATATGTGAATGTGTGTATATTAATTCTGTCAGTTTCCATACATGTGCTCCAACATAAAGTCAGATTCTCTTGAAAATATAAAGTAGGAGTACTCTTCCCTTTTTGAATAGGAAAACTGGGAAAATAGTATTTTATTTATTCTGGGGAAAATAATATTCTGGAGACAGATTTTTTACCTTGAGGATATATCAACATTTTGATCAGGAAATTCATTACATCAATGTTTACATACTAAAGGATTAGTCTTTATTCTAGACATTTCAGTTTTTGATTAAAATTATAGAAGACATCATTAATATTATGATCAACATTTGATGATATATGGCTAAAAAATAGTTGTGGAGTAGCCAACTTTTAAGCTAGCTTAACATTTATATTCTTCTTTGATTTTTTTGAGCCACTTAGTCAGAAAATTATTTTATCCCAACATGTTTTCAATATTGAGGTTTTTAAATAGATTTTTGCAATGAAATTGATACCAATAGCATGAATTTCACACAGTAAAGTCCTCTTTTCCTTTGAACTCAACTTTATATAAGCCCCTTTTTCATATCCTTGAAATTTCTATCATAGAAGTTAGTAAACATGTCACCTCAATTATCCAACACCAACCAGACATTTTCCAATTGCCACATAAATCAAAATAAGAGATTCTCTTCCTATTATTTTTCCTGGATAAAACTTCACCGGTTGGCCTGCTTTTTCTTTCCCTTAATTATTTTTGGTGGAGAGTTTGAATTTTTATTTTTATTATTTATGAACATAGATCATGCCTTCAAGAAGCTTAAAAATGTAATAGTAAGATATTATTATTATTATTATTTTTAAAGATTTTATTTATTTGACAGAGAGAGACATAGTGAGAGCCGGAACACAAGCAGGGGGAGTGGGAGAGGGAGAAGCAGGCTCCCCGCGGAGCAGGGAGCCAGATGTGGGGCTTGATCCCAGGACCCTGGGATCATGACCTGAGCCGAAGGCAGACACTTAACGACTGAGCCACCCAGGGGCCCTGGTAAGATATTATTAATGCAGTGAAATAATTAGAACAAAACTAGGTGACTAAAGAGTAGATGACTTAAAAGTCAGAATTATAAAACTGCCCTGGAAGCGGGACATAAGTGGTAAAGGCTTCATGAAGGAGACTGAATGTAAGTTAATATTTATTAATAAAAACTAATGTTTAATGAGTATTTACAGAGTTTCAGGCATTTGTGTAATGTTTTTGCATGTATATTTTAATTGAGTTTTTACCAGGACCTTACTTATAAGTAAATACTATAAATAAGTTTCTTAAATTGCAAATGATAAATCAAATTTAAATAAATAATAATTTGACCAGGATAATATGGCAACACATGTTGCTTAGTTAGAATTTATCAGTTACTGTAACTAAGGGGCTGCTCTATTAACCACAGTACTTTGAAGCAGAGGTTAAAATTGGCCCTGTGGAGTGAGAAAATCAATACTGATGCAATACTATATAGCAGAGGTTGGCAAACTTTACCTGTTAAGAGCCAGATAGTAAAATATAAATATTTTAGGCTTTTCAAACCATACATTCTTCGTGGTAACTATTCAGCAATGTGGTTCTATCACAAAAACAGACTTAGACAATACACAAATGGGTGTGGCTGTGTGCTGATAAGCCTTTAATTACAAAATAGGCAGTGACCCAAATTAAGCATGTGGTGGCCCGTAGATTGCCAACCCCAATATATGGTCCCAACTGGTTTTTGTTTTATTCCGCCAAGGAAAAACAAATGATAATACTCTAGTTTTAAAAGAGCAATAGAGTTGTTTATACATCACAGAAATAAGTTCTATAAGACAACTATAAGGTTACATATCTTAAATGCATAGACACAACACCTAAAGATATATAATACATTAAATGCTCAATGCATAGTATAAAGAATTACACTGAGGATCCTATGTGAGTCTTTCCCTTGTCTCTTGACACCATTCTTTCATTCAACAAATGTTCTAACATCAAAAAACCTATCTATTTTATACAGATGGTCATCATTAGCTACCAGTAATTAGGTTGTTTTGGAAGCCTCTTTCTAAATTTTCAGCTCAGTTTCCTGGCATGATGGGTATTGCTGATTTTCGCTAAGTGGAGAAAAGGAAGCCAGGACTACTTTCTAAGGTGAGTGCAGTTGTAGTACATATCAGGGTAATTTGTCAAATTAGGCACTGCAAACAAACAGCAATGGAATCACTTGGTTTAGGTTTTAAGGTTATACTTTTTCACAAGATTTTTGCTAATAATTGAGTATTCAGGAGAAATATTACCCCCTTTTAATGAGTTAAGAATATTTTCAGGAGTTCTATGTGGTATTCTAATAAGCTTATTGAGTTCTGTTGGGAATGTCATTTCCTTGGGGATTTAGAATGACAATTGAGAATATCTTGTTTTGTTTGTTTGTTTTTAAAGCTCTATCACATGGACTTTACAGTTTAGTGGCAGGGTTAAGGATATATTATAATTTAGCAATAATATTGATGCTCAAGGTATTTGAGATACCGGGGCTGTTCAATAGCTCTACTTTAGAAACAAACTTTCTGATGATGATGTCTTTAAATCTGCTCCAAGTCCTGGTCAGCCTTGGCTCAGGAACAGAGCAAGGCTGAAAACATCTGTATTAGCTTGCTAGGATTGTTGTAACAATCTGCCACAAATTGGGTGGCTTAAATAACAGAAATGTATTTTCTCAGAATTCTCGAGTTTAGACGTCTGAGATTTAGTGTCAACAGGGTTGCTGCCTTCTGAGGGTTTTAACAAGGAATCTGCTCCAGTGGTTTGGCATCCGGTGGTTTGCTGGCAGTCTTTGGCATTCTTCGACCTTCCTGTAAATCCCTAAGATCTGCCTTCATCTTCGTATGGCATTCTCTCTGTATGCATGTTTTTGTCCAAATTTCCCTTGTTTTAAGAACCTTATTTATTGGGTTAGATGCCCACCCTGCTCCATTATGACCTCATCTCAACTAATTACATTTGCCACAATCCTATTTCCAAAAAATCCACATTCTGAGGTATTGTGGATTAGGATTTCAACATATGTAATTTGGGGAGATACAATTTAACCTATAACAATATCCATGAAAGGGTTTCACGTAAATAATATTCAGGTCTATGAGTCAGAAAGATTCAGTTCTCTGAGACAGACTGACCCATCTTTTGCCACCAAGTAAATATTGGGTACGAATTTGTAGTGCTCTACTTTCTACTTACTTTAATTTTAAATATAACATTGTAGAAATATTTTATCTTTAATATGAAATATTAGGGAACAATATAAGTCAATCCAAGGTATCTGAAAACATTCTAGAAACTAATATGTTATCCTTACCATAGAAAGAAAAAATACCAAACGTCCATGATTTCTTTTAAAAGGTTATGATTAATAAAAACAGGTCATTATTTAATTCCTATAGAAAATTAGTTGGGTTGTGTACATCATTTGTATATTTTTAACAGTGAAAATTTTACAAAAATCATTCTCCCACTGGTATTTATATACTATGATGTTTTAAAGTATTATTTGTCTAAGTTATAAACTATATTTCTAGTCCTTTAAAAACTTTCACATAAAGCATTTACAATTTTTTCATTGTTACAAGATTAATGATTGTGCCTCAGTTTAAAAATATTCAGTAAAATATTTTATAAAGACTAGGTATTTTAGTTTTAAAATTATCTTTTGAGTACCATATGCATTCAAAATGGCCATCACAGATTGTAGTTATACTCTCCTTATATTATATTTTAACCTGTTTAAAACTTGTTTAGCTGTGATAATAGGCCAACAGATTTTTTTGTGTGTCAATGACATAATCTTACTTTTTCTCAATGTTTAAAGAGATGATGATTACATGAATATAAATGAATTGACCTTGTCAATTCTATTACACCAGTTAGTCTGATAATGCAGAAGATACATGTATTTTTTAAAATACAATATTAGTTTTCTCTTATACTGAATTAAAATTTTCAGCATGCTTACTATTACCGTGGCAATAGGTAGGTAGTTTAGCATTGTGATGAGACTATACTTATAATTGCCTAGGACAAGTGTTTATTGCTTTGGTTTGTTATTTTGATAATACGCTTTCTCTTTACACATGAATTTCATTATAGACTGAAACCACTTTTTTTTTTGTTTTAATTTTATTTTGGAAGAATTTTAGATATGCAGTAGAGTTCCTAAGATAGTACAGAGGTTTCCTGTGTATATTTTACCCAACTTTCCCTAATGTCAACCTTTTATATAACAATGGTACTTTTCTCAAAACTAAGAAATTAATATTGATGAAATACTATGAAATCAGACTTTATTTGGATTTAACCAATTTTCCACTGATTTTTTTTTATATTCCAGAGGGATTTTTTCTATATTATCTTTATTTGTCACATCTTCTCTAATTTGTGACAGCTCTGTCTTTCCTTGTTTTTCATGACACTTAACGAATAGGGTTAAGACATTATGTAGAATGTCCTTCAATTTGAGTTTGTTTAATGTTTTCACATGATTGAATTAAGGCTGTGGATTTTGGGGGAAAATGCCACATAAGAGAAGTGCCCTACATCCTATCAGGGGGTGCATGATATCCACATGAGTCATTACTCATGATGTTAAAGTTAACCATTTGTTTAAGTGGTCTCTGTCAGGTTACTATTTTCCCTTTCCATTCTCTGTTCTTTGGAAATGAGTGATTAAAGTGAGTGACTAAGCCAGTCTGTATACAAAGGGAAGGAAATTATGTTCCACCTCTTAGAGGGAAGTATATAAAAAATTTTGTGGACATGTATTAAAGCAAGCAAAATAAGCATGTTAACTCATTTCATTAAAATGATTGTATGCATTTCTGTATTTATCTACACAAGTTCATACTGACATCTCCATCTCTATCCCAAAACTACAGTGTGCATTATAGCATTCCTCCTTACTTATTTGTAACTTCTCTGAGAGTGAGAAATCTGACTCTCATTATATACAGTCCATTTACTCATTTGTTCAATCTTAATATACATATAAGTATTGCTAAATTATAGCCTTGTGAGAAACAAAATTATCAACTAGAGTATACTGTTTGTCTTTAGCCTTACATTTATCTAGACAAAAGATTATTCCAAAATGATTTTAGTCAATTACTTTCTTCCTCATCTACTTCTACTGAAGTTATATCATAAATTTGTAACCCAGTTAATCCATTTTGCAAAATCTCCATCGCATCGTCCCCTGATACCCTGTTTTATTTTTTTGAGGTACAATTGACATACAACATCATATTAGTTTTAGGTACATGACATAGTGATTTAAAATTTGTATATATTGCAAAATGATTACCACATAACTCTAGTTAACATCCTTTACCATACGTGGTAACAAAATGTTTTTCTTGTGATGAGAACTTTTAAGATCTGTGCTCTTAGGAACTTTCAAATATGTCATACATTATTGTTAACTATAGTTTTCATGCTGTACATGACATCCCTATGACTTATTTATTTTATAACTGGAAGTTTGTCCTTTTTTGACTCCTTTCACCCATTTGGCCTACCCTCAGTCTCCACCTCTGGCAACCACTAATCCATTCTTCACATATATAAGCTTGTTTTGGGGGGGGGTTTGTTTGTGTGTTTGTTTTTTAGGTTCCACATATAAGTGAGATCATATAGTATTTGTCTTTCTCTGTCTTATTTCACTTAGCATTATGAGGACTGTAGTGATATCTCAATTTGCATTCCAATATTGGCAATTTGTGTCTTCTTTTTTTTTTGGTGAGTGACTATGGTTCTTACCCACTTTGTTCATTGTTATGTCCACTTTATGCATCTTTTCAAAGATGAATCTTCATTCCGTTTTTATTTTTTGATTTTTTTTTAAGATTTGTATTAATTTATTGAGAGAGATAATGATAGAGAGCGAGCATGAGAGGGGGGAGAGTCAGAGGGAGAAGCAGACTCCCCGCCCAGCAGGGAGCCCGATGCAGGACTCGGTCCCGGGACTCCAGGATCATGACCTGAGCCAAAGGCAGTCGCCCAAACAACTGAGCCACCCAGGTGCCCTCTTCATTCAGTTTTTTAAAAAATGAACTTTGTTTTCATTGATTTTGTTTATTGTTTTGGGATTTAAATTTAATTAAATTTAAATAATTTCATTATTTATTTTTTTTAGTTTATTGCTCTTTAGTTTCTTAAAATACACACTAAGGTAACCAACCTTATCTCTCTTTTTTTTTTTCTAATATAAACATTTAATGCTATAAATTTCCCTCTATGTCAGCTGCATTCAACAATTTTGAAAGATTTTAATTTTTTAGTTAATTTTTGTTTTAAATTTTCTTTCAGTATCCCTTATTTATTCATACATTATTTTTTCAAAAATTCTGTATTTCCAAATATTTTTGCTGATTGTTCAAACTTATTTCTGTAACTGATTTCTAGTTTAATTTGTTATGATCTGAGAACATAGTTGGCATGATATTTATTCTTTTAAAATTGTTAATATTTGTTTTTTTGCCCCATTTTGGTGAACGTGCATATGTCTTGGGAGACAACATATTTTCTGATGTTGTTAAGTTTTTTTTAACCATCAGTTGGGTTAAGTTGGTAAGCAGTATTGTTCAGGTCACCTATATCTTTACTGATTTTTTTTTTTTTCTGGTTCTTTTACTTAGACTATTGAATCCTACAACTATAATTGTGAATTTGTCTATTTTTTTCTTTCAAAGGTATCAGTTTTGCCTCATTTATTTTGTGGCAGTATTGTTAGGTGCATACACATTTACAGTTGCCATAGCTGCTTAGAGATTTTATCCTATTATATAATACCCCTCTTTAGCTCTGATTATATTCCTTGTTCTGAAATCTCCATCTTAATTTTAGATATCCTATTCTGCTTTTGTTTTCTCTGTATGGCACAACTTTTCACTCTTTATTTTAATTCAGATATGTCTTTATATTTAAAATAGGTTTCTTGGGGCACCTGGGTGGCTCAGTTGGTTAAGCATCTGCCTTTGACTCAGGTCATGGTCTCAGAGTCCTGGCATTAAGCCCTGCTCGGTGGGGAGCCTGTTTCTCCCTCTCCCTCTGCTGCTCCCCCTCCTTGTGCTTTCTCACACTCTTTCTCTCTCTGTCATAAATGCAATCTTTAAAAAAATATATGTTTCTTAAAAACAGTATATAGTTCCAAGGGGTTTCCACCTGTGTTCTACAGTGGCAGATTTTGTTCTTCTTCCTGCAAGGTTGAAATTTTCCTCCCATAGCAGAGATAAGGGAGTTGGATCTTGGCAGACTTCCCCCTCTGTTAGCCAGTATTACAAGAACAAGTTTCTCCATGTTCTTTTTGATCTTCCATGTGACTGTGACTGCCTGTAAAGTTTGTGGAGAAAAAAGTCTACAGGTAGGTACAAGTGCCTGTTTGTCTAGCAGCCTGGGGCTTTAAATTTCCATGCTATCCCGCACTCGGCCTTTAGTAATGTGTTTACGAAAACACAGCTGAATCTTTTCCCCAGCTTATATAGCCTCCAGTGGCACCTGCCCTGGTGAACCAATGCTTGGGTGACTTAATGCTTGAACTCTTGCTCCTTGCAGGTACCTCTCTATCACTCCCCAGATGCCAGGTCAGTTCTTTGACTTGTGCATTAGTTTATCATGGCTGCTGTAACAGATTTCCACAAGTTAGTGGCTTAGACAACACAGTCTATTATTTTTACAGTTCTGCAAATTAGAAGTCTGACACGGATCTTACTGGGCTAACATCAAGGTGTTGTCAGTGGTGCCTCCTTTTTGTAGGCTCCGAGTAGGATTTATTTCCTCATATTTTCCAGCTTCTAGAGGATGCACCTAGTTCTGTATCTTCAAAGTTAGCAAAGGGGAGCTGAGTCCTTCTCATATCACATTACTCTAAGCTTTACTTTTCTACTTCTGTGGTCCTTTGTGGCTACATTAGACCCATCCAAATAATTCTGGATAATATCCCTATCTTAAGTTCAAAAAGATTAGCACCCTTAATTTTCCTTTTCCATGTAATGTAACATATTCACTGGTTCTGGGATTAAGACATGGACATCTTGGGGCGCCTGGGTGGCTCAGTTGGTTAAGCGACTGCCTTCGGCTCAGGACATGATCCTGGAGTCCCAGGATCGAGTCCCGCATCAGGCTCCCTGCTCGGCAGGGAGTCTGCTTCTCCCTCTGCCCTCCCCCCTCTCATGTGCTCTCTCTCATTCTCTCTCTCTCAAATAAATAAATAAAATCTTAAAAAAAAAAAAAGATATGGACATCTTTGGGGGGGCCATTATTATGACTACTACAGTGTGTCCTCTGGCTCCTAAAGAGTCACATCTGTTCCACATGCAAAATGCTTTCATCCCCTTCGAAGGTCTCTAAAATTCTCAACATGTTATACCATGTGGACTCAGGTCTCTGATAGGCTCAAGGAAATTAATCAATTTGTTCTTTTCAGCTCTTTTTCAATTTATGTAAGTGTTTTTACTTTTGGAAAGAAATAAGAAATAAAGTATGAAATAACAGTGAATTCTTACATGAACAGGAAATTGACTTTGAAAATATGAGTAAATAATTTACTAACTACATTTGGCTCTGTTTTATTTTTATAACATTGAGTGTATTTTGATATGAAATATATCTGCTTCCTATATGTCCAGTGAGTTTAGTAATATCATAAGATCCCTTTTCTTATGTCAGTCTCATCAGATGTAGAGATAGGATATTTAAAACTAATGTAAGATATTAAATGGCTTGACATTTCTAAAATATACCTTCTAGCTGTATAACTCAGTATCTCTATTATTTATAAAATGCTTATGCTTTATTTAGATATTTGGAGTTATGGTCATGTTATCAGATAATATATTCCATGCAGCATTTAGGTAACTATTTAGATAATACCAGGTTGTACAACTGTCACATTCAGATTTTTCAATTGATACATAAGATGTCCACAGAGCACCACTAAGCACTTCAATTTGGTTTTTTGGTTCTTGGTTCACTTCTAAATATTATTAAATTTTAATTTTATTTGAAATAATTTGTAAATTCAAATATTATTTAGGAAACTTTAAAAATTGCTATGTAGTTACAGTTTCAAATCTTCTAATCTTTTAATGAGTCAAATCTTTCCTTCCTGCAATGCTCTGAATACTTCTGATTAAGTTTTTGAGCCTCACTGAAGTTCATTCTAACGTGATAACCTTTCAATTATTGTGCTTTAAATTAACTTTTGGCTCCTTTTACCCCTTAGTTTCCCTAGAAACATTGTATTGTTTGATTATTTGGTGAATTCCAACATATGAACATTATTATCATCCTCTAGAGTATTTTTGAAAGTCCCTCAAAAATTATGGTACCTATATCAAGCACAATATTGCAGATATATTCTGACTATCCAAGGGTACCCTGCAAAGAACAAGAGGCAATAATAGATTGGAGGGAGAAGTTAAGAAAGAATACATGATAAACAGATATTGATTTATTCCAGCATATGGCAGTTGCTTTGGCATGATCTACATATGGTAAATAGATACATATTGATGGATACATCAGTTATGGGATATCTTGGCAATTGTTCCCTAAGACAAAAAATAGTTCTAGAAACTTTCAGTTACAAAAGTTCAGGCATGTTCTTGAATGGGAAGGAAAGTTAAGGCTAAGCCAAGTCACTTAATCAGACTTTGGTGGCTACAAAATAAGAGTTATAGTAGATAGATGCTAACTAACTTGATGGTTTAAAATTAAAATATTAATTCAGTTTATCCAAAATAGTACTGATACAGGCATTTTCACTACCTAAATTCTTGGCTGAGATTAGAGTAGGCACTTTGAAGTGCTAAAAGCTTAAAAGTGACATTTTTGGGATTATCATATTATTTTCAAAATTTTCTAAAATATAGGTCTGGGGATATCTTAATCATTGGTCTCTACAAATTGCAGAAAATTTATATACAGCAAAATAAAATGTGTGTACACATTCAAGAATGTGATGCCCTTAATAGTCTGAGAGAAGCAAGTGTATGGTGATTTTGAGTAGCATTAGGAATTTAAATTATTAGGCTTTAGGAATTCATCATATGTCTCATAAATAGAGTGATACAGCAATAGGATTATAGTAACTTTCACATAGTATCTCTTTATGAAAAGAGAAGTGACTCCTTTGGGATACGCCAGGTATTTATTTGATTTAGTAATTCCTTACAGGAGTAGCTGTGGCTGATTTATATCTATTTACTGGTTTGTGATGTAATGATGTGCTTGGCAGAGGTAAGTTAGTTTAACAAGCTGACCTGCTGACATAGAACTTATAAATATTGCATGGGTGGAAGCATGAATTGGGTCTTTTGATTGCACGGACTGAAATGAATGGCTTTTCAGAGGAGTTTTGTACTTTCTATAGCATTTGTCAGTTTCACCCTACTCAAGGAAAGGTCACTGGCTTGAAATACCTTCTGAGCATATTTTGAATTTACTTCCTAGGCATCCTTCTAGGTTCCTGTGCATAACACAGGAAATTTGCTAACCAGTGATGAAACTGGTGCCTACATTAATCAATGAGGTCTTAGGCTCTTTAGTTTTGACAAAATGAAAGTTAGCTTCAAGAGGTTTCTGTGGAAAGTATTTCTCTTTAAGTAATTAGAAATATAGGTAACAAAGGAAATTATTTGCCTAGGTTTTATCATATGAAAAATAAATTAAAAATTTTTATCTCGTATATAACCTAGTTTTATGAAATGCAAAGCAGAGAATAATTCAGGTTTATAAATAATCTTTTTTTTTTTTAAAGATTTTATTTATTTATTCATGAGAGACAGAGAGAGAGAGGCAGTGGGAGAAGCAGGCTCCCAAGGAGCAGAGAGCCCGATGCGGGACTCGATCCCAGGACCCTGGGATCATGACCTGAGCCGAAGGCAGACGCTTAATGACTGAGCCACCCAAGCACCCCAGGAGTTTTAATTTAAATGCTACAAGTTAGCAAAACCTAAATTTTAAATACTGTGAAAATTGTATAAGATATTTAAGTAAACTAGATAGTGTAAGTCAAATAAGTAGTGGTTATTAAATCCACTCAGATAAAAATGAAGGTAAGGCCGATGTAGATAAGTAGATACAGATATATAGGTACGGTATAGATATAGATGAAAAGGAAACTTTCACGGTAATCAACCAAGTGATTTAGGTAACCTAATTATCGTAAGATTCTAGTACTTTATTGGGCCATAGAGAAATTTTTACAAATGGCCATCTACTTATTTTATTTATTTATAAATAAATATTTATATTTATTTAAGATTTTATTTATTCATTTGAGACAGAGAGATAGAGGGAGAGAGCATGAGTGGGGGAGAGGCAGAGGGAGAGGGAGAAGGAGGCTCCCCACCGAGCCAGGAGCCAGGTGTGGGGCTGGATCCCAGGACCCTGGGATCATGACCCGAGCCGAAGGGTCTAACCATCTGAGCCACCCAGGCGCCCTATAAATAATCTTATAGAAATTATAAAAGCTGTCACTGAATATTTGAATACAGCCCATGTTTTAAATTTTGAAAGTATGATGCAAAATAAGTACTAATTAAATATGCTATTAGTTTACTGCATCTCAGTGAAATCGATTTCAAAATTGATGGTGGAAAATTGTGTATTTTAATTATGTATTTAATATTGTATTTAAAGAATATTGTCTCACGAATACAATGGCATGTCTTCGTTTATAATAGCAAACAATAACTTCCTTGAAGTTTCTTAGCACAGACTATAACCCTACATTTAGATAAATTTGTTTCTTAACTACCTAGAAAGGTATATTTTCAGGGTATAAATAAGACATAGAGAACATTTTTGCCCCCATTTTGGAAATGGACCTTGAAACCACTTCTGAGACAGCTCAGATGTCTAAATGCTCTCTGGAAAACATTAAAATGCCATCTCAGTCCTTGTTTAGACATTATTGATTTTATATTACAAGTAGATGAAAGGTCCACTTGGGGAATACAGTTGTATAATTGCTGCAATGACCTAGCCGTCTAATACTACCCAGAGCAAAAGCCATTTGATCAAAATCAATGTAAAATATACATTTATCCTCCTGAGACTATTAGGGTGTAGAGGAGAGGAGACAGAAGACACCAAATATGAAGAGTGCTATTTAATAATGTGACATCAGAAGCAACTGCAATTATATCTTTACTAACTCTCAAATGCAAATAACCCTACGTGGCTCTGAATTCTGGAGCTGTGTGGCTTATCAACAACAGAATAAGCAAATCAATAACTTCTGCAGAAACTCAGAGTGTTTTGAAAAAAGGAATCTTGTATTAGTGCCAGGAATGTAGCTTTACAAACAGCCCAAATGCCATGCCCTTTTGTTTGTTAAAGCACATGGTTGGATAAAAATATATTCAGGGCAAGGCTTATATTACATCTTCCCTAGCTCTTTCCTTAGTTGGAGGACCCATATAGTCAACACTTTATATCCACATGGAAACTCTTCTCAAGCTAAGGAATATTGGTCAGATTTGTAGAATTCAAGTTCTCTATGTAGTCCAGTTTCTTATCTGATCCCAAGAACAGGAGAGTGTGGTTGGACACTGCTGATGGATATCTTTTATCAAGAGGTGCACTTACCATAAACAAATGAAACTTAAATTTCAGACCATCCTAGGCAGGACCCTTTGTGCAGCCCTGGAAAGGACCCTAACAATGTACATATATTCATACATGTTTGTGAAACATATGTTTGTAAAAAAAAAAAAAAAAAAAGTGAGGTACTTACAATTTTCTTGATTTTGTAATTCTAAATAATGCAAATACTATTATATTCATGTTTTTCTTTTTTCTTTTTTTCCTAGTATTCTTTTATTTTTAAGTTTTTATTTAAATTCTGTTAGTTAACATACAGTCTAACATTTGTTTCAGGTGTACAATATAGTGACTCAGCACTTCCATACATTACCTGGTGCTCATCACAAGTGCCCTCCTTAATCCCCATCACCTATTTCACTCATCCCCTCCGCTCACCTCCACTCTGGTAACCACCAGTTTGTTCTGTATAGTTAGGAGTCTGGTTCCTGGTTTGTCTCTCTCTCTCTTTCTTTCTTTTTCCCTTTGCTCCTTTGTTTTGTTTCTTAAATTCCACATACGAGTGAAATCATATAGTATTTGTTTTTCTCGAACTTACTTCACTTAGCACAACACTCTAGCTCCATCCATGTTGTTGCAAATGGCAAGATTTCATTATTTTTGATGTCTGAGTAATATGCTGTGTGTGTGTGTGTGTGTGTGTACATCTTCTTTCTCCATTCATCAGTCAGTGGATACTTGGGCTGTTTCCATAATTTGATTATAGATAATGCTGCTGTAAACATCAGGGTGCATTACCCCTTTGACTTAGTATTTTTGTATTCTTTGGATAAATACCTAGTAGTGTAATTGCTTGAAGGTAGGGTAGTTCTATTTTTTTTTTAATTTTTTCCTTCAATTTTTTATTGAAATTCTTGTTAGTTAACATATAGTGTAATAATGGTTTCAGGAGTAGAATTTAGTGATTCATTTACATATAACACCCAGTGCTCATCATAACAAGTGCCCTCCTTAATACCCATCACCTATCTAGCCCATCCCCCACCCATCTCCCTCCATCAACCCTCCGTTTGTTCTCTGTCATTAAGAGTCTCTTATGGTTTGGCTCCTGATCTCTCCTCTTGTTTTTCCCTTCCCACATGTTGATCTGTTTTGTTTCCTAAACTCCACATATAAGTGAAATCATATGGTATTTGTCTTTCTCTGACTGACTTATTTCACTTAGCATAATACATTTTAGCTCCATCCACATCTTTGTGAATGGCAAGAGTTCATTCTTTTTGATGGCTGAGAAATATTCCAATGTGTGTGTGTGTGTGTGCGCGTGCGCGTGTGTGCACGTGTGTGTGTGTATACACACACACCACAGCTTTTTTTTTTTTAAGATTTTATTTATTTATTTGACAGAGAGACACAGCAAGAGAGGGAACACAAGCAGGGGGAGTAGAAGAGGGAGAAGCAGGCTTCCTGCAGAGCAGGGAGCCCGATGCGGGGCTCGATCCCAGGACCCTGGGATCATGACCTGAGCTGAAGGCAGATGCTTAACGACTGAGCTACCCAGGCGCCCCGCACACCACATCTTCTGTATTGATTCATCATTCAGTGGACACTTGGGCTCTTTCCATAGTTTGACCATTCTTGATAATGCTGCTATAAACATGGCAGTGCATGTACCCCTTCTAATTTGTATTTTTGTATCCTTTGGGTAAATACCTAGTGGTGCAATTGCTGGATCATAAGGTAGTTCTATTATTCACTTTTTGAGGAACCTCCATACTGTTTTCCAGAGTAACAGCACCAGTTTGCATTCCCACCAACAGTATGAGAGGTTACCCATTCTCTACATCCTTGTCAACATTTGTTGTTTCTTGTGTTGTTAATTTTAGCCATTCTCACAGGTGTAAGGTGGTATCTCATCATGGTTTTGATTTGTATTTCCCTGATGATGAGTGATGTTGAACATCTATTCATGTGTCTGTTAGCCATCTGGATGTTTTCTTTGGAAAAATGTCTACTTATGTTTTCTGTCCTTTTTTTAATTGGATTATTCATTTGTGGGGTCTTGAGTTTGATAAGTTCTTTATATATTTTGGATACTAACCTTTATCAGATATGTTATTTGCAAATATCTTCTCCCATTCCATAGGCTGCCTTTTAGTTTTATTGACTCCTTTGCTGTGCAGAAGCTTTTATCTTGATAAAATTCCAATAGTTCATTTTTGCTTTTGTTTCCCTTGCTTCAGGAGCCATATCTAGTAAGAAGTTGCTATGGCCAATGTCAGAGAGGTTACTTCCTTTCTCCTCTAGGATTTTGATGGATTCCTGTCTCACATTTGTCTTTCATCCATTTTGAATTGATTTTTGTATATGGTATAAGGAAGTGGTCCATTTTTATTCTTCTGCATGTTGCTGTCCAGTTTTCCCAACACCATTTGTTGAAGAGACTGTCTTTTTTCATGGACATTATTTCCTGCTTTGTCAAAGATTGGTTGACCATATAGTTGTGGGTCCATTTCTGGGTTTTCTATTCTGTTCCATCGATCTATGTGTCTGTTTTTGTGCCAGTACCATACTGTCTTGATGATGACAGCTTTGTAATAGAGCTTAAAGTCTGGAATTGTGATGCCTCCACCTATGCTTTTCCTTTTCAAGATTGCTTTGGCTATTCAGGGTCTTTTCTGGTCCCATACAAATTTTAGGATTGTTTGTTCTAGGTCTTTGAAAACTCCTGGTGGTAATTTGATAGGTATTGCATTAAATATGTAGATTACTTTGGGTAGTATAGACATTTTCACAATGTTTGTTTTTCTACTCTACAAGCTTGGACTGTTTTTCTATTTCATTGTGTCATCTTCAGTTTCTTTCATCAGTGTTTTAGAGTTTTTGGAATACAGATCTTTTAACCTCTGTGGTTAGGTTTATTCCTAGGTATCCTACAGTTTTTGGTGCAATTGTAAATGGGATTGATTCTCTTGATTTCTCTTTCTGCTTCATTATCGGTCTATAGAATTGCCACTGATTCCTATACATTGATTTTTCTATCCTGCATCTTTATTGAATTCATGTATCAGTTTTAGCAGTTTTTTGGTTGAATTTTTGAGAGTTTTATATACAGTATCATGTCATCTGCAGAGTGAAAGTTTTATTTCTACCTGCTGATTTGGATGCCTATATTTCTTTTTGTTGTCTGCTTTCTGTGGCTTTATTTTTCTCACAGAAGAGTCAAAACTGTATTATCCTGAGACACCATAAATCCAGGATATGTTCCTGCTATTGATAAGACCCATGAAATTATCCAAATTACTTCAAATGATGCCATGGAAGAAATGGATAAGGAAAGAAATTCTAGAGATGAAGCCAGGGACCATAGGCAGAACAGTAACAGGAGAATCTCTCTCAAGGAGAATACAAGCCTCATCTATTATCTGTTACAAGGGATATTTTAATGCCTACTCAGCAGAATATGACCAAAAAGTAGTGCCTATTGTGGGATTTTTGGCACAATGGTCTACCTTTCTTCCACCATTATATATTTGGTGTGGGGGAAGACAGGTGCAATTAGTTAACAGGCTAATGAAGAGTAAAGAAGCCACATCTGGACCATGAAAAGGACTTTACATCACCCAGAGATCCTGAGTTTTGAGCTAGATGCAGTTCTTAATTTTAATTTTGAGCCAGATGCAAATTCTTAATCAGAATTCGGGATGTTTTCCTTACGAACAGAATAGGTGTGTTCTTCGGGTAGGAAGAAAGGTACACATTTCCCACCCAAAGTATTAAGGGTAAATTTGGTAGTCAGAAAAATGGACTGTGGGAGTAGCTGTTTCTCCCCTAGTTTCACTATGTACTTACAACTGGGAAGCAGCTACCCAGTTAAGAAACACATTCACTTGCTGTGCTTACATCTGTATTTGGCTGTGTGATTAGTTCTCATTAAATAATATAAACAAAAATTATGGCAATTACTTCTAGGCAAAGAATTTAATAAATTGATTTTCCTCTTGAACATTCCACATCCCCTTGTACTAGTAGATGCCAATATAATGCCAGGTAGAGACAACAATCCAGAAGGAATTGGGGACCCTGAGTCACCCTGTGGAAAAGAGCCACCTTGAATTATTGTATGAGCTAGAAATAAAATTGTATTTCATTTGAGTCATTTAAAAAAAAATAAGGTGTTAGTAAGATAGTATCTGATATTTAAATGTAATGCCAATAGTGTGCCCTTGGTCTAGGTGATATATTTTTTAAAGACTTTATTTATTTATTTATTTATTTATTTATTTTGAGAGAGAGAGAGAGAGAGAGAGAGCATGAGTGGGGGGAGGGGCAGACGGAGAGGGAGAGAGAGAATCTCAAGCAGACTCCACGCTGTCCGTGGAGCCTGACATGGGGCTTGATCTCAGAATCCTGAGATCATGACCTGAGCCAGAGTCAAAAGTTGGATGCTTAACTGACTGAGCCACCCAGGCACCCCTGGTCTAAATGATATTACTCAAGGTATCTCCATTCTGTTTCACCCCTAATTGACCAAATGCCAACTTAAAGGAATCAACAAGTATGAAAACAATACTCCAGTGTTATGTTTTCTAGAAAGAGTAAAACTTGTTTTTAACTCACACTAGTAGAAATTTATTTTAATAAATCGCTGTACCTTTCCAAACAGGACATCATCATTTCTAGAAATTATACGTTCCATCTGTGCTATTTCTTAAACTCATCCATGCATACAATGATATCAAAACTTTCTCAGTTGATTATTATCTGTAAGAAATAAATCTGGGCAGAATGATCTCTAGTACATGCTCTGGCATCCCAGGAATATATACAATGTAAGAACTGATCTATAGTCTATCAGGCAATTCAAAAGATTAGAAAATCCTCATCTGAGTTGGAAGCAGGAAAACACCATATTCAGACAATTTCAGGTATCAAATCTGCTCACTTTCTACTACACCATTCTGCTTTCTTCCTGTGCTCACTATGGTTTTCTATCCGAAGCATAAATATATAGCCTACACTTACATCAACTGATCTTACATCTGCAGCCTGAGAGCCTAAGGATTCACTCATTCCTTAATTCACCTATTTAAGAAATATTTATTGAGTACATTTCTGAGCCAAGCATTCTTCTAGAAATGGAGCAAGACAAATGCAGGTGCTACTTTTAAAGAACTTAAAATCTGGCAGAATTCTGGTGCCGTTGCAGTTACTACCATGTGAACCGAGATCAGTCCTGAAGAGGCAAGAGTGGTAAATCATCTACCAGGGCTTTCTACCTGGTATGCTCAGAAGACTCCTCATCTAATGAGAGGCATTTGGGGATGGAGGATGAGAAGGTATCTGTCATTTCAGGTATTACTACTGGGATCATTCTCATTATATAGAATAAACACGCGTTTGTAGTGTGGCCTTCTTGTTTGATGGCATACTAAGTAATCACAACAGAACATATTTTTATAGCATATTGAATCTTCAGTGTTTCTTAGAATGATAGAGAGATAGATAAGGGTGAGTAAGTTTTTGTGTATCTGCATGTATGTGTGCATGGGGGGGTGATCTGCTCTATCTTCTTTGGTGACTATCTGCTGGTGGTAAAGTATTTCCCAGCATGAAGCTGTAGAAAGAATCCTGGACTTGAATTCTGGTTATAGTAAGTTAAATCAAAGATCTGGCACTTATAAACTGTGATCCTAAGCCCATTGCATAAGCTTTTCAGACCTCAAGTTTTTATTCCTCACATAGAGTAAATAATACCTGTCTGACCAAGATTAGATGTCTTTTTTAATTTATGTTTGAAATATGCCTCATATATTACCACCTTGTCTCATTTAAATCTGAAAATTCACTGAGGTCAGGGATTATGATTTTCAAATCATCATTTCCCTTTCTTAAATATTAGTAATGATAACATTTACTTAGTATTTACTCTGTGGTATGCACTCAATTAACCACTTTATATACTTCACTTATTTAATGTTTACAGTATCCCTAGACAGTTGTTATGACTTCAAGTTCTACAGAGACTGCTTGACTTTGAAATTTAGCTCTTCTACTTATAAGCTGTAATATTGGAAAAACCACTTAGCCCCTCTACATCTCAGTTTTCAAATCTAATCATAGGTAGTTGTAAGACTCAGATGAATTAATAAAAGTAAAGTACATAAATATTGCCTGGAATATAGTAAGTTATTAAATATAAGATAACACTGGTTTCAGATATACCCATTTTTTACCATTATCACCTCTAACTTGAATTATTATGGTAGTTTTATTACTGTTCATTTTTTGCTCTTTTGCAGAGTTTGAATTTCTGTTCAGTAAATATTATAAGCAACAAACCTTAGCCTCACCTAGATAAGCCTAGCATATGGACTCTCTCCTTTCCTGACCCTCCTCTATGGATAGAGTATACTTACCCACACCATTGATGCTGGACTTATCTATGTGATTTCCTTGGCTAATGGAATATAATATGAAATGATCTGGTGCAAGCCTGTGCCTTAAGTAAAATCACTTGTTTCTGTTTACCTCCCTGGGAATTTCTGGGCCCATGGGAAATGCATGCCCCATATACCTGATACTCTACACACAGACCCCAAGAGTGTGAGATGTATAGAAGATCTTAATTCAATATGCAGGAAAAAGCAGAGCCACTCCAGCTGTCCAGCTAACACAGAGATCTATTAGCAAGTAATAGGTGCTTACTGTTTGCTACTGAAATTGTGTGTGTTTGTGCCTTATAATATGGTAAAGACTGGCCAGTGTACCCTTCCTCCCCATCAATTTCTCTGCTATAATACTCAAAGTAGTTTAAAAAAAAATATTATCCAAATATATACCAAAGATACCATTTCCTTCTACTTAGCATCTTTTAATGGCATGCCATTGCATTTAGACTAAAATCAAATTCTTTGTTATAGCTTAAGAAGATTCCTTTTAAGATTTTTAATTTATTTTAAGAGATAAAGACAGAGAACTTGAGTGGGGGTGGGGGAGCAGAGGAGGAGGGACAAGCAGACTCTGTGCTGAGTGCAGAGCTCAATGGGGGGCTGATCCCATGACCCTGAGTTCATGATCTGAGCTGAAATCAAGAGTCAGATGCTTAACCAGGTGAGCCTCCCAGGTGCCCCCTAGCTTATGAAGATTTTAACTACCTCTCAGATACCATATTATATTTTTCTATGCATAGGCTATCTGTGCCCTTATTCTTTACGTAGAGCATCACAAGTTCTTTGCCTTCTCGGGGCCTTCTCAGATGTTTTTTTTTATCTTCCTGAAGGGATATTCCACACTTTTCTTTCCATGCTCCTCACCCTTCAGATCTTGAGTTAAAAATCATCTCCTAATAATGCAGTTTTAATTATATATTTATTCATTTACTTATTTTTTATCTGTCTCTTCTACTATAAATCCTATGAGCTCAACACAAGAGCTAGATTTATTTACTATTGATTACCCAGAATTTAGTACAATGCCAAAAGCTTACAAGTACTAACAAATTCTATTGGATAGATTTGTTTTGTTAAGGAAATTGAGGTAGCTAATGAAATACATTTCATAGGATTATGCAACTGGTAACCAAGTGCAGAACTAAGACTCATACTCAAGTGTATCTTTGTTTGTAAAGATCCAGATATTAGGGGGAAATCATAAAAATACATATTTTATCTGTAATACATCTAGCCTTGACTTATTCACAGTTTTGGTAATTCATACCACATGTTGATGAACCAGTGATGGAATTATCCCACAGTAAATTGTGCACAATTATAAGGGTTGTATTTATACTACTTAGAATAATAGGTTTCAACTAGCCGTAAGTACTTTATAAATATTTATTATTAAAAATTCACAATCCAAATATATAGCATTATTTATTTACTTATTTTTATTTATTTATTTATTTATTTAAACAGATACCCTCAAGGTTGTCTATTATACAACTTGATCTACTTTATTTTATTTTTTTATTTTTATTTTTTGACAAAACCTCTTTATTGAAGTATTACATAATACACACTTGGAAGAGGAGCATAACTTAAGTGTTTAGCTTCGTGAATTTTCACAAACTAGGTGTACACCCATGTACCCAGCACCCCACCAGGGCTTCAGGTGGTTTATTTTTTTAAAACTTTAAAAAACTTTGTGGAAACAATTAGGTGTCCAGGGAGGTACTGTGCACCCTTCCTCCAGCCAGTGTTAACATCTTGCATACCTGAAGTACAGCACCAGAACAAGATCACTGTGACCAGTGAAGCACACCAGCCTTATTCAGTAGCATTTTACCAGTTTTATGTGCTTTCATTATGTATGTGTGTTGATGTACCATTGTGTACCAGCAATGTATGAGTTGCTCTGCATCTTCACTGGCAATCAATATTGTCAGAATATAATTACATCTATTCAACCTTTCTGGTAGGTGTAGAGTGGAATCTTACCACTGTTTTCATTTGTATCACTAAGGACTAATTTTGCCTATTTTATCTTTTTTTTTATTAACATGTAATGTATTATTTGTTTCAGGGGTACAGGTCTGTGATTCATCAGCCTTATACAATACACACCAATGTCCATTACCCAGCCACTCCATCCCTCCCACCCTCTCCACTCCAGCAACCCTCAGTTTGTTTCCTGAGATTAAGAGTCTCTTATGGTTTGTTTCCCTCTTTGGTTTAGGCTTGTTTCATTTTTACCTCTTTTCCCCTATGATTCTCTGCCTTGTTTCTCGAATTCCACACATCAGTGAGATCATATGATAATTATCTTTCTCTGACTTATTTCGCTTAGCATAATACCCTCTAGTTCCATCCACGTCATTGCAAATGGCAAGATTTCAATTTTTGATGGCTGCATAATATTCCATTGTATATATATGCCACATCTTCTTTATCCATTCATCTGTTGATGGACATCTGGGCTCTTTCCCTAGTTTGGCTATTGTGGACATTGCTGCTATAAACATTGGGGTGCAGGTGCCCCTTCAGATTACTACATTTGTATCTCTGGGGTAAATAACCAGTAGTGCTGTTGCTGGGTTGTAGGGTAGCTCTGTTTTCAACTTTCTGAGGAACCTCCATACCATTTGCCAGAGTGGCTGCACCAGTTTGCATTCCCATCAGTAGTGTAGGAGGGTTCCCCTTTCTCCATATCCTCGCCAACATCTGTCATTTCCTGACTTGTTAATTTTAGCTATTCTGTCTGGTGTGAGGTGATATTTCATTGTGGTTTTGATTTGTATTTCCCTGATGTCGAGTGACGTTGAGGATTTTTTCATGTGTCTGTTGGCCATTTGGATGTCTTCTTTGGAGAAATGTCTGTTCATGTCTTCTGCCCATTTCTGGATTGGATTATTTGTTTCTTGGGTGTTGAGTTTGATAAATTCTTTATAGATTTTGGATACTAGCCCTTTATCTGATATGTCATTTGCAAGTATCTTCTCCCATTCTGTCGGTTGTCTTTTGGTTTTGTTGACTGTTTCCTTTGCTGTGCAAAAGCTTTTTATCTTGATGAAGTCCCAATAGTTCATTTTTGCCCTTGCTTCCCTTGCCTTTGGCAATGTTTCTATGAAGAAGTGGCTGCAGCTGAGGTCGAGGAGGTGGCTGCCTGTGTTCTCAAGGATTTTGATGGACTCCTGTCTCACATTGAGGTCTTTCATCCATTCTGAATCTTTTGTGTGTGTGTGTGTGTGTGTATGGTGTTAGTAAATGGTCCAGTTTCATTCTTCTGCATGTGGCTGTCCAATTTTCCCAACACCATTTGTTGAAGAGACTGTCTTTTTTCCATTGGATATTCTTTCCTGCTTTGTCGAAGATTAGTTGACCATAGAGTTGAGGGTCCAATTCTATTCCATTGATCTATATGTCTGTTTTTGTTCCAGTACCATACTGTCTTGATAATTACAGCTTTGTAATAGAGCTTGAAGTCTGGAATTGTGATGCTACCAGCTTTGGTTTTCTTTTTCAACATTCCTCTGGCTACTTGGGATCTTTTCTGGTTCCATACAAATTTTATAATTATTTGTTCCATTTCTGTGAAAAAAGTTGATGGTATTTTGATAGGCATTGCATTAAATACGTAGATTGCTCTGGGAAGCATTGACATTTTAACAATATTTGTTCTTCCAGTCCACGAGCATGGAACATTTTTCCATTACAAAGAAATGGACAAAGAGTCTTCCTCAATTTCTTTCATGAGTATTCTGTAGTTTTCTGAATACAGATCCTTTGCCTCTTTGGTTAGATTTATTCCTAGGTATCTTATGGTATTGGGTATAATTGTAAATGGGATTGGCTCCTTAATTTCTCTTTTCTTCTGTCTCATTGTTGGTGTATAGAAATGCAACTGATTTCCGTGCATTGATTTTATATCCTGCCACTTTGCTGAATTCCTGTATGAGTTCTAGCAGTTTTGGGGTGGAGTCTTTTGGGTTTTCCACATAAAGTATCGTATCATCTACAAAGACTGACAGTTGGACTTTTTCATTGCTGATTTGGATGCCTTTTACTTCTTTTTGTTGTCTGATTGCTGAGGCTAGGACTTCTAGTACTATATTGAACAGCAGTGGTGATAGTGGACATCCCTGCTGTGTTCCTGACCTCAGGGGAAAAGCTTGCAGTTTTCTCCCATTGAGAATGATATTCGCTCTGGGTTTTTCATAGATAGCTTTTATGATATTGAGGTATGTACCCTATATTCCTACACTGTGAAGAGTTTTAATCAAGAAAGGATGCTGCACTTTGTCAAATGCTTTTTTCTGCATCTATTGAGAGTATTATATTGTTCTTGTCCTTTCTTTTATGACTGTAATGTATCACATTGATTGATTTGTGGATTTCGAATCACCCTTGCAGCCCAGGAATAAATCCCACTTAGTCGTGGTGAATAATCCTTTTAATGTACTGTTGGATCCTATTGGCTAGTATTTTGATGAGAATTTTTGCATCCATGTTCATCAGGAATATTGGTCTGTAGTTCACCTTTTTGATGGGGTCTTTGTCAAGGTAATGCTGGTCTCATAAAATAAGTCTGGAAGTTTTCCTTTCTTTTCTATTCTTTGAAACAGCTTTAGAAGAATAGGTATTAATTCTTCTTTAAAAGTTTGGTAGAATTCCCCTGGGAAGCCATCTGGCCCTGGGCTCTTGTTTGTTGGGAGATTTTTGAATACTGCTTAAATTTCCTTAGTGGTTATGGGTCTCTTCAGGTCTTCTATTTCTTCCTGGTTCAGTTTTGGTAGTTGATACATCTCTAGGAATGCATCCATTTCTTCCAGATTGTCTAATTTATTGGCATATAGTTGCTCATAATATGTTCTTATAATTGTATTTCTTTGGTGTTGGTTGTGATCGCTCCTCTTACATTCATGATTTTATTTATTTGGGTCCTTTCTCTTTTCTTTTTGTAAGTTTGGCCAGGGATTTATCAATCTTATTAATTCTTTCAAAGAACCAGCTCCTAGTTTCATTGATCTGTTCTACTGTTCTTTTGGTTTCTATTTCATTGATTTCTGCTCTGATCTTTATTATTTCTCTTCTCCTGCTGGGTTTAGGCTTTATTTGCTGTTCTTTCTGCAGCTCCTTTTCTGCAGAGCCTGCCACTCTGCCTACTTGTGCTCTCTCTCTCCTTTAGGTGTAGGGTAACCTGATCTACTTTAGTAGACATCTCTGATAAATATTTTATGTATCTAAATTTCAGTTCTTTAAAACTATTTCATATTTTGTATTTTACATTAATTTTATTTTTTAATTGCTATCACATCTTTGTTTCAGTAGGAATAAGTTAGATTGTTCTATATTAAGCCGTAATCTTAAAATAGTAAAGAACTACAACAACAAATATTTGTTTCCTACTATTTGTCTGTCATTGGTTAGCTTAGGCTCTGTTCCATATTTCCTTTTCTGCAGAACCCAACACAAATGAGTGGTTTCCTTCTGGAATTTTGTTGGTTGTCATTGCAGAGGAAACCTAAAAGGTGATTTGAGCTAGCCTTTAAATCTCCTGCTCAAGACACATGTCACTTCCACTCCTGTTTCACTGATCAAATCAAGTCATTTTATGAAGTCTGAAGTCATTGGGACAAGTATGATTCTTACTGAGGGAGTGGCATTGCATGTGGGCAAAACTAAAAGTGACACTTTGCCACCTATTTTGAAATGTCTTAAATATAGCTGGAAGTTATTAAAATCCAAAAGCCTATGATCTTTTCTTGGACCTACCATTCAAGGAAAAATGATAATTTCTAAGCAGTTGCCTTTCCCAGAAGTTGAATTAACATTTTTGATGTTTCAGAAAAGTGAGAGGCAGTTAGATTCAAATAAAAGAAAAATTTAACATTAAGTCATTGTACTTGGTCATACTTTTTTCTGCATGAAGATAAGTTTCAATAGAAAAATCACACTGTGGTCCATTAGATTTTTAAAAATGGGCAAAAAAATAACACAGATTTCTTACTATGCATAAAGATCTATATGTACATATTTTAATCCTTAATATCTTTTTTAATCCTTAATATAATCTTTGATATAGGTATTTTAATTATCATTCTGTTAAGGGAATTGAAGCCTAAAAAGATTGAATGAGGTGCCCTATGGCACATAGCTGATAGTGACTATCATGGATTAAAAATTCATACAACTTTGCTTTCAAAAACCTACACTTTCCATTTGCATCATGCAGTTTTACTTTCCATTTATACTATCAAAAATGGTATTGGTGTGTATTTGAAACATGAAAATGAGATGATACATCTGGAAATGGTACTTATATCTCTGTTCTTGAATTGTTTATACTGAGTCTAGAGTAGCTTTTTTTTCCCATCAGTCCTTCACTCCTGATAAATGTGCATACACCTCTGCAAATAACTTGATAAATCTTAAGATTTGATAGAAGGGTGCCTGGGTGGCTCAGTCAGTTAAGTGGATGGCTCTTGATTTCAACTCAGGTCATGATCTCACAGTCTTGGGATTAACCCATGCACTGGGCTCTGCACTCAGCTGGGAGTCTACTTCAGGATTCTCTCTCTCCCTCTCCCTCTGCCCCACTCCCTGCCCACATGCTTGCACTCTCTCTCTCTCAAATAAATAAATCTTTAAAAAAATATTTGATAGATTTGCACACAATGTTCAGACCACATATCATGTGTAATTGATCCTAGAAAGTAATATGTTTAAAACCTAATTCTTGAACTTGTGTGGGTTTAGGTCCTTGGGACACATGAGGCTGGAAAAAAATAGATTGAGTATAAAAATCTCCTAACATGTACAGAAAGTGATGTTATGTAGTTATTAAGAGCACTTTCTGGCATCAGACTGATTGAGTAGTATCTCCCAGTCCTGCTGCAAGTTATTTAACATATTTGAAATTTTATATTCATATCTGAAAAATGAGGATAATAGAAACACTTTATTTAAATCTTTATTCTGGGGCGCCTGGGTGGCTCAGTTGGTGAAGCGACTGCCTTCGGCTCAGGTCATGATCCTGGAGTCCTGGGATTGAGTCCCACATCGGGCTCCCTGCTCAGCAGGGAGTCTGCTTCTCCCTCTGACCCCCCCCCCATGCTCTCTCTATCTCATTCTCTCTCTCAAATAAATAAATAAAATTTATAAATAAATAAATAAATAAATGTTTATTCTGAGGATTAAATAAGATAATGCTAGGGGCGCCTGGGTGGCTCAGTTGGTTAAGCATCTGCCTTTAGCTCAGGTCATGGTCCCAGGGTCCTGGGATCGAGTCCCATGTCGGGCTCCCTGCTCAACAGGGAGTCTGCTTCTCCTCTCCCTCTGCCTGCCACTCTGCCTACTTGTGCTCTCTCTCTCTCTCTCTATCAAATAAATAAAATCTTTTTAAAAAAGATAATGTTCTTAAAGTGCTCATAAGTAGTGTTTACAAAGTACATTCTTTCAACAACAACAACAAAAGACTTACATTTTGATCTTATATAATGATTATATATATCCACTTCCATGGTCTGAATGTGGTCCCCCAAAATTCATGTGCTGAAATTCTAATACCCAATGTGATGGTGTTAGAAGGTGGGGCCTTTGTAAGGTGATTAGGTCAGAAGAGTAAGCCTTTATGAATAGGGTTAGTATCCTTAAAAAGACTCTCTGGGATACAACTAGAAGTCTGCAACCAGTAGAGTGCACTCATTGGACCATCCTGGCATCCTGATAGCAACTTCTAGCCTCAAGAACCGTGACAATAAATTTCTGTTGTTTATAAGCCACTCAGTCTGTGCTGTTCTTTTTAGCAGCCTGAATAGACTAAAATATCCACCATGCCCAAACAGTAGTCTTTAGAAACAATATATAAAAAAATAAATAATAATATATTCAGTGCTAGAATCTTAGCTTAAATAAAATAGAAAATGATCTGTAAACATTATTATTTTATACTGATTCTTGTATCAAAAATTGGATATTGGAAGCCACTTAGGAAGCAGGATGATGTTGCTACTAATATCAAGAGCCAGAGGGTGATTAAGGTTAGTGTTGCATGTGTATTTCCTAAAATAACATGTCATTAAAAATCAAGAATAATGATAAATGATAAAATTTCAGGTAAATGTTTCTGGTTTAACCTAGAATGAATTTCAAGAAAGTAGGTTTCATAAATAATGATGTAGATGAGGGGCCATCAGTTTAATTCACAGTGGTGACATTAACATGGATTAAAGTTTTCTTTTAAAGAACAGTAATAAGGATCCTCCCCCCAAAGTTTCCAAAGTTTCCAAGGTTATCAAGATGTAGACATAGAGAATTCTGAAGCTAGGAAATTGGTAGTCTAAGAAGAATGAGAAATGTTGGGATTGAATGAAAACAGTGACTGGCAAAATAGAATCTAAGTTATATTATTGGTCAACCAGTTAGTCTACACCTGGTACCGACCAGCTAGTCTGTCTTTGGTTGTAAATCAAAGGAATTCACATATTCTTGTCTAAAAATGGTATTTACTTTCCTAGAAAGCATGGAAAGCTAACCATGGCACAGTATCCAGGTAGCTTCAGTCAAGTTATTTCTTCAGTAGAATAACATACTAGATTGCTGTCGTGTCCAGATTACACACTTCTTTTTAATTTTTTTATGTGGGTATAGTTGACACACAATGTTACAGTAGTTTCAGGTGTACAATAGTGATTGATTTCTCTATTTGTTATGCTGTGATCACCACTTCTTTATTCTACGTGATTCAACTTCTCACTCTTCAGCTGCCAGCTTCTTTCCCTTAGGTGGTTTATCATGTGTTAGAATTTGTTAGCACAATTAGACATAGACTTTTCTTGTCAGGAATATGATCATCATGGGGAAACGTGTGGCTCAGAGCCTCATGTGAGGGAAAATCAGTGCTACATCTGGGTGCTGAATACTAACTTTCTTATATTTGTCTAGGCTAGTAGTAATTGAAAATACATCATAGTGTTCATGGATCCTGACTCAGCTAAGTAGAATTTCCATCAAGGCTTGTGTTTGGGGAGTGCTGAAAAAGTTGTGTTAGGCATAAGAACATCCTCTAAGTAGAATGTAGTAAGACAAGCACTTTAGACCCAACTTAATGGTCTTAATCCTCTTACAATTCCTTTTTCAATAACCTTACCTCTGCCCATCAAAAGTAGGGCTACTTTCTACTTTTTTCCTCTTCTAGGTTTCTTTCATCAGAAGTGATGTATATTTCTCATATTCACTTACTACTAAGATTTAGGAGGACTAATTTGGTCATTGGTGCAAATGAGATTTATATTAAAAGTCAGATAGATTAGGGGCACCTGAATGGTTCAGTTAGTTAAATATCCAACCCTTGAGTTCCGCTCAGGTAATGATCTCAGGCTTGTGAGATCGAGCCCTGTGTAGGGCTCTGCACTGGGCACAGAGTCTGCTTGAGATTCTCTCTCTCCCTCTCCCCGTCCCCCTGCTTGTGTGCCCTCTCTATCTCTCTAATATAAATATGTAAATAAATAGATAGATAAATTCCTTTTTTTAAAGATTTTATTTTTTGACAGAGAGAGAGGGAACACAAGGAGGGGGAGTGGGAGAGGGAGAAGCAGGCTTCCCATGGAGCAGGGAGCCCAATATGAGCAGGACCCTGGGATCATGACCTGAGCCAAAGGCAGACACTTAATGACTGGGCCACCCACGTGCCCCAATAAATTCTTTTTTAAAAAGTCAGATATATTAGAATGAGAAAATTTTATGTATACACATATCTATGATACGTATATGTATATGTGTGTGTTAACATATGTGTGGTTCTAGGTTTGGTTCATTACCTTAAAAAACTGATTTTTTAATCAAAGCAGGAATTCCATATAAAAACATTGTTAATATGATTCCTATTTCTTTCCCTTTTTTTTTTTAGATTTTATTTATTTATTTAAGAGAGAGAGAGAGAGCATGAGCAGTGGGGAGGGGCAGAGGGAGAGGGAGAAGCAGGCTTCCAGCTGAGCAGGGAGCCCCATGTGGGCCTCGATCCCAGGACTCTGGGATCATGACCTGAGCCAAAGGCAGACAGACGCATCACCAACTGAGCCACCCAGGCACCTCTGATTCCCATTTCTTTTAGAATGAAATATATTTGCAATATATTTTTGTGAAAATTCCTAATTTAGATACATATCACAGAAGAAACTTCAGCAGGGCTCTCTTAATTACTAGTCCCATTCAGTTGGTCTATTTGATAAGCTGTCAACCATTGGATCCATTTATTTAAATGTTTTAGACATTGAAATAAATAATATTAAAGTTTTCATCAGATTCTATGAATGACATGTGCTAGATTATAGTATTGTCAAAATACTTACTGTTCATTCTATTTGGACCTTCCCTATGGGAGAATTATATTTACAGGTTCATGGATATAAGACTTTGATAGACTTAAATAGACCAACTTTGAACATGAATGTGTGGGCAAGTGTCATGTGAAAATTCCAAGTGGAAGCCTTAGGAGTATTGCATGGTATCACGATGTCTCTTCCTTCAGTTATGAATCTGACAATATTCTAGATATGGGCTGTTCTGGAGTGAAGTGGTTATTGAACACACTTAGTAAAAGTAAATATTGTATAAGCCATCAAGATTTGGTGCTCAGTGTTTTTTTTTTTTAACCATAGCAAAACTTAGCCTAAGATTTATGAAGAAATATTTCCCAAAATAATGTAATACAAAGATGTAATTCAGTTGTTTAGGTTATAAAAGCACACGGGCACTAGGGATACAGCAAATACAGGAATTACGTTAATGCTAATGTCATGGAATATAGTAACAGAAATTACTGTTAGACATAAAATTAATGTCTAGTATTTACAGCTCTGGCTTTTCATACAATACAATGGGAAGGTACCTTGGTACATTTCCAAAGGGTAATTTTAAATATATGTTAGTGTTAAAATACAGCCTTTCATACAGTAGTCTGAACTTCAAGAAAAAAATAACAATACACACAAAACATATGCAGAGGAACAGTGATTTTTTTTTTATAAGAGTAAAAACATTTTGAAATAGTCTAATGTTCAAAAGTAAAAGATTGGTAACATTATCACCTGTAAAATGAAATTTTACGCAGCTATTAAATAATATTGTGGAGGAATATTTAATGGTATAAATATTTTTGACAAAGAGCAAAAAGCAAGATAGAATTGTAAATAATGCATAACTTCAATTCTTTTAAATCATAATAAACATGTACACAAAGACTGGAAAGAAATGAATCAACATTTAACAGTGGTTATTAGTACATAATATAACTTTTAAAATTAACATACATTACTCTTAGACCTGGAACATTGTTACGAAGTTCATTAAAAATAAAACAAAAGGGAAATAAGGTACGACTGCATCTTTTTTATATACAAAAAATTTCAAAACGTGCTATGTGAGTGGGGAAAGCTTTTTCCTTGGCTTTCCCTGCACCATTTGTCTATCTCTGAAGTGCTAGGTGTTACATCACCTCATCTTGACATGTTATTTTAATTCCATTTTCACTGGTCTTAAAGTTGGACTAGTGTTATTAAATCAAAAAAATCCTAAATCTTTAAAGTCAGACTAAATGCAAGTCTCTTTACTACATTATCGCTATTTCTTTTTCCAACTATTGTAGAGGTAGAGAATTCATGGTAATTAAATATTATTTTGTCATTAATTCCAGCTGGAACTGCTGATAATTACGTCCCAATATGATTTCCTCTAAGATATCTCACAGGCCATTGATAAACAGCTGAGAAAAAAAAAATCAAGGGATTAGCAGTAATTATTGCAAAGTGGTTTGCTATTAAATTAATTGAATAAAAAGTAATTGGATTATGTATGATCTTCAACAGCTATTAGAGTTTAAACTTTAATTAAATTGTCATAGTCCTCATTCAAAAATGAATGTTTAAACATAAACTATTTTTAAACAACAAGAAGAGCAGAATACTAATCAGGACAGCCTATACTGCCAACCTTAAGTTGAAAGCTCTATCAGACTGATTACCAACCAATTTCCACACATTAAAATTATCGGCAAAAAAGTGTTGAGATACAGTAATCATTTAGAGGCTTTTCAAATATTATTACTTGATAGGAAGTCAATTAGCATTGACTAAGAAAACTCATTCTTAAACAATTAGCTTAGTTGTATGCATTAAAGAAAACCTAGGCTTTTACTTTTGCCTGGAAGCTGTTAAGAGTCAGAATTCCCCAGCTAAGTCCAAAATGACAGCTTATCAACTATTTCTTTATCTACCATGAAAACCATTTTAAACATATTGATAACTTTTCATGCCCAGCTCACTCTATTAGTGTTCTAAAGTAAAAATAAATTTAAAAAATATTGTATATGAAATAATGTTTATATATATTTACATACAGATATGCATGCACACATACATTCATGCATAGATACATGCAGATAGATACACATACATACATATCATCTGGGACATCTTTCAGGCAGCTACTTAAAGGCTAAGGTAAAGGTGAAGGGAAGACAAGCTGTTCCTTTTTGCTTTTCTAGTTCTGCCCTTCACAAAGATGGTAAAAATAAGAAATTGCTTCATTCAAACATACAAATTTTCAGTGAGAACTAAAGGTGAGAATTTGAATTTTCTGACTTTAAGATTTTTTTAATACAATATCTGAACTATCTTCCAGAGAAATTTCTTTTTTTAATCTTTTTGAGGAATGCTTCATGAAATGACTCTCAATATGTACTACTTTGGATTTCTAAAAATATTTTTAATTTTTTTTTTACTTTCAAACCAAAGGCTTTCTAGAACTCCCTATGGTAGATTTGGATCATTTGACTTTTATATTAGTATTTTAAATATAGATTTTTACAGTTTTAATCTTTTATCAAAAATTTATCTTAACCTATTTCAAGAACATTTAACTTCTATTTTTAAAGGACATCAAACAAAATTAAGAAACTACATTTCATTTTTGAGTGCCATTTTATGCAGTGTATGTTATATGCTCTATTTCATTCATTTCTCAAAAAAAAAATACTGTGAGAAACTTATTTGCTTTTAAAAAGTGGTAACTGCAGTGCAGAAGGTCTCAATACTTTGTTTAAGGTCACACCGTTAGTAGATGCTAGAACAGAGTGTAAGACTCAGAACCCTGCTCATTACACTATCCATGAAAGACATGAGGATGCCCCAAGCCTAACATGGAGTGGGATGAAGAATGAGGGGGGAAGAGGTTGAAAAATCTTCTTTTCTTTAATTAGTTCCCCACAGGCAGTTCTCTACCTCAAAGCAAATCCACTGGATTGACCCTTCCCACACTCCTTGATCCTAAACTTAATTTAGAAAGATTGACAGTTCTGTGTTTAAAATTAACTTGTCACATAATTTAGGATACCTGGCAGCAAGGTTAATGCCACTGGTTAAATAAAACTAATTCTAAAAGCCACTTATGTGAATATTTAAAATAATGCTGTCAAATAAATATTTTTAAATACAATAACAGAAAAAAATGTCAAGTAGTGTGTAATCATTTTGTTATCCTGAGAGCAAATGAAGTTTTCACTGGTCATTATTAAGGCATTACTGAATATTCAGGAAATAAAATATCAGTAAGCATATGTATAACATCAGGTTACCCTTAGGTACATACAAATCACACTCATAATCAGTTTTATTCATTCATTAGTTCAGTACATTTTTATTAGCCAATTGCTTTGTGTCAGGCAGTGACCAAGGCACTGGAAATACAAGGGTGCCTGTGGTACAGAATTTGATCTTGAAGAACTCATAGATGAAAAAAGATTCATGTCATCAAGTAAAATAAGAAAAAGAGGGGGAGGTAAACCATAAGAGACTCTTAAATATACGGAACAAACTCTAAGGGTTGCTGGAGGGGAGGTAGTGGGGGAATGGTGTAACTGGGTAACGGGCATTAAGGAGGGCACTTGATGTAGTGAGCACTGGATATGTTATATGCAACTGATGGATACTAAATTCTACCCCTGAAACGAACAATACACTATATAATAAGTAAATTGAATTTAAATTAAAAAAAAGATTCATGTTATCAGATCCTTGTAAATTACTATGACAAATGCTCTAAGAGTGCTAGAATCAGAATCTTATGGTATCTGAGAAAGGAAATAGACTAAATGAACTTGAATAGACATTTTCCAAAGAAAACATGCAAATGGCCAAAAGGTATATGAAAAGATGCTTAATCTCACTATTCGTTAAGGGAATGCAAATCAAAGCCATGGTAATGTATTACCTTACACCTGTTAGGATGACCATTTGAAAAAGAGAGAGCACAAGTATTGGTGAGGATGTGGAGGAAAGAGAACACTTGTTCTCTGGGAATGCAAAATGGTCCAGCCATTGTGGAAAATAGTATGGAGGTTCCTCAAAAAATTAAAAATAGAATACCATATGATCCAGCATATAATCCATCTGGTTATGTTCAAAATCACTGAAATCAGGATCTTGAAGAGATAATTGCACTCCCATGTCCACTGCTGTATTAATGACAATAGCCAACATATGGAAATAATCTAAATATTGATGGATGAAATAAAGAGAATGTGATATATAAATGCAATGGAATGTTATTTGGCTTTAAAAAATAAAGAAACCTTGTCATTTGCAACAACATGGATGAACCTGAAGGATATTTTGCTAAGTAAATCAATCACAGAAGCCAAATACTGCATGATTTCACTTACATGAGGTATTTAAAATAGTCAAACTCACTGTCAAGCAGAAAGTAGAATGGTTAGTTATGCTGTGCATTTTTTTTTTATTGGTGTACCATGTTTAATTTGCCCCTGATATCCTTGGAGTTTTTCTGAGAAATGGAGCAGTAATACAGCATCAGCTTATTAAAATATGTTTTAAGCCTTTAAAAAAAAAAATGGTGGTTGCCAGGGGCTGGGGAGAGGAGGAAATGGGAAGTGCTGTTCAGTGCCTTGTAGTTTTCTTCATAATCTCCTTGCTTTCATTTGGTGAGTTTCTTGGATTGGTAGGTTTGTAGTTGTCATGAATTCTGGAAAAAATGGTTATAATTTCTTTAAATTTTTTCATCACTTCCTCCTTCTGAGGATTCCGATTCACAAATATTTGGCCACTTTCTGTTATCCCACACATCACTGAAACTCTTTTCATTTTTTTCTAAAACATTTTCTTTCTCTCTGTGTTATTTTGGGTAGTGTTTATTGCTATGTTTTCAGCATCACTACTAATCTTTTATTCTGTAATGTCTAATATCTCAATTTTATACAGTATATTTTTCATGTAACATGCTGTTTTATAGAAATTAAATTTGGATTTTTTTATATCTCCCATGTCTTTACATGTTCAAAATATATTCTAGTTTCTCAAAAATGTGGAATACAGGGGGTGCCTGGGTGGCTCAGTACATTGAGCGACCAACTCTTGGTTTTGGCTCAGGTCATGATCTCATGGGTCATGGCACTGAGCCATATGTTGGGCTCCCCACTCAGCGGGGAGTCTGCTTAAAGATTCTTTTTCCCCACTTGTGCCTTTATGCACTCTTTCTCTCTCTCTCTCTCTCAAAATAAACCAATAAATCTTTCAAAAAAATGTGGAATACAGTTATCAAACTGTTTTATAGTGTCCCTGTCCATAAATTCTATCATCTGTTTCATTTTTTGGTCAGTTTCAACTGTCATTTCTCCTTATTATGAAATAATGAAGTTTTCCAGTCTGGCTGATGGAACCTGGTAATGTTCTCATTCCTCCGTGAACTTCAGACACTGTTCCTTTCAATTTTTCTTCATGGGGTTCTTTCTCTGTCTTCTAATAGTTTCTTCACATTCATGCACTGAACATTACTCAACTGAATACTTGAGAAGGACTCTTTGAAGATCTCTAGATTTTTTTCTATCTGTATAAGTTGCGCTTCTCTGGTACTCTTACAACCAAATCTTCCCTCTGTTCTAAAGGACACTGTTTCCATCCTCCAAAGTTGTCTGCTATACAAACCCATTTGAAAAGAAAATCCAGAACAAAAGCCAATACAAGGTGTGCAGAAATAGGAGAGATCCATGGAGAATTGTATCTTACCATCAGACCACCATTCTGAGCCAGGCCACCACTGTTTCTCACTTGGACTGTCCTAACTGCCCTGTAAATTATCTCTACATCCATCTTTCCCATTCCAATTCTTTTTGCATATGGAAGCTAGCATGAACTTTTTAAAATGTGGCTTCATATTTTTACAAAGTCTTGGTGGATTCCCAACTGTATATAAAATAAAATGAATCAACTTACTAATCATGAGGCCTCTTTATGAGCTGACACCTCTATGTTTTCCAAATCTACTCTTACCTCTCCCATTTCATACTTTTCAGTTGCAATGTCTTTATAAAGAATTCTGAATATTCCAAGTATTCCCCACATTAGGGCCTTCATACATGCCACTGCATCTACCTAGAGAGCTCTTTCCCCGATATGACTATATCCTTCACATCATTTTGATCTCTAGTTATTAATATTCTCCTTTAAAAAGAGCCAAATCTGACTATTGTTGCTATAATCAGTACCACCCCTCTATTCAATATTTTTAACCATCTGTTTCCCTGATTGCATTTATTTATTTATTTATTTATTTATTTATTTATTTATTTAGATTTTGTCCACCTCCACTTATAATCTATAAACATGTGGGAAGGACTCATGTCAATATTATTCAGAGCTTATCACAGGTGATGATGCTTGATATTTCTTAAATACATTGATAAGTATTTAAAGGTCCTAGTTAAATTATGTTGTAATTATTTGTATATGGGATTTTCCCCATAGTTCTCCATAGTGCACTATTGAATTGTATGAGCTATACTTTATCCATCTTCATAGTCTCTGCTGATTTGCCTGACCTAAAATGTTGTGTTCAATAGTGACTTTGAATGTGATAAAACAGATAAAGTCATTTATTCTGTTTTAGGTCCTGCAAATACAGCACTGAACAAAAAAGGAAATGTTTCTTCTTCCTTTGGGTTTACTACTTAGTGTATGGAAACAAATTCTAAATAACAAATATTTGATATTTATGCTGATGATAAGTACTATTTTTTAAAAGTGGGACTTGATAAGGAGACATAAATGATGGTGAATGGCTAATATATGATTTAGAATGGTCAGGAAGAGCTTTTTGGATAAAATAACATTAAGTAAAATTATATAATTTCAGAGGGAACAACACATTTTTCTTGTATTAGGCAGCCCTGGACATAAAATGGTGCACGCATAACTCATAAACATGACACAAACAGAGGCAGTCCACCTAGCACCAGGAAAACAATATTTTTAGGTCATGTATTGCTCTAAATAGAAAAAAAAATTAACTACAAGGATTTTTTGACTTTTTATGAGAATTTTCATTTCTTTGTATAGTCTTTAAATTGTACTCATGTATATGTTCTCTATCTGTACAGAATGTAATTTCTCAGACTTTTACAAACTGTATGTATGTGTATAAAATGAAAGATGGAATGATTCTGAACTATTAGGTTATTGGAATGTGTTAGTCTATATTGTACATACAGGAAAGTCAAGTTTTTGATGTGGATTTCTCAACTGCATAGAAGACAAACTCTTCCAAGTGTATTAGGAAAAAGCATTGATTAACCACATGCTGTATCACATGATTTAACACACATAGTAAGTGATTTATATGGAAAATCAAAGTCATATTTAGTTACCATTTTTTCTCCCCCTGTAGGTAAAATAAAACCAGAGGTAAGATGTGACATGAGATTTGTTTCAGGCATAAGACACTGAATAACAAGGTGGAGTTCTTAAGTTTTGTAGATGTTGAAAATGGGGATGGAAATGAAAGTGCTGAGGCAACTTTTACTCCAAAAGTGCATCCCTAATAAAATTTACAGGGTTCAATAAAATTTCTATGGTGTCTTAGCTCATGTCAATCTTCTCATGTAACTGTTGGGATTTAAATGGACCAAGAAATTGAAAAGAGTGACAATTTTTAAAATTACAGTATGGTATTTAGTAATCAAAATATTTCTAGAAAAAACTTTGGGGAAATTTGTGATAAAGATGTTTTTCAGAGATGGTGTTTTTATTGTGGTGAGAACATTTCACGTGGAATATATCCTCTTAAATTTGTAAGTGGCAATAAGATATTGTTAAATTCAGCACTATGTTGTACAGCACATCTCTAGAATTTATTCATCTTGCATAACCGGAACTTTATACTTATTGGTCAACAACTTCACATTTCCTCTTTTAGAACCATCATTCTACTCTCTGCATTTATGAGTTTGATTATTTTAGATACCGCATATATGTAGAATCTTATAATATTTGCACTTCTGTGACTGGCTTATTGCACTTAGTATAATGTCCTCCATGGTTCATCCATGTTGTTGCAAATGACAAGATTTACCTTTTCTAGGGCTGAAAAATGTTCCATTGTATGTACCACATTCTCTTTCTCTATTCATCTGTCAATGGACTTTAAGGTTTCTTTCTATCTTCAATTATAGATAATGCTTCAATGAACACGGAAATGCAGATATATCTTCAACATCCTGATTTCATTTATTTCAGATATACCCAGAAGTAAGGTTGCTAGATCATGTGATGGTTCTATTTTTAATTTTTTGAGGAACTTCTGTACTGTTTTCCATCCTGGCTACACCATTTTGCATTCTCACTAACAGTGTACAAGTGTTCTAGTTTCCCTACATCCTCTCTAATAGTTGTTATTTTTTTAATTATAGCCATCCATAAATATGAGGTAATGTTTCATTGTGGTTTTGATTTGCAAAAATCAGCATAGACTTTGGGCACTAAACTCAAAGACTAAAAATATTGATCTGAAGGTGGAATTTTAAGAATAAAAGATCTTTGCAGTATTTATAAAAATGAATGCATTTTTGCAGGAGAGTTTAGAATCTCAAATTAGGACTCAGTATTTCCTTTTTGGATATATTTAATATGTTTGCTTTTATATATATTTGAAGCAAGCATATATATATGAAGCAAAATTCTTTTTTTTTAATTTTATTTTATTGTGTAATGTTAGTCACCATACAGTACATCATTAGTTTTTGATGTAGTGATCCACGATCCATTGTTTTCGTATAACACCCAGTGCTCCATGCAGTACGTGCCCTCCTTAATACCCATCACCAGGCTAACCCATCCCCCCACCCCCTTCCCCTCTAAAACCCTGTTTGTTTCTCAGAGTCCATAGTCTCTCATGGTTCATCTCTCTCTCCGATTCCCCCCTTCATTTTTCCCTTCCTTCTCCTAATGTCCTCCATGCTATTTCTTATGTTTCACAAATAAGTGAATCCGTATGATAATTGACTTTCTCTGCTTGACTTATTTCACTATGAAGTAAAATTCTATTATCATCTGTAACTATCCCTTTAAATCCTATTGTTATTTACATACCTGATTTATCACCTTATAAACCTTTAACTAAGGTTTTCATGGTGATGAAACTTGTTTTAAAACTAGTAGATGGTTGCTTTAGATAGTCTGTTCATGAAAATCTTTGGTCATTTTTCTGAGACAAAACTAGTTTTGAAATGGTCTTGTATTTTTCAGAAATGTTTTGCTCCACAAAGAATATATATCTATGGAAGAACTTTATCCAACCTATGATTAGTCTTGCTGTTTCTCAAATTTTGGTAATTGTATTATGTATCAAATATCACACCATGATATACTGATCCCCAGGTCTGTGCAATCAGAAACTTCAGCAAAATTTCTCAAGCAATACGAACTATTTCTTACAAATGTTGAGTATTTTTTTGCTTTATCTTAATTACTATTGGAATATCACATTTGTACATTTGCCATACACACATACATCAGTGACAGAGGCTGTGCAAATCATCTGTATGTTTGTTACCCCCATTTTAAAAGATTCTTGCCTACTATACATATACACACATTTAAAAAAATATTTTCAAAAAACATTTCTAAAATGAATTGTTTCTTAATCAAGTTTTAATTAAATTATTAAGACATATAACTATTGAACGAAAATAACTGTACTTTAAATTTGTAGCTTATGGTAATACTATGCTCACATACACACACAAACTGATTTGGATAGTTAAGAAAATAATATACAAATGCAATGACTAAGCAAATCACTTGTAACACTTGACAGAATTCATGAGAAAGTCTGCCTTTAGTTAGAAGAGGTGTCAAACAGTGGTTCTTGGAATAGTATTATAACTATTACTGGAATTTTTATCTTTAATATTAAAATAAATCAATATTTTTGTGTTATTCAGAGTATCTAGTAAGTCACAGTTATAATATGAAACTTCAAGAATGAGAACAAGGTTTATGTAGCAAAATTTTTGAATGAGAATTTAAAGGTAAAATAATTCCTTTTAGGAAAATGTTTGATTGTAAAGTCATGATTTTCAGTTGCTAGGACCATTCAGTTCATGTGGAGTCATAGTAACAGGGTCTAAGATAAAAAGAAAATTAGATTACACTTATCACATGTTAATTAATCATATGATAAGAAGTGGGCCAGTGAGGTGAGAGAACAGAACAAGAATTCGTTATATATCACAAAAAAAGAATGTGAAAAGTCAGTACATATTTGGAATCCAAATTAAATAGTCATGGCTTAGATTCATTACTATGTTTTTGGTGTGCTAGTAAATATTTTGATGTAATTGAATCACTGGCATGTATTATGGTGTGGCTATTGTTTCACTTTGTTTTGTTTTGGTTTTAGAAATATATTGAACTACCTGAAAAAAAAATAGAAATTTATTCAACAGGCTTGCCAGATGTTTTATGGGCACTGTGAGCAATTTTCTAACATTCTACACTTGGAAGAAAATTTTGCTTTATTAAATTTCCTTCAAATTACATCACACTTAGAAAAAATGGTTCCAAATCATCAGATTGAAAGTGAACTTGTTGCACACAGCTTGGATTGAAATATTTAAAATTTTAGTTAAAATGTAAACCGCAACATTGTCAGCCAGTAATTAACTGCTTTAAAAAAATACACATTTTTATAAGTGTAAATGACAGACTGAGGGGCATATTCACTCTACATCAATTATGTATGTAAAACATGTTAATATTTAGATGCAAGAAAATAAATTTTGTGTCATGTGTGTGACTGCGTATATTCAATAAAAACAAATTGAACAAATTTCTACAGTCAATAAGGATTATATACATTAAACACTGACATTTTATACCACATGATATTACATTAGTCTACAATTAAATATTGTTCCATCTCATATTCATGAAGGACTACTTTGTAAGGTAACCACACTCTTTTATGTTTTTTAAAGTATAGGAATAGATGAAATGTTTACTTGTGAGATCTAGGTGGGAAAATTTTCAAATTGTAATTAAATCTTGTCCTAACTTTATAATATTCTTGTTAATAAAAATAACAGGAGTTGATATATTCAGTGGGAAATGTATTTTGTGGTTACTATATCATAAATTAAGGAAGGAAGGAGGGAAACAAAACAAAACAAAACAGAGGAATCAACTAAAGAAACAAGGGTATTCTAAAAATATTAGTGCCCAAATGTGGGAACTTAGTAAAATCACCCTCTGGTACTATACATTACTGACGTGCAATTTTCCAATTCATTAGAATGTTTCTGATTTCAGAGACTTCAAGCCCTCTCTTTATGTCTCTCTACCAGTGAGTGGATTGACTGATAATCTTTTCTTCTGAACCCTCTTTTAGGATTTTGAAGCATTTTAGTTTTGAGGAGTTCCTTTTTGGGAAGAATATAAGATGTAAGAGAGACCAAAAGGGATTGTGCTGACAGTAGCAGAAAAGAAGAGGTAAGTACCCATTTAAATATTTTGCCTTCAACTGACTTTGAGTACAAATTCTATATAGTTCAAATAGTATTTGATGAGGTATTAAGAACTTTTTGTGCACAAGTTATGCTAAAGCATGAGCCCTAAGAATATGCAATTGATCCTCATTATTTGCAGATTCTGTATTTGCTGATTACTAGCTAAAATGCATCTGTAACTGGGAAGTCAATACACCCAGCTTTTTCACAGTCATTTGTAGATATATGTACAGCAGTGCTAAATTTGAATTTCCTGACATGAACATTCCCAGCTCAGGTGGAACATGGCAAAACTTTTTGCCTTTTTATTTCAGCTCTTACATTGTAAACAAGTGCCTTTCCAGTCTATTTACTGTCACTAAACTGTTTTCTTAATTTCCTTTTTGTGTTTTTTAGTATAGAGAAACACAACTTATTTTTGTATGTTGATTTTGTAATCCTGCAACTTAAATGAATTTATTTATTAGTTCTAAGAGATGTGTGTGTGTGTGTTCTTTAGGGTTTTCTAAATATAAGATCATTCCATCTACAAACATGTAATTTTACTTCTGCCTTTTTAATTTGGACTTCTTTTATTTCTTTTTCTTATCTAATTACTCTGGCTAAGACTTCAAGTATTATGTTGACTGGAAGTGGTAAGAGTGGTCTTACCACCACTTATTTTTCCTGCTCTTAAAAGAAAAGCTTTTAGCTTTTCACTATTGAGTATGTTAGCTGTGAGTTTGTTATGCATGACTTTTATTATGTTGAGCTACTTTTTATTCTATACACAATGAGTAAAGGATAGTATCCTCAAAAAATAGTGTTGGAAAAGATAGATACAGACATGCAGGGAAAAAATTAAATTGGACCCCTACTTTACAGAATACACAAAAACAAACTCAAAATGAATGAAAGACTTAAACGTAAGAGCTGAAACTGTAGAGCTCCTGAAAAAGCTTCTTGACTGAGATTGGTCTTCACAGTGATTCCTTGGGTATGACACAAAAAGCATAGACAACAAAAGCAAAAATAGACAAGTGAGAGTTGATCAAACTAGAAAGATCTATACAACAAAGGAAACAATCAACAGAATGAAAAGGCAACATACAGGATAGGAGAAAATATTTTCAAGCCATATATCTGACAAGGGGCCAATGTCTAAAATATATAAGTAATTTCTACAGCTCAAAAGCAAAACAAACAAACAAACAAAAAACAATTACAACCTGGGCAAAGGCCTTGAACAAACATTTCTCTAATGAAGACATATGAATGACCCACAGGTATATGAAAAAATGCTCAAAATCATTAATTAATTAGCAGGAAGAATACAAATCAGAAGTACAATAAAATATGATATTATGTATCATATGACCTGTTAGTATGGCTATTTAAAAAACAAAGAGATAATGTTGGCAAAGATGTGGACACATTGAGATCCTTGTACACTATTGGTGGGAATATAAAATGGCAAAGCCACTGGAAAACAGTATGGAGGTTCCTTAAAACATTAAAAATAGAATGACCATATGATCTAATAATCCCACTTCTGGGTATATATCCAAAAACATTAAAATCAGAAAAAATGTGTTCTCTCATGTTCATCATAGCATTATTCATAATTGTTAAGACATGGAGGGGCGCCTGGGTGGCTCAGCCGTTAAGTGCCTGCCTTTGGCTCAGGTCATGATCCCAGGGTCCTGGGATGGAGCCTTGCATCGGGCTCCCTGCTCAGCAGGAGGCCTGCTTCTCCCCCTCCCACTGCCCCTGCTTGTGTTCCCTCTCTCACTGTGTTTCTGTCTGTCAAATAAATAAATAAAATCTTAAAAAAAAAAAGAATTGTTAAGACATGGAGTAACCTAAATGTCCATCTACAAATGAATAGATAGAGAATGTGGTATATACATACAATGGAATATTATCAGCCTAAAAAAGAAGGACTCCTGCCCCTCATGATAATATGGATAAACATGGAGTACATTATGCTAAACAAAATAAGCTAGCCACAGAGGAAAAGATACTGGATGATTTCACTTATATGAATTAGTTAAACTCATAGAAATAGGAAACAACAGCTGCCATGAGGAGCTAGGTGATGGGAGAAATAGGAAATTGTTTTTCAGTGGGTATAAAGTTCTAGTTATACTAGTTGAATACAGTAAGTTCTGGATATCTGCTGTACAACATAGTGCCTAGAGTTAGCAAGTTTTTCTTTGTAAATACCTCAATAAAGCTGTTTAAAAAAAAAAAAAGTCCCAAACATAGTGCTTAACTATGCTAAGTGTTCTCCAGTGCTCCTAAGCACAAGAAGTCTGTGGTGTGCTTTTTAGAAAAAATGCATGTGTTAGATAAGCTTTATCCAGGCAAGAATTAATAAACTATTGACTGTGAGTTTAATGTAAATGAATCAATAATATGGTCCATCCAGATAAAGGAAGAGGAAATTCATCAATCTTTATGCAAGTCTCCCCTGAAAAATGCTAAAGTAACATCTAATCTGTATCATGAAACTATGGAAGAGATGAGAAAGAGGCTAAATTTGAATATTCATGAGATGACAACCAATTTTAAAAAGCATGTTGTTAGGAAATTGTAAATGTAAACAACCATGAGATACCACTACATACCTATTAGAATAGCTAAATCTAAAACATAATACCAAATGTTAGTGAGGATGCGGAGCAATAGGTACTCTCATTTATTGCTGGTGGGAACACAAAATGACACAACCACTTCCGCCAATTTCTTACAAAACTATATATACTTTTGCATAGGATCCAGGGAAATCTGCAGCCAACCAAGGTGTGCTTCCATAAGTGCATGGATAAACAAATTGGGATACATCTAGGCGATAGAATATTATTCAGCACGAAAAAAAAATGAGCTTATAAGTCATGAAAAAACATGAACACAACTTAAATGCATATTGCTAAGTGAAAGAAACCAATCTTTTTTTTTTAAGATTTTATTTATTTATTTGAGATAGAGCGCTAGAGAGAGCACGTGAGCAAGGGGTAGGGAGAGAGGGAGAAGTAGGCTCTCCACTGAGCAGGGAACCCAATGCGGGGCTCAGTCCCAGAACCCTGGGATCATGAACTGAGCCAAAGGCAGACACTTAACTGACTGAGCCACCCAGGCGACCTGAAAGAAGCCAATCTGAAAAGGTTATATACTCCATGATTACAGGAATATGACATTCTGGAAAAACAAAACTATGGAGTCAGTAGATCAATCAGTGGTCGCCAGAGGTTTGGGAAGATGGAGGGAAGTACAGATAGGTAAAGTACAGGGGATTTTTAAGTCAGTGATACTATTCTGCTTGATACTATGATGGTAAATACATGTCATTAGATACTTGTCAGAACTTTTATGATGTACAACACAAAGTGAATCCTAATGTAAACTATCGACAAATAGGAACACTGTATGCATTTGGTCTATTTTTCTGTAAACCAAAAATTGGTCCAAAAAATAACATCTGTTAATTAACAAAAAACAGAAAACATTATGGACAACGTTCCTGAAACAGAAGCCTGAGAAATTTATCACTTTGCCCCAGGTCAGGAAAATGTTAAACTGTCTTGGCCAATGCTGTCTGCCTCCTGCATTTCAAAAAGTGATATGGCATGAAAAATGTTAAACCTGCAAATAAAGCAGGTTTTGCAGATGAGGAGATATACTACATGTGGTACAGGAAAGGGTAAATTAGCAGATTTTCAATACTGATGAGACTGCCTTGTTTTACAAGGAAGTTGGCAAATGAATCTATATAATGCAAATGGCATTTCAGTTGACAAAAATGTTGTGACCTGGGCGCCTGGGTGGCTCAGTTGGTTAAGCGACTGCCTTCAGCTCAGGTCATGATCCTGGAGTCCTGGGATCGAGTTCCGCATCGGGCTCCCTGCTCGGCGGGGAGCCTTCTTCTCCCTCTGACCCTCCCCCCTCTCATGTGCTCTCTGTCTCTCTCATTCTCTCTGTCTCAAATAAATAAATAAAATCTTTAAAAAAAAAAAAATGTTGTGACCTAAGGCTCACAGAAACTTAACCTTGTACTTTCACTTCGAAAAATAGTACAGCATTTGCTAATTGAGTGTTTATGGCAACTTTAGAGAACATAACTAGTGTGAATAACCATAATTGACAAATGTCACATTATATAAGTATCAAGTTTTAACATTAGGTCATGCCGTTTGAGTAAAGAGTATGCAAAGCAGCATCACATAGATCATGCTATGCTCTATTTCAATCCATGTTAAGAAAAATTCTTCCTTACAATCTTTTGTGCATTTATGGTTTGTATATAGAGTTTGGTATCACATGACAGAAACATTTTATATAATAGAATTAGATTAATTGCCTACCAAAGATGGAATTAACTGAATTCATCAATGGTAAGTTTAAAAAAGCTATAGTTAGTGTAATTAGCTTTTCTGTTGTTGATTCAAAGGTCTTCCAAATTATCATGAGGGCGGATAAGTGTTATACAAAAAATATTCTGCTAATATTCTCCAAAGGGTCCCAAATACAAATAGATGACAGATATATATATATACACACATTTTGTTTAACTTACAATTATCAGTTATCTATCTATTATGAAATTCCCTTTGAGAAAAGTGAATTTTGAATTATATTTATATAAAGGTTATGTGCTGAACGTTTCATAAATAGGAACAGGAGTAAAAGCCAAAATGATGTATTTGTTAATAGAAATGTCATAAGTAGACATTAAGGAACTCAATTCCTTTTTTAAATCTCTTTTTAAGAAGAGTTGAAATAATTCTGTTTTTAAAGGGAGAAGGACCTTTCTTTTAAAATCTTTTACCTTCTCTGTCTAATCCTTTGCCATATATAGATCTTGTTTCCTTTGACTCAGCTTTAGTTATGTAGAGTGTGCAAGATTATTGACTATGTGACATTTGTTCTAAAGATGTAAGAAGGTATGTATTAATTTATAATATATTACCTTAATGTGAAGAATATTTTTAACCTAGAACATTCTAGGCTTTGTTTTGATAGCTGTAAAATATAGCATGAAATGATTCAATCATTTTTAAAGCAGTTGGTGAAATGAATAAACCATTACCTTAATGGGAGGGACTTAAGTGATCTATAAAATATTGAGAGGAGTAGAAATTACATTCCCTTTATCCTAATGTGCAGAAGCATTTGAAAAAGAAAGAAGAGAATGATGAACGTACTTCTGGAACTCTTGAGAACAGAATTATTTGGAAAATAACCAATTAGCTGAGAGCTATTTGAAGAAATTATTTAATTCCTAGAATGCTGTGGAGACTATATTGAAGAAAAAAGTAGCACGTGGATGTTGAGAAGAGATGAATAAAGCAGATCACAAAATATGTTTGGTGAAGCTAGCTAGATGAGCCAACTTTTGAACCAGCTTTTTGTATTTAGTAGCAATTAATTTAGCTTCAGATGCACTCCATTTCTTCCTCTGATTTTTTGGGAGGTATCTTGCAGTAAATATTTTAGTGTTTATAATTAGAAAATAAAAATAATCAATTGCTAACTTGCTGTTAAACATTTTGGTAGAAGGTATTACCTTATTAATTTTTCAGTTATGTATCTAATTTATTTTGGCACATTTTGCCAGTGCATGATAGAGAAGCACAAATGAGACAATGACCATGGCCCCAAGTAGGATTAGTTTAGTAGTGGGTATATATATAGGAAATTTAATTGACAGTGACCATAGAATATATCAGAATGAACCATATGAAGTTGCTATTTTTAAATTTAAAAAGTTTGCCTATTGGTAACTTCACGTGGCTTAATATGACGCTGTGGTCTGAATGTTTGTATCTCCTTAAAATTCATTTATTGAAGTCCCAAGCACCCCCCTCAAAAAAATTAAGAGTTGGGGACTTTGGGAGGTTCTTAGGGATGGGATTAGTGCCTTATAAAAGACCCCACAGAGCTCTCTAGCCCCTTTTGCCATGTGAGGACACAGTAAGAAACTACCAGTCTGCTATCTGGAAAAGAGCCCCTCACCTCTGATCATGCTGACACCCTGATTTTGGACTTCCAGTCTCCAGGACTACGAGAAATAAATTTCTGCTATTTATAAACTATCTAATCTGTGCTGTTTTTTATAGCAGCCCAAATGGACGAAGACACATGGCATTATAATAACTGTTATGGTGGAAAAATACATAGGGCCTAATGAAAACAAAAATACATTAATTTAAGATTGGGGGGAAAAGGGCCCCTGGGTGGCTCAGTTGGTTAAGCGACTGCCTTCGGCTCAGGTCATGATCCTGGAGTCCCTGGATCGAGTCCCGCATCGGGCTCCCTGCTCGGCGGGGAGTCTGCTTCTCCCTCTGACCCTCCCCCCTCTCATGTGCTCTCTCTCATTCTCTCTCTCTCAAATAAATAAATAAAATCTTAAAAAAAAAAAAAAAAAGATTGGGGGAAAAAAAAGGCCTTGGCATTCAGGAATCATTGACATGAATAATATCTAGTAGGCAATAGAAGATGATGGTGGGGTGGGGTGGGGTTGGGGGGGAGAGTTTGTAAAATAGCACAGGTAGTTAGGCCATTTGGCATATCTTTAGTTCTCTTTCAGATCTTCACGTCTGAATTGCATATTCTACCATAACAATAATTTGACCCTATTCTTAGAGTGACCAATTCCAGTGATACTGAAATATCATCTGAGCTGGACTTTAAAAGTCTAAAACCAAATATCTGTAAGACTTGCACTGTATCCTCAACTTGTGTGACACTACATTGGAATACAAACTAAAAGTATTTATTTGGAATTGGTAACATGAATTAAAAAGAAGTATGGTCTTTGCGATTCTTTCTGATAGAATACCTTGAAATACTCTTTATCAAAGGACTTGTATTTAAAACAAATATATCCAATGATTAGATCAATGGGCAAAGACACTCCAGTATGCATGATGAATAGCAGATATTTATTTATAGAAGCCATCTTGTTGCCTTATATATCTGTTTATTTTATGAGAATATAGTTCATTACCTCTTCAAGGTGATAGCATGTGCTCTTTATTTTTCTTCATAGATGTTGATTTTGTTATTATCCTCCTAAACTTTTTATGATGTAATAAATCCAACACAGAGTTGAGAATTGATAATAAAATATAGCAAAACTCTGTGCAAAAGAGAAAATTTTGCAAATATGCAAGTCTTGTCAATAAATGACAAATTTCAAGTTTAAGAAGCTGCTTGTCAAAATAAATCTACTAAACAAATGCAAAATTAGATCTTAATAAAAGTAAAAGTAAAACATAAACCAGTCTTTCCTTGCAGTATAAAACCCTCTCTTTTAAACACAATATGATGAAACATAATAAAACAAAATAAAAAATGGCATTGAAAATGCTAGTAATGTTTCTTCCCTAGCCAGCAAACAATGAGTATTTCTAATATTTCTCATGTTTGGCTCATGGCAAGGTCAATTTCATCTTTTAGAGTGTCAAAAGAGTGAAATAAATAATAACAAATAAATCTCACTGATTCCATCTCTAGAGTGATAAATATATTGCCAAAGTTCACTGATATATATTTCATTTCTGGGGTGCCTGAGTGGCTCAGTTGTTAAGCGTCTGCCTTCGGCTCAGGTCATGATCTCAGGGTCCTGGGATTGAGCCCCGCATCGGGCTCCCTGCTCAGAGGGAAGCCTGCTGCTTCCTTTCACACTCCCCTTGCTTGTGTTCCCTCTCTCACTGTGTCTCTCTCTCTGTCAAATAAATAAAATCTTTAAAAAAAAAAGAAATATATTTCATTTTTATTTCTAGCTAAGCTTTATATACACAAATAATTTTAAAATGTTTTATACAATGACTTGATTTGAATTATATGCCATTTGGATTGTGTTGCTGCGTTTTTCTTAACTTGTTTTCATTAATTTTAATTTTGATCTATGGTAACTTTGTAGCTTTTCTCTTTGATAGTGTTTGTAGGTTAAACTTCTATATTCTCTTTTCAATTTGCATTTCTTACATATTCGCATTCTCAAACAATTGAAGCAAACAAATGGGATGCTGTAGACTCTTTTACAAATTATTATTTGTATTCTTAGTTTGATAGTATTGCAAATAAAAGAATAATATATGGATTATGACTGAATGCAGATTTATGGGTCTGGACTTTCAAAGTATGCCATTATTTAATCTTTTTATTTGCTATGTGATCCCTTTCTTACTCACTTATCTAGTATGTATCTTCTTTTGGTCCTATGTTAATAAAACCTATTTTCTTTTTTATTCTTTTGTTGAATTATTTTCCATTTCTCTATGTTGTACAATATTATTAGCAGGAACAAATTCAGTTTTTTTATTAAGCAAGGAAAGTCTCTATTTCAGAGACTATTTCAAGAGGTTGTCAGCATTTTTTGTCTTATTATTGACTTGAAGAGAAGTTTTGCTTCTCATGAAAAGACCTTTCTATCTTATCAGTATTTATTAAACATTTTGTACACTGTTGTCTCCGTAAATCTAACACTCCTTTTGTGTTGTAGATCTTACTTACATTGTTCTTATAAAACTATCAAATTAAAAATGAATTATAATTCCTAATATGAATCTGTTCTTAAGAATAATGAGTTATAAAATAAATAGCAATTTTCATGTTAATTAAAAATGTTTGCTCCCTGTTCCATCATTTCCTGTCATAAAACTTTTTGGTATAAGATGTGCCCCATATTTTGTATTCTATATTCTCACTGGATTTGACAAGACTATGTATGATCTCCTGGCTTTTGGAATCTCATTTGAGAACTAAAAAACAAATATCATAATGGACCAATCTTAAAATATGCAAATAAGAAATCAAGGAAATCTGTGATAAAAAAGCATATGTTCATAAAAATAATTCTATTCATTGTTTACTTCATGTATGGTAGCATCTTGCTTGTCAGTTCTTATAATTAGTGCATAAAGCCTTGGGCAACCCAGAATGGGTGAGCAGCAATAAATGGAAAGCAGAAATAAACTCAGAATTTTGTATTGTAAGGGTTCCAGTCCAAACTGACATTTCTGTCACTAGATATAAGTTGAGTAGAAGTTGAAACAGACATATAAGCATTACATCTAGATTGGTAGTTGATCAACGCTAAGCTTCAAATTAAGTGAGAGTCTCACCTAGTATCCTCCACTCATTGAAGGGAAGAGAAAAAAAATTTTTTTTGAAAGTGAAGGGAACCTGTATTTGCGTCTTTTTTGCAACTCATACCAATTCTTATGCATTCTACATGTTTGTTTTGAATTCTAATTTTTACTTCCTCAGTCAAACAAATAAGGTTTGATATTCTTAGCACTAAGTCACATAAAACCTAGGCAAGCTCTACTTCTCAGTTACTTGCCATTTTCAAAGTGCCTGTGATTTCTTTGTCAAACACGTTTTTATTTTAAAATTTGGGGAAGCTCTTGTGTGTCTCTGATCTCTTGTGAAATCATGGCTAAAGAATAAGAAATCGTATGGCTACACTAACTGCACATGATTAAATGGTATAATGAGGTTGGAGAGTACTTGGCAGAATTAGATTTTAAGCCCCTGTTATTAAAAACTTTAAAACAAATCCTTTCAAGTCTTTTTTTAAGTAGATAGCATAGTGCAGTGCTTAAGTGCATGGATTTTAGAACCAGACTGCCTGTTCACATACTGTTTTTATCTATGTACCTTTCAACAAGGTATTCTCCTCCCAAGAAAGAGGGGGAAAAAAGTTGTCCAAACTACTGCAGATTCCAGCTTATAGATGGCTAGACCTGATGGAGGAGGGGAAAAATTTACTCTTTTTTAAAATTTTATTTACTTATTATTTGAGAGAGAGAGAGAGAAAATGAGTGGGAGGAGGGGCAGAGGGAGAAGCAGACTCCTAATTTGCTCAAAAAGCTCTATTTTTTATATTTAGCTATTACATGTTTTTGAATATGTTTGGATAATTTCACTTTTAAACCAGCTAGCTCCACCTATTTTTGTTTCCACCATAACATTTGATAAATAAAACCTTGTAGAGGGAAAGGAAATATTTTCTCTTTGGGTGTAAACTTATTCATGATAATGTCATTTTGTGAGCAGGTTAACTTATATGAGATGTGGGTACTTTGAGGCTGCAGGCTAGGAAGAACTAAACTAGTTCATGTGATTGACACCATTAATAACTTCTATTATGTTTTCTTATTCAGACTATCATAACATTACTTGGTACTGCATGCCTTCTTTCCTCTACAGTACCCTTTATAGAAAATATAAGTTGAGTTCAAAGCCCATAACTAATCAGAACAATTTCCCTATAGCATTTGTTGGCTGGAGATTCAATACTACATTTTCATATAGGGTTTCCAGTCCCAGGTGAAGAAGTACTATAATAAGTCTACTTTCAAATTTTACAGATAAAGATATATGTCAGTGCTTTCAATATAAAGTGTATTATTTATAAAATAATCAAATATGCTTGTAAAAATTAATGGTATATACTGATGATACCAAAGTGCATATTGACATAATTAATACGAATATACATACTTTGGGTGGATATATATAGAAAATTGTATTATTTTGTTTGTTTCTGATATATTTCAAGCACTGTCATGTTACCTACTTCTATAAACTGCAAACCTGAGGCCTATATTTACAAAATTATACAGTAATTTCTACAATAGTAGGAATAGTAATAAATGTATACCAATGGTATACACTAAATATATAATAATGAAACATATATGTTAAAATATTTAAGTATGTAAAAATACTTAAAAATTAAGTGTAAACATGATATACATACCTATATTATTCAAATTAGCAACACAAATCAAAAAAGTTAAAGATATATAGTTATAGTTCTAAATATTTTGTTGGGTAGCCATTCACAAAGATCATATTCTTTTCTTTTTTTTTTTTTTTAAGATTTTATTTATTTATTTGTCAGAGAGAGAGAGAGAGCACAAGCAGGGGAGTGGCAGACAGGAAGAGGGAGAAGCAGGCTCCCCGCTGAGCAGGGAGCCCAAAGTGGGGCTCAATCCCAGGACTCTGAGATCATGACCTGAGCCAAAGGCAGCCGCTTAACCGACTGAGCCACCCAGGTGCCCCCATATTATTTTCAATATAATAAAAGAAGCATCATTAGATTTATAAATATTCAAAATTATTTTAAAAGTTACTGTTAATTTTTTACAAAATTTGTGGCCCTTCGTTCTTTATGAAACCACTCCATAAATTCACTTCCCAATTCCACCTTACTTGCTACTTAACTTAAAGCATATTAATATGTAACTATTGTTTTTTATTTAGTACCTGCCTTTTTTTTTTTTAAAGACTCTTGTAGAGCACTTTTAGGTTTTCAACAAGGTACAGAGACTTCCCATATATCTCCTGCCCCCGCATATGCATACCTTCTCCATTCTCAACATCCCCCACCACAGTGGTACATTTGATAAACCTACATTGACACATCACAATCACCCAAAGTCCATAGTTTACATTATAGTTCACTCATGTTGCTGTACATTCTGTGGGTTTAGACAAATGTATAATGACATAGATCCACCATTATAGAATCATACAGAGTATTTCCTACCCTAAAAATCCTTTCTGCTTTGCCTATTCATTCCCCCTCCCCACGAGCCTGCCTTTCAAAATATTTCATTTTTGGGGGCGCCTGGGTGGCTCAGTCGGTTAAGTGGCTGCCTTTGGCTCAGGTCATGATCCCAGGTCCTGGGATCGAGCCCCGCATCGGGCTCCCTCCTTGACGGGAAGCCTGCTTCTCCCTCTTCTACTCCCCCGCTTGTGTTCCTGCTCTTGCTATCTCTCTCCCTCTGTTAAATAAATATAAAATAAGATGAATAAAATAAAATTTAAAAAGTTTCATTTTTTTCAGAGCCTAGAATGTCCTAGTCATCCACAATATGACTACTGTTTATTAGCTAATAACTTGTCTCAGACAATATGTTCAGTTAATTACATGTAGTATCTCATTTGTTTTACAATATCCCTGTGAGGCTGGTTATTATCATCATCATCATCATCATCATCATCATCATCATCATTATCACTTAAATTTTAAGTGTGAGGAAATTGAGCCATATGAAGATTTTTTTTTATAACATGCACAAAACCAAATAGCTTAAAAGCAACTGAGCCAAGATTTGAATTAATTCTCTCAACTCCAATGTTAAGCTTTCAGCCACCATACCTACTTCTATGCCAAAAGACATTAGAAACATTTATTCTGTCTAGACAGTTGGGGGGAAACTCTGATGCCATAGTAGCAAAGTCATCAACTCTAACTTTAGAAGACAAGAGGGAATTGTTAATTAATAGATTTTTACCTACCAGGAGTGTCCTATTTTCATGGAAGCCTATTATATTAGTTTTTCATGGAATATTTCTAACTCACTCTAGCTAATAAAGCATATATTTGCCAAATACTGTGAAGTTACATTTATGTAAAGTACCTTTCAGGGGCGCCTGCGTGGCTGAGTTGAGTCTCTGATTCTTGATTTCAGTTCAGGTCATGATCTCAGAGTCATCAGGCTCTGCATTCAGCAGGGAGTCTTCTTGAGATTCTCTCCCTCTCCCTCTGCTCCTCCCCTCCCCCCGCTTACACATACTCTCTTTCTTTCAAATAAGTAAGTGAATAAATAATTTAAAAAGTAAAGTACCTTTCAGAGCCTTTCCATCCAGTTTTTATTTTCTAAATATGTTTTTTTTTTTTTTTAATATATTGAATGGACAGTGTTGGGAGAACAACCTACAGAACGGAGTTATTGGCCTTTCCATCCTGTTTTTAAGAAAATAGAAAATTCAATAAACATAATTTGGGCAGAAACACATGTTCTTTTTAAAGCTACGTTATAAGACGGTATTAATAAAACTCTCAAGCTGATTCAAATTCGTGTATCCTAAAGGTTGTGATAAAGTTTGTAGATTTAACATTGTTCTAGGAATAAATTAGACATTTCATTTCTTTTATTATTGCCAAAAAAAATATTAAGAGGAAAATGCAAAGAAATATCAATACTGTAACAGTATAATCATAAAAAATCAGATTTAAAAACCAAACTAAGACACAGAACAATTGAGAAGGAGTTACATGAAGTCTGTGGGATATAAGTATGGTATAAAAGATAATACTTTTAAAATATGTTATGCATATTATGAAATGACTTATTAAAGATATGATGGAAATAACTTCCCCTAAATTACCTAGAGATAGCCTGGAAATATTTTTTATCAACCAAAAGGACACTTTTAAGAATGAAAATGGGCACTATTAAGAATTACACTGGGGGGAAATCTTTAAAAAAAAAAAAAAGGGGGCGCCTGGGTGGCTCAGTTGGTTAAGAATTACACTGGGGGGGCGCCTGGGTGGCTCAGTCGTTAAGCGTCTGCCTTCGGCTCGGGTCATGATCCCAGAGTCCTGGGATCAAGCCCCACATCGGGCTCCCTGCTCAGCGGGAGGCCTGCTTCTCCCTCTCCCACTCCCCCTGCTTGTGTTCCCTCTCTCGCGGTCTCTCTCTCTATCAAATAAATAAATAAAATCTTTAAAAAAAAAAAAAAAGAATTACACTGGGATAACAGGCATACAGTGAGACTGGCCCTGGGTAAACCTGGACCTTTGATCATCCTACTTGAAAAGAAAGATGCCTACGTCTCTGGTGTAGTTGGAGGTCTCCATCTGGAATCTCTTCTGTCTTTTAGTTATAGAGTCTCTGAAGTATACCACACTAGGAATCCTTATATATCTGTGAATGTATTTTCATTGTAAATCCATGCATTGTAAAGATAAGCCCTCTAAGAATTCCCAACATAATTCCAAAATCAGATCTCAGGCTCTTCACTGTAAGTTACAGAGAAAAACAGCTATTTAATGCTCCATACAAAATCCCATGTGTTACTATAGGAGCAGAGGTGGACTAATTTACCACTTGGTTATATATGTCTATTGTTGGGGCAACTCAGAGGAAGCTTATAGCATTTGCACTAAATTGTCACCTAAATAATCTGCACTTGAAAGATTATTTATAGAAGTAAAAAAAAAAAATTCAAGTCAGTAGTGTTAAGTGTCTATGATAAATTGTTAATAAGGGGCCTAAAATTTCAGAGTAAAAAGGTATCTTAAAGAAAGTCAGGCTAACACCCTTAATTTATAATTAAGCAAACTGAAGTTTTAATCAATTAAGTGATTTACCAAAATGAAATAAAAAATTGGTAAGGAGCTTACTAATCTTGACATTGCACATTCAGTGCTCTTTCCACTACAAAAGACTGTTCCCAATGAAGTGTCGTGGCTACAGTCTTAATTTGCTTTTTTCCTGTTCCATCACGAGGAAATACTAAATATCCAAGGATCTGAATGCTCCATACTCTGTATTTTGTTAGTCCCCTCCATGCCCCTCTTTGTAAATAAAGGGGCACCTGCTCACTATAATCCAAAATAGAATTTCCTTCCATTCTTAAGATCTCCATAAGTAGAAAGGGTTCACTCTTAAAATTCTACAATGATCTGAACAATACTGGTCTCTTTCCAAAATGAATAATTCTACAAAATACAGTGATAGAATACAGAGTACAACACAGCAGAATAAAAGGTTAAAGTTCAAATGCTATAATTTCAAGCTATTGATCAATGGTAATTTTTGGCACCTCTGGGTTAATTCACTGGCATATAGCAAACAAACAAGTTAGATTAAGTATGAATGATTAATATCAAAGTAACTCAATTACATCAAAATAAAAGTAACTCATTTATTTTAATTTTCATAGATTTACTAAGCCAATATTTTCTTTCTTATTCCCATGGTTGGTCTATACTTCTAATCCATCCATTCATTTGTTTGTTTTTGGAAAATGTTATTGCCTCTAGTTAGAACTAAAAGAAGAAGCAGCAGCAGCTTTAATTAGGACAAAGCTAGAAAAAGAACTATCTTTAAATGAACCACTTGCTAAAAAAATTAGATCAAATTTCATCTTTCTAAAGGTATGATTAATCATCAAATATCTCATATTAATAAGACAGTATAGCAAAAACACTATCTGTTGATCACTTTTCAGTTCTCAAAAACAAGTACGTTGCACTTTTTTACCTGCCACTTTGAAACATTATAAACTAAAGTTATCAATCAATTAAAATATATTAATATTCTTCAGTTCAAATGCCATAGTCTTCTGCATGTAAAAGGCTACATTTATACTATTTATATGTATAATATAATGGAATACAAATTAAAATTATTAATATTTGAAAAGTGATTTTGGAGTATTTTGAAGGTGATTTCCTCAGAGCTATAAAAATTGTTAATTATATTGTTGTTTGATGTATTTTCCATGATAGTTTAGCACTGTTAGATATTATATGTTTTATTTCTAACTATAGTGAAATAAAAAAGGTCAGTATGAAAATTCACATAGAACTTAAGGGAATACAAATCTGGGTTAACACGTGAATATATTTATTTTGAAGTTGGAAATAAAGGCCAAAAGCTTTTGTATTTCACCTAACCTGCTCCTATTTATTAAGTCCAAAGTAACTTAGACAGGTTTAATGTAAGTATGAGGAAGTCACCAATCTGCTGCTTTTATTTCATATCCACGGTGGAGGCTTCACTGAAATTTTTAGTGCTTCACGTCTTCTTTTTGCCACCTTTTTGGTTGTTTTTTTCCTGGAGATGTCTCTACAGGAGAGTTTTTGGCAGGGATAGGGAAGTAGACAAGCCCTTTCCAAACAGACCCCTCAGGAAGCAAGGTCTTTGACCTTCACAATGTTTTATGATCACAAATCCACCATACTTCAAGGTAAATCTTTTTTTGCACTTGATAGATTTCTAAATTTGTTTAAACAAAGTACATGTTAACAATTAGTCAGACTTCACTGGATCCTTCAGTTAATGAATCCTCTGAATTGTAACCCCTTTATAAAGATTTTGACATTTTAAACAAAGGGAATAATCAGATATCTTGGCAAGAAATGTTTTCCTGTTTTATATGTTGAAGAGTTGTTACCAGTACCAATTTATATTCTTTTCTCTACTTCCCTAACCCTTTACATACAAATATACATATGCACACATACACATATGCACAACATGCAAACATGTATGTGTATCATTTGATCCCTCCCTAGGAGCCTGGGAGGAATAGAGTATAGATAAAGAAAAATTTGGCTCAAAATAACAGAATTTTTAAAAAATCTCATCATCTAAATTTCAGCTCAAAGAAAGAACAATTACAATGGTATACTAAAGGGGCCACTGCTTATATGTCGATTCCTTCTTCAGTAACTAACCAAATTTGTCCATCACCATAAATAGCACATATCCCACGAGATAGAATAAATAATAAGACATGGAAAGAATAGGTTTGAATATTTATCTTTTGAAGCATATCATATTTAAATCTATATCTTCATCTTAAAGTATTTGATTTTTCCTCATCTTTGGTACCAGTTGAGACCTGATTTGTGACCTGGGATGTGATCTATTCTGGAGAATGTTCCATGGGCACTAGAGAAGAATGTGTATTCTGTTGCTTTGGGATGGGATGTTCTGAATATATCTGCGAAGTCCATCTGGTCCAGTGTGTCATTTAAAGTCTTTATTTCCTTGTTGATGTTTTGCTTTGATCTGTCCATTTCAGTGAGGGGCATGTTAAAGTCCCCTACTATTATTGTATTGTTGTTGATGTGTTTCTTTGATTTTGTTATTTACTGGCTTATATAATTGGCTGCTCCCCTGTTAGGGACATAGATATTTAAAATTGTTAGATCTTCTTGTTGGATAGACCCTTTAAGTATGATGTAGCCTCCTTCCTCATCTCTTATTATAGTTTTTGGTTTAAAATCTAATTTGTCTGATATAAGGATTGCCACCCCAGCTTTCTTTTGATGTCCATTAGCATGGTAAATAGTTTTCCACCCCCTCACTTTCAATCTGAGGTGTCTTTGGGTCTAAAATGAGTCTCTTGCAGACAGCATATCCATGGGTCTTTTTTTTCATCCAATCTGATACCCTGTGTCTTTTGATTGGGGCATTTAGCCCTTTACATTCAGGGTAACTATTGAAAGATATGAATTTAGTGCCATTGTATTGCCTGTAAGTTGACTGTTACTGTATATTGTCTCTGTTCCTTTCTGGTCTATGTTACTTTTAGGCTCTTTCTTTGCTTGGAGGACCCCTTTCAATATTTCTTGTAGGGCTGGTTTTGTGTTTGCAAATTCTTGTAGTTTTTGTTTCTCCTGGAAGCTTTTTATTTCTCCTTCTGTTTTCAATGTCAGCCTAGCCGGGTATAGTATTCTTGGCTGCATATTTTTCTCCTTTAGTGCTCTGAATATATCTTGCCAGTCCTTTCTGGCCTGCCAGGTCTCTGTGGATAGGTCTGCTGCCATTCTAATGTTTCTACTGTTGTATGTTACAGACCTCTTGTCCCAAGCTAGTTTCAGGATTTTCTCTTTGTCTCTGAGACTTGTAAGTTTTACTATTAGATGTCAGGGTGTTGACCTATTTTTATTGATTTTGAGGGGGGTTCTCTGTGCCTCCTGGGTTTTGATGCCTGTTTCCTTCCCCAAATTAGGGAAGTTCTCTGCTATAATTTGCTCCAATATACCTTCTGGCCCTTTCTCTCTTTCTTCTTCTTCTGGGATCCCAATTATTCTAATGTTGTTTTGCTTTATGGTATCACTCATCTCTCGAATTCTGCCCTCTTGATCCAGTAGTTGTTTATCTCTCTTTTTCTCAGCTTCTTTATTCTCCATCATTTGGTCTTCTATATCACTAATTCTCTCTTCTGCCCCATTTATCCTAGCAGAGTTTTGATTGCACCTCATTCATAACCTTTTTGATTTTGACTTGGTTAGATTTTAGTTCTTTTATTTCTCCAGAAGGGGATTCTCTAGTATCTTCTGTACTTTTTTCAAGCCCAGCTAGTATCTTTATAATCATCATTCTGAACTGTAGTTCTGACATCTTACTGATGTCTGTGTTGATTAGGTCCCTGGCAGTCGGTACTGCCTCTGTTCTTTTTTTGGGGGGTGAGTTTTTCTGTCTTGTCATTTTGTCCAGAGGAGAATAGATGAATGAGGGAACAAAATGCTAATAGGGTAACAACGACCCCAGAAAAATATACACTAAACAAATCAGAAGAGACCTGAAACTGGGGGGGGGACGGGGTGGTGGCGGGGAAGAAAGGGAAAAAAAAAAAAGAATATGATCAGGCTGGTGAAAATAACAGAGCCACACACTAGATTTGGGGTGTATTTTGGTCTGTTAGAAGAAATTGCCTCTCAAAATTTTAAAGAAAGAAAAACTTATATATATACAAAAATAAGGGTAAATGCAATGAAGGGATGGAATATGACTGTAAAGATGAAAATTAAAAAGGATTTTAAAAAAGGAATTGATAAGAAGTTGGTTGAAAAAAAGAATGAAAAAATTTTTAAAAAAAGAGAATGTGATCAAGCGGGAGACTAGGACAACATCATACACTAGATTTAGGGTCTATTTTGGTCTTTTAGAAGAAACTGTATCCTAAAATTTTAAAGAAAGAAAAACTTATATATATACAAAAAATAAAGTTAAATACAATGAAGAGATAATGACTGTAAAAATGAAAAATTAAAAAAAGATTTTTAAAAAAGGAATTGATAAGATGTTGGTTGAAAAAGGAAAGAAAAAAAATTCAACTAAAAAAATAGAAAAAGAGAATAATAAAGAAAATTTAAGAAATTAACTTTGAAAGACTAAAGCAGCATGAGGAAAAAAGCCATGAATTCTATGTGCTGTATTCCCCTAGCGCTGGAGTTCTGCCGTTCTCATTGATCAGTAAACTTGGTCTTGGCTGGCTGTTCTTGCTGATCTTCTGGGGGAGGGGCCTGTTGCTGTGGTTCCCAAATGTCTTTGCCGGAGGCGGAATTGCCCCACCCTTGCTGGGGCCGGGCTAAGTAATCTGCTTGGGTTTGCTCTCAGGAGCTTTTGTTCCCTGCAAGCTTTCCCTACACCTTTGGAGGATGAGAGTGAAAATGACGGCCTCCCAATCTCTGCCCCAGAGGAGCTGAGAACTCGGGCCCCACTCCCCAGTGCGCCCACAGAGAAAAACAGTCAGTCACTTCCGTCTCCCCAGTCTCCGGCCGCACTCCGTGCTCACCTGGCCTGTGACCAAGTGTTTCTATCTCTGGCACCCGACTTGGTCCCATGCTGCTCATCCCAGGGGAGGAAGGGGAGTCTCCCCAGATCTGCGGCTTGTTGGATCCCTGCTGGAGGAGCAGTGGCCCGGCTGTGCCGCAGATCATGGTTTATGGCAACCCTGAGCTGAGAGCCCACTCCTCGGCTCCGTCTCTGCAGCCGGTTTCCCCGCTCCAATACCTGGAAGTTCTGCTGCATTCAGGCACCTCTAGTCTTCCTGTGACCCCGAGGGTCCTGAGAGCACACTGTCCCAGCAAGGGTTCCACCCCCCGCTTAGCCACTGGAGTGACATCCCTCAGTGTAGCCGAGTTCTAAAAGTTCTGATTTTGTTCTCTGCTGCTCTATTCTGTTTTCTCAGCTGTTATCTGCTGACAGAGGCCCCCTCCCCTGCAGTCTATCTTCCTGAATATCACCTCGGATTCACTTCTCTGCATGTCCTACCTTCCAGAAAGTGGTCACTTTTCTGTTCAGAGAGTTGCTGCTATTTTTTTCTTTGATCTCCTGCTGAGTTTGTAGGTGTTTAGAATGGTTTGATCCCTATCCAGCTGAATTCCTGGGACCAGACGAAATTTAGGTCTCCTACTCCTCTGCCATCTGGCTCCTCCCCCATTTTCCCTCATCTTTGAAATGATCAGTTAAAAAGCACAGGTGTAATTTCAGAGTCAGTTGAAAAGGGCCATATATCCTTTCTCCACAATGCCTGTCATCTGTATGTCAGAGTTCCCAGGAAACTTACATTGTGTTGGATAAATTTGGATAATCACATCTTTATATTTAATTATCAATGTGAACTATAACCTGAGAAAATGAAAATACATAATAAGGGGGACTTAATTTTTATCACAAAATGTCATGGCCAGAGAAGCAGAAGGACACAAAAAGGACTAAACAAAAACAAAACAAAACAACAAAACCTGCCTTATTAGGTTTTTGGTAAATCACTATTTATTACATAGCCCTCTGATTATTCCAAAAAGAAAGTGGTTAAAATAAGAAAATTCAGAAGTTTTCTATATCACAGGCCATTTATGAATTTAGGCCTTAGAGCAACAAAGGCAGAAGTTGTTACCTATTTATTTTGAATAGCCAGTTATAAAAAGCAGTAGAAAACTTTCAGAGTAACTGACAAATATGTAAACCATTTCTATGTGTGTGTATGGATGGCTGACCATATACACACACACACACACACACACACACACATACATACATACACACACATACATAGAGAGAGAGAGAAGGAGAGAGAGGAGAGAGAACTGTAATTCTCCTAATGGTACTTGATACATTGTCCACACATCTGTTTGCCATAGAATCTTCAAGTGGGTATCTCTGAGTCTCTGTTTTGACATCTGCTCTCTAAGTGGCAATGTCTAGTCCTTTTAATTCTATCCTGAAGAAGGCAGGTACTATACTTTCATTTTGTTGCATCCTTCTAAATTGTATCAAGTTCTGTTCTGGCAAACAGACAGTTTGATGCCCTCAAACCTTGGTTTCAAGCATTGTTAGGCAGGGTCAAGTCTATTCTTTACTTAAGGGCTAGAGAGGCCTTATTTCTAAACACCTTTCTCAGGTTACAGTAGAATGCTGCGTTTGATGAGGTATCTCCACGTTGGCTACTCATGTGTCTGTATTCTCGCAACAATGTGATAACCTCCAGAATAAGCATTCTTCTCACTGCTCTTCTCTGCCCAGCCCCACAAGTTTGTCACGGTGCACACACAGGTTGGTATCCATTCAGAGCCTTGAAGGGGACCCTGTGCAGTGCTCTAGATCTGCTTATCTGTGCAACTCCTTCATCACTGATTTCCTTTCTTCCAAATTCTGGCAGAGTCAGCAGCCCCAGCCCCTGCGTATCTTCTAGATAAAGCAGATTCTTTAGGCTCTAATCCCTGTGTCACAGTTTGGGTGGTGACCCCCACAGAAAGCAAGGGTGAATGTGGAGGTCCCTTCTGAAGTTCCTTTCTCTCTAGCATCACAGCCCAGTGTTGTTTAATGTCTGATGAACGGGTGTTTCATATGTGCTTACTGTCTTGGCTTCTCGTTATTTAAGGCAGGACACATGTAAAACCTGCTACTCTGTCAAGGCTCCATATGAAGTTCCTTTCTACTTTTTTTTTTTTTTTTTTAAGATTTGCTTACTTAGTCTGGAAGAACCGGTTGGGGAGGGAGGAAGGTGGCAAGATGGTGTTGGAAAGCACTACGGTTTACGTGGACAACAGTGAGTATATGCAGAATGGGGGACTTCTTACCCACCCGGCTGCAGGCTCAACAAGACGCTGTCAACATAGTCTGTCACTCTAAGACCCGCAGCAACCCTGAGAACAACGTGGGCCTCATCACACTGGCCAATGACTGTGAAGTGCTGACCACACTCACCCGTGACACCGGCTGCATTCTTTCCAAGCTCCACACTGTCCAACCCAGGGGCAAGATCACCTTCTGCCCTGGCATTCGTGTGGCCCATCTGGCCCTGACGCAGCGACAGGGCAAGAAGCACAAGATGCGCATCATTGCCTTTGTGGGAAGCCCCGTGGAGGACAACAAGAAGGATCTGGTGAAACTGGCTAAATGTCTCAAGAAGGAAAAAGTAAATGTTGACATTATCAGTTTTGGGGAAGAGGAGGTGAACACAGAAAAGCTGATCTCCTTTGTAAACACATTGAATGGCAAAGATGGAACCAGTTCTCATCTGGTGACAGTGCCCCCTGGGCCCAGCTTGACCAATGCCCTCATCAGTTCTCCAATTCTGGCTGGTGAAGGTGGTGCCATGCTGGGTCTTGGTGCCAGTGACTTTGAATTCAGAGTGGATCCCAGTGCTGATCCTGAGCTGGCCCTAGTCCTCCGTGTCTCTATGGAAGAGCAGCGGCAGCGACAGGAGGAGGAGGCCTGGCAGGCAGCTGCAGCCTCTGCGGCTGAGGCGGGGATTGCTACAGCTGGAGCTGAAGACTCAGACAATGCTCTGCTGAAGATGACCATCAGCCAGCAGGAGTTTGGTCACACCGGGCTCCCTGACCTAAGCAGTATGACCGAGGAGGAGCAGATCACCTATGCCATGCAGATGTCCCTGCAGGGTGCAGAGTTTGGCCAGGCAGAATCAGCTGACATCGATGCCAGTTCTGCCATGGACACATCTGAGTCCGCCAAGGAGGAGGATGATTATGATGTGATGCAGGACCCCGAGTTCCTTCAGAGTGTGCTGGAGAGCCTTCTAGGCATGGATCCCAACAATGAAGCTATTCAAAATGCCATGGGGTCCCTGGCCTCTGAGGCCAATGGATGGCAAGAAGGACAAGAAGGAGGAGGACAAGAAATGAGACTGGGGGCAGGGGTGGCTGAGCTTGCTCAGGGGGCTGCATAACTTGGGCAGGATGTAGGGTTAGATATGTTATCTGTAACCAGGACAACCTAAATAAAGCTTGGCAACTTTTGTTTTAAAAAAATTTTTTTTGCTTACTTATTTTAGAGAGAGAGAGAGAGAGCACAGGGAGAGGGGCAGAGTGGCAGAGAAGGTCTTAAGCAGAGTCCATGCTCTTCGTGGAGCAGAGTCCATGCTCTTCATGGAGCAGAGTCCATGCTCTTCGTGGAGCCCAGCATGGAACTCTATCTCACGACTCTAAGATCAGGACCCCAGCCGAAACCAACAGTCATTCCTTAACGGACTGTGCCACCCAGGCACCTTGATCTTATCTACTTTTAGTGCTCCTTTGCTTTTTTTCATCCTCCTCTGATTTGTCTCTTTAGTAATACCCGGAAAATTATGCATGTGTTCCTATTATTAAAATCTGAAATTTTATAACCATGATTTCCCAAACTACTTTAAAAAATGCATTACTCCTGATACCTTCCATTTTAGATAAAATATTTAAAATGATTTTACTTTTTCTTTTCCTCTTCACCAATGATGTTGTTTTAGAAACAAAACTAATGTAGTTTTATATTAATATATTTTCCTTCAGGGATTATTTTTTAGCATTTGTGTTATCTCACTTTTTAAATGAGATTTAGGTATTTTCTTTGTTTTATCCCCATAATCAATATAACTCCTTTATACCATATTTTCCCATTGCTGAATTTTCTATTACATGAGATAAAGTGTGGGAAAGCCTGGCCCAACACAGGCATTTCATGAATATCTGCTGTTACTGCTGTCATAATCATTGTCATCATTATTAAACGGCACCACAATCACTATCAACATCAAAATTTCTCAAGCTGCAAATTTCCTTTTGAATTCATTTACCAATCACAAAGATGATAGATCTAAGTCTTTTGAAAGAAACCGTTCTCTCTCCCTTCCTATCTCTCTCTCCCTCTGTCTCAGAACATTTTGACAATTAGTTGGCTATACAAATAAATAATAGTAGTAGGGGAATAAACAAGTTCTATCGTATATTTTTTATAAGATTGTGGTTCTAAGGACTAAAAATTTCTGTGAGATTATCTGATTTATGGCCTACTTTAGAAAATTTAAGGAGCATCAGTGTCACTATAAAGTCACTATCTAATTCTTTTGCAGAGATAATTCACATCTATAAATCACCATGATTATTTTAAAATAAAAACACATGCCTTTCTATTCAAAGAGAAATACTGCCTCAAATAGGAGGCATACTTATCATGACTTTGACCATAACACCAAGGACTTTGAACCTAAATTATCATTAAGAACTTTTCTTGACCCAATTCTCTCAAAAAGGATTGCAGTTATGAGTGTGGAAGTGATTTACCGCTGGATTCCAATCTGGTTTTATGTCAAATATCTACCTTAATTAATGGGAATAATGATGAGTTTCAAGAAACCTGGAATTAGAATGCCAAGCCCTAACTTTCCCGAGTACTCATTCCATGTATAAGCTGGAGGAAAGAATACGTTTTGGATTTGTTATCAGTGACAGGAGGAAAACTAAGACCAAAAAAGCATGTTGATTACCATGTCTTTCCATTGTTATTCTATAAAGATTTTATTATATGTCAGAGATGATTTACTAAGCTCTTCTCCCATATATGTAACTTTTCTGAGGATGCATTTATGTATCCAACAACAAAACTGCACCCCTTATATAAAATATGTATGGAAATTCCATTAATAAAAGTTTGAATGAATATTGAAACTGTTTAGAAGTCCAAGTCAGTGGTGGAATATATGTGCAAACTTAAAGTTATGAATGCATTTGCATTTTTAAGGGAGCTTAAATCAATTCTCTTTATACATATCTGTCACAATTTGGGTTTAAGTTTTCTAAAATATAGTGTGAGAAGTGCAGGTCATGTAGCCCTTGTAAGACACGTTGTTGTTCCCATCTTAGTGATGATATAATGAATCATGTTCATAATAAATCATTACAATAGCTTTCTCTGGTGGAATTCAGGTTCACACTTTGCTTTAGTACTCGATTCTTTAAAAAGGCTATAGATTCATGGGCTGAGAAGCCACTTATGGGGCTGGTGTTGTAGTTCTCTGTATGACCTGATGATAGAACATAAACAAATATGGACAATAAGGAAAAGTAGGTTTTTGAATGTGAAAACTTATTCCCAAAATCTTTCCTCAAATCGGAAAACTAAAATTTACATATACAATTCCCATACCTCAGCATCCTCATGTAAAATTACAGAGCTGATTATGATTATCTTCAAATTTACCCCCCAGCTCAAACATTCTATAATTTTATGAAAAATTCAGTTATACAAAATTGAAATCCTTCTTACTGAGACTTAAGGTTTTCTAATAAGAATTTTATTTCCTAGAATATATTAGTGATACAGATTTGGAATCTCTTTTCCAAAGGATCTTAAAAACCATGATGAATACTTGTCATTCTGGAATTTTTCAAATATAACTGCCATTTTCCAGCTATGTTATATGTAAAAATCTCACTGAACATATCTAATTCCTTACATATAGAAGGGACACATAATTTGCCTATGTAAAGGGATTTTCTTCAGATGGTGTATCAGTTTTCTATTACTGTCATAATAAATCACCACCAATTCAGGAGCTTAAAATGATGCAAAGTTATTATTTTATAACTGTGCAGGTCAGAAGTCAGACATGGGTCAAAGCAAATGTGTTGGATGTCTGCATTCCTTTCTGGAAGGTCTAGGGGAAGATCTGTTTCTTTGTCCATTCAGATGATTGGTAGAATTCAGTTCCTTGCTGTTATAGCGGGAAGTCCCTGTTTCCTTGTGTGCTGTCAGTTAAATGCCATTCTCTCTTCTCCACCAAATTCCTTAGCTTGTGCCCTCCTTCCACCACCTTCAAATCTAGCAAAGGCTGCCCAAATTCATCTCAAGCTTTGAATCTCTACTGTTTCTTGTTTTGTCACATCTCTCTGACTCTATATGTGTAAATTTTTCTCATTTTAAGGGCTCATGAGATTAGACTGGACACACTTGGATAATCCAGGATATATCCCTATCAAGATCCAAATGCTTAACCACATCTACAGAGTCCCTTTTGCCAAGTAATATAATATAGTCACAGGTTTCAGGAATAAGGGTATGGGCAGCTTTGGAGGGCCACAGATAGTCTTTCAAAGATCTTCCAGTTCTAAAATCTGTGATTGTACAATATTGCTTCCTTACTAATTGCTCAACTTTCTGAGAAAACTCATTCTGTACCCCAACTCCTTGAAGCCCCTTGAAGAGATGTTTTCTTCCTGCTTTAAATTTCACTTGGACTAAACTTTTTAATGTCCATTTGTCACCTATTGCATTTAACATTTTTTTTTACTTTTATCTCCATACAAATATACTAACACATATTTTTTTTTCACATTCCATGCAGAATGAATATTGTAGCTCTGTGGTGATTAAGTCTTTCATCTGTGATGTTTGTGTTCAAATCTAAGGACCATCACTTACTGACTGTGGTAACTTGCTCAAGTGACTTAGTTTTCCTTGTCCCCAGTTCCTTCATCTATCCTATGAGGGTAATAATACTATTTATCATACAGGGTTACTTTTGGTTAATAATTAATAAAATTAGGGGCACCTGGGTGGCTCAGTCAGTTAAGCATCTGACTCTTGATTTCAGCTCAGGTCATGATCTCAGGTCATGAGATAGAACCCCATATCAGGCTCTGTGCTGGGCATAGAGCCTGTTTAAGATTCTCCCTCTCTACCTCTCCCTCTGCCCCTCCTTCCACTCTCTCTCTCTCTCTCTCGAAATAGTAATAATAATTAATAAAATTAAATGTAAAAGACAAGTTAACAAGGTTTGGAAGAAACTTGGGGAAATCCGATACCTAATGAGAGCAAAATAATTGTTAATTGATTAGCATATACGAGCAATAAACTAAAAAGTTACATAAAATGTATACATTCCAAAAAAAAGTATACATTCCACTTAATAAAGTAGGTTTTTATAATTTGTGATCTAGACAGGGCATGCTCTTTAAATTATTATATATAAAACCAGTGAAAGAGAAATAAGTAATCCCAGTTCTCTTAACTTCTATGGTGATAGAGCTTTCTATCATGAATCATCCTGCCTCTTTGATTTAAATATATATTTGTGTAGTTTCAAAATGTTAATGCCTAAGATTATGAAAAGTCTAAATTTTCAGTAGGTTTGATTTAGTTTGATTCTCAAATTGGGGGCATGAATATTGCTCACACTGATTTTTGTGTATTTTAGTTCACCTTGTTTCATAAAGAATTTAAATAGTCCACAAGAATACAAGAGGCTTTTTAAGATAATATTACTTAAAATGGTGATAAATAATAAAGAGAAATAGGAATGAAACATATTTGAACTAGGAAAAAGGTCACCTTATGTGTAATAATCTGTTTTCCATAGTCAAAATGAAACAGTAAATCCATTATCTTACACAGTTGTCCATACACATGAAAAAATATAACTATTACATCTTCTAGAATGTATTCTCTAAAGGTGGGGATGGTTGTCTGTTTTGCTCTTAGTTGAGAGTCCTGTACTTCAAACATAATATACATTTGTTGAATAAGTGTTTAAATAGGTTTTTCTTACCGGAAAAATACCTATAGGGAAGAACACATCTTGAATTGATATGTGTGGCTCAGGCCAAATACACAATGGAAAGTTTTCTAATACCTGAAAAAGTGTGTTAACTGTCATCTCTTGATAAATAACATCCATGAATGCTATTTATCTTAATTGAATTTCTGAGTAATCTTGTGTTGCAATTAGCTTAAGTTTTGTTTTCTTGGTCAGATACATATAAGGCTGTTACTCTTTACTGTCCTTCCCTCCCATCCTGATTTTACTGTTTTATTCCCTGGTGGCTCTAGAGTGCAGGAGTGGAAAAGCTTGACTATTAAATTTAAGGTATCATTTATGACATATGGTGATACTGTTATTAGCAGTAACATTTATATTCCTTTAGTTTAATAATAAAATTAGTGAACCTTTCATTTTAGGAATTATCTAACCTGAAATAAAATTAGTTTTTACACAAAATTTTTAAAAATTGCTTTAAAAGAGGACATACCCTTTTTTAGGCATAGAATTTTAAATTCATTATGAGTTACTATTTACTTATTTATTGATTGATAAATGATCTTTCTCTTCAGTTCATGATGGCACAATGTATTTGTTCCTATAGGTCCTAAAAATCTAGACCTGAAAAAATTTGGGAATAAAAATAGTTGTGGTGAGGAAGGGAAATATGGTGAGAAGGGTGGAATACTAGGCAATAATGTGTCAATCATTCTTAGCAAAGCCATTAACTTTACCTGTTATTTTACCAGCCCAATTAATGGAATAAAAGGGTTGGATTGTCATACCAGAGCTCTCATAGAAAATGGGGAGTATCTCCTGTGCTGCAAGTGAAGGAAACTGTGGTTCATTTTGGTTTTCTGGTCACTAACCAGATAAGTTGCCCTGTGATATGAGCTCACCTACTGAGAAAAGAAAAAAAAAAAATAATAATAATATAAGAACAAAAGCAAAAAGAAGCCCCTCTGTCTTGCCTGTTTAGTCTCCCAGTAAAAAATCATCACATCCATACATAAACTAATAGCTTCCCTGGGCCTACACGACACAGTAGCTTCAACAGTAGACTAGATCACATTATAAGTCATACCAATTTGAATCCCACAATTTAATACTTTCTGCGAGAGAAGGGCCTAAAATCGAGAAGTCTGAAGCAAGGGCATATTTGGAGTCTTTAGGTAGACAGTGGTTAAGAAACAAACTTTACTATCTCTGTTTTTCTTTTCTGAGAAGCAAGAAGCCCCCAAGGAGTACAATGGGAGTAATTCTGTCTATGATGGTTTACAGTCATCCAGAAGCCTAAGGTTTTATAATAAAAGATGACTCCCTCGCCTTCATTGATGAATGGCTATAATTTTCTATCGGACATCCTGAATCGGCTACCCTGCCAGAACAGGGAAAAAAGCTCTCTAACTCTGAATTGAAGGTATAATTCTAAAATATAAGACTTTACTGTGCAACAATAACATGTTTTCTGGGAACCCTTGACATACAAGCAGTTGTAGAGAAAAATAACAGGATAGGTATTTACAGGGCACAGGCATTTAGATAAATTTACAAATTTCATTATAAAGAACAAAATGATAATGAGATAAGGAAACAAATATTCAAAACACAAAAGTCAGAAATTCAGTAAAAAATGACCTTCAAACAAAGCTATCATGTGAGACACCATCAGTCAGAGCATCTTAAGTGCCTGTTTCTTTCTCAATCTTGTAATAAAAAAAATATGGTGGCAGGGACATGCACCCACTTCTACACAGGCCAAAATCTCACATTCTATTTTAAAGAACATACGGCATATAATAGATAAACTAGTTGATAAATGCCTAAGTATGAGCATGGTTATTTTACTATAGGATAAATGATGCCTCTTACTTGGAGCTTATAAACTGTCTTTTTGCTTACATTTGTTCCTTCCCTATGTCACGGTGCTCCTGAAAGTAGTTACTCTTCCTCTATTTTAAGGTATCCCAAGTTGATTTATGCATTCCTTTTTTTCTGAGGGGTCAACAGCAAAGCTATTTTTTAAACTACTACAGCATTAACATTAGTAACTGTATTGCATTTAAGAGACCTATATTATTATTTTTTTTAAATCAAAAGTTAGTAATTTGGTCTAATTACTGTAGTCACCTTGCAATTTGAATATTAATATTACATTATAATACATCAGTATTGGCAACTACTGAACAATTTTCCCATTCAATGAACAGGAGACGCAGTATGTAAACAAATACATATTTCCAAGACAGTGCTAATGCTGAAGAAACAATAATATAACTGAACTGAATAAGTAAGAAAATTGCCTGAGTTTCTGTTGACAAATTGGTTATTTAATAGTACTTCTGTGTAGAAGTATTAAGGCTTCTCTATGTTTCTGCCCAATGAATCCTTTCAACTTGGATTCTAATAGAAAAGTAGTTTTTTCCCCAAACAAAAGCAGAATATTACTATGCCAGTGGATGAAACACATGGTTCTCTAATAAAATAGATGGACAGTTAAGCCCATATAAACAGAGTTCATATGGGATAATAGAGCTGCGGCACCTGGCAGCTCCTATGTTTATATAGAGAAACAAGCCGTAGATAACCAGGGATACTCATTGGAATCAGAGGTATTTGCTTAGGTTGTGTACTTATGTGGAGTAGCTCACGGTACAAGGTAGATTATTCCCAAGATATCCTTTGATGTCCACTTACCACATTACCACACAAAGAAGACAGACAATTAGTTCCTAAAGTAACTAATAAAAGAGGCAATCAAAATTTTAAGGTTTGGGAATAAGCAGTACTACTTAAGAATGTAACAGTGCAGTGAACTTTGAACAGATTCACTGAGAAAAATTAAGAATGTGAACTCTGATAAGGAGACATGAAAGTATAAAGTCTTAGAATAGAAAATTGCAACAAAACAGACAAAAGTCATATTAAGCATTTTTAGTTGACGTCTCTATTATTGTGTTAGAAAACTATATTCTAGGGCGCCTGGGTGGCTCAGTTGGTTAAGCGACTGCCTTCGGCTCAGGTCATGATCCTGGAGTCCCGGGATCGAGTCCCGCATCGGGCTCCCTGCTCGGCAGGGAGTCTGCTTCTCCCTCTGACCCTCCTCCCTCTCATGCTCTCTGTCTCTCATTCTCTCTCTCTCAAATAAATAAATAAATAAATAAATCTTTAAAAAAAAGAAGACTATATTCTATCCTTCGGTTAGGTGATTGACTCACTTCACCTGTCATTACATGAGAGGAAATTAAGACTTTATAACAAAAGTCCCAAATTTTAGTATTTAAAAACAGATGCATGGATCTTTGTATGTATGGTAAATTTGAAGTAATTAAATGTAGTTTTCATTCAGTAAAGTTTATTCATTATCAAAAAAATTTTTTTTTCATAAAAAGTTTCCTTAAAAATATCTGGTCTACTAGTAAGCTGAAATGATCTGACCTACGTAATCATCAGTTTTGTCCAGGTTCAATCACAGGATGGATCCTGCATGGCATGTGTAACAGGAACATCAGATTGTTCGAAGACTTAATTAGACTCTGTTTTTAAGCCCTGTCACACCACTAGTCTATAACTGTGGTGCTGTTTCACACGCCAATGACTTGAGTTTACTGTTCCTTCTCTTGGAATGTTCTCCTTATTCTTGTCCCATGTCTGCAACTCTATTCATCCTCAAAAATTTTATTAAAACTCTGATTTTGGTTTTTCTACTCTGCTCTCCCATATATAGTTGGCCAGCACTTACCCTCTGTATATCTGTTCTTTAAAAGTCCTATATATTATTTCAAATCACAAGCATTGCTATATTTATATATAAAATATGTAACAAATGCAACATATACTATCATATAATATTTGTATATTATGTTGTGTATTAAATGTATGTTTTATGTTTTACATATAAAACATCATATATTCTATAATACATAAAGATTTATGTGTGAATTGATAATATAATTTGCAAGTTTAATCTCTCTCTCCTTTTTGAATGATAAATCCCCACCCCCGCGAACGACAAGGTTAACACTCATTTTTTACTTTGCTTTTCTAGAATCAAATAAACATTCATTAAATCTATGTTGACTCAAATAGAACACCTCCCTAATATTTAGATATAGTTGTAAGTAAACACCAGACAGAGAGTAAACACCAGAAACAACTTCAAAGTGGGAAACTAAATTGAGTGAATTTTTTTCTTGCTCGGATGAAAACTTTGAGGTCAAAATATAACTGGAAGTACTAAATGTAGAGAAAAAATTAATTTATCTGTTATCTTCTGTATTAAAATTAGTCTCCAGTGCTGGTCAGTTGTGTTTGTTCTGGAACACATTTAACATGAACAAGAATTGAGGCAAACAGTATGGAGAACCGCTGGAATTACAGCGATTGTTCACTTGCTGTCGAAGGCTCTTGAGAGCTTTGTGTTAAACCCAAATACTAAAATGACTCCTGCTACCCAAAATACATACTCAAAGCAAGAAGAAAGAAATTTTAAATCCTTCGATAAGGAATGAAAAGTGAGGCCTGTAGCTCTCTTTGAGGGAAGGATAGTTTCCTCTTTAAACTACTGCTAAATATCAGATCACATAGTAGGATTACCTGAAAGCGACTAAAAACCTGACTCACACCAATGAGGTTCAGGAACTAAAGCTCTTGGGACTGATAGATAATCAAGCACAGCAGGCCTTGGGCTTGTAGAGGAAGGACATTTTTCTTTTCTTGTTATGCTAAAAATTACCCCAGGGAAGAATAGGACCTCCTCAGAAACAGTACAGGAAAGTAAAAACAAAACAAAACAAAAACACCCCAATCAAGTGGAAATATTATACACCTAGAACTAGAGAATATTTTGAGATTGTACCTTTTCTGTTGCCTTGGATTTATATAGCTACTATTTGCAGTAAATTTTTACAAAATGAGCAACTTTGTTTTAATGGGAAAACTATATTACTTCTTAAAAGTATAATACAATGCTTGGGACTTAGTCTTTATAGCCAGCATACTTTAAAAATAAAATGTTCCTTACACAATTCACAGCACTCACCATAGCACATACCCTACAAATTTAGAGAATTCAAAGCTGTTAGACCCAAAACTGATGAGTGATGGGGGATTCTGGGAAGAATGCATAAACCTAAATCCTCCCTCTTCCCTTACTCTGCTGGAGGCATATACACTATGATAGGCCAGTGGTGGAAACTGGAAAAAAGAAAAGAACAACAACAACAACAACAACAACCCATGATAGTGCTACAGTGCTGACTCTTTAGTTGATAAATGTTGGTCTGGGGTACAAATGTGTGTATAAAGGGTAGAGAGGCCAGAGAGGGGAAAACAAAATTGAACATAGATAAAAATTATTTTTTTTAAGATTTTATTTATTTATTCTAGAGAGAGAAAGAATAAGAGAAAGAGCAGGGGGAAGAGCAGAGGGAGAGGGACAAGCAGACTCCATGCTGAGCATGGAGGCCATCTCTGGGCTCGATCTGAGGATCCTGAGAAAATGATCTGAGCCAAAACCAAGAGTCAAACGCTTAATCCAGTGAGCCACCCAGGTGCCCCATGAATATAGATATAAATTCTGAATGGAGCCAGGTGGGTAAACCACTAATCCCTCTATTGGGAGAATTACTTAGATGACTTTGATTATGCCCTTGAATTGAGCTGCGTTGGCACTGCTAAATTGTTTATGTCATCCTACTTAATTGTTTCTACTAATGCCTACAGAATTGGAGGTAGGTGTAGTTTGTACTGACAAGTCTTCCTCCTTTCTTACTTCTGAATATAGACGTGTTGTCCCCTCTAAATCTCAAACGAGAGGCCAGAGCTTCCCAAGCTGAATTCTATAAAATTTGAGAAGTAAGGGAACTCATCCTCTTCTACTACTGTTTACCAATCCACAGCTACCTGTAGATCTCATCAGGCAGACTCACCTGGGGATTGAGTGGTCCCACACTGGACTTAAATAGGCAAAAAATGAGTGCAAACCATTTATGAAGGGGGATCAAGAAACACAGGTCAGTGAGTGAGTATTGCTGTGGTAAAGCAACACAGACTCTACAGCCTGATAAATAACAGATTTACCTTTCTTTTTCCGCCATTTACTAACTTTGGAGCTTTGGAAAATTACTTAAGATCTCAGTGTCTCAATTTTTTATCTATAAAAAATGAATTGCTATGTCTAGATGATGGAGCATTTTAAACAATTAAATAAATTGATCTTTATATATAAAGCCTTTATAACACTGTGCATACCAAGTATTATATATGTTAGATATTATGATACCCTAGCAAAATAGTTGAATTAGAGGATCAATAAAAATAAAAGCCAAAGCTTCTAGATAGATACAATATAATATACTCAGGAAAGAGAATTATAAAATTATCAGTCTTTTGATGTGCAATATTGAAAATAACAAAAATAAGTGAACTAATATTAGACTATTGTAAGAAATGGCGAGTAATTTAAAAATGAATTACCTAGCTATAACATCATTCAAAAAAGGGTAAAATACATTTTTGGATATGCAGTTATTCAGAAAACAGCATTCTTGTAGTATTTTTGAGAATAATTCCACAAATTATCCCTTTTTTTAAAAAGATTTTTATTTATTTGAGAGAGAGAACAGGGGGAGGGGTAGAGGGAGAGGGACAAGCAGACTCCCACTGAGTAGGGAGCCCAATGTGGGGCTCGATCCCAGGACCCAGAGATCACGACCTAAGCCAAAGGCAGATGCCCAACTGACTGAGCCACACAGGTGCCCCGATAAATTATCCTTAAAAAATAAATTTAAGTTTATAAAAATGTTATGCCAGAAATGGTAAAAATAAAACAGATGAACAACATGAAAGAACAATATATAGTGAAAAATATTATAGCATATTAAAATGATGATGAAATCTGAACTCTAATATATGCTAAAGTATGGATTATTAAAATATTTTTGAAGATTCATGGAAGGCACAAAGAAAACACAATAATAACAATAACAACAACAGAAAGCCTAAAAATATCTTGTTGAGGTTAAAGTTGGAAATTAAAATATACCAGAGAGGGATATAGTCATATTTTCAATGTTATCTATTGATAAGAAATAGGTTTTCATTGATAGGAGCACCATTGATTGATAATTTCTAGCTGCAGCTCCTTTCAGTGCACTATGGAGTTCATTCTGAGGCCACTCTAACCTTGACCCAGTTCTAAGAGATTAGAGACCTTTTTATTAGGTGACTTTGCTTGAAGACTTCCCAATAGCCTCACACACTAAGACATTATCGGAACTCTGAATAATCAAGCCTGGAGAAAGATAGGCATCTAAGCACTTTTTTAAGATTTTATTTTAAGTAATCTCCACACCCAATGTGGGGCCTGAATTCACAACCCTGAGATCAAGAGTTGCATGCTGTACCAACTGAGCCTGCCAGGCACCCCAGGCATCTAAGCATTTTTGGAATGTCAGCATCAAGTAATGGATCTCCTCTAAAAGCTAGCTTTAGAGGGGCACCTGGGTGGCACAGTCAGTTAAGCATCCGACTCTTGGTTTCAGCTCAGGTGATGATCTCAGGGACATGAGATCAAGCCCTGTGTCGGGCTCCACTCCCAGCCCAGAGTCTGCTTAAGAGTGTCTCTCCCTGTCCCTCTGCCCCTCCCCCACTCGTGTGCATGCACACACTTTCTCTCTCTCAAATAAATACATTTTTTAAAAAATAAATAAAATCTAGCCTTAGAGTGACTCAGATGCAGACCCCTGCATTTCAAATTCTGAGAAGAAATAATCTAATTACTAGGCTTGGGTATGATGTTTAACCTTAGGTCTGATATACAGCCCTGGATCAGTCAGCCATGCATGGGATGAAGCCCCTGACCGAGGTAATGAGAAGATTATGCTGTGTTATCTACTATAGATATGATTGTCACACATCTATGCATAACAGGTTCTTTTTTTTTTTTTAAAGGAGAATCTCATTTCTTATTGCTGTTTACATTTTTTTGTGAGTCTTAGAAAAAATAAGCAAACATAAAGTAATTATTTCTGAATTCATCTTAAAGAGATGAGTTACTGAGGCTCTGTGCTCTTACAAATGAAAAATTCCAAGAGAAAGGGTAGAAGTAGAAGTATAATAAGTGGGGGAACACTGATTGGGTTTGTGACTAATATGTTATACATCTTCCCCAGTGATAAGTTGAACTTTATAAATTTTCTGAGAAATGTACAGAAAAAAGCAAGCAGAAGCCAGGTCACAGTCTTGGTCAAACATGGATCTTTAATTCCCTAGCTGCTCTCCCCTATATCCTTCCCAATGAAGAATGTCTGAGTCAACTGTCTTCAAATGCAGACATAAAAAGAAACTTGAAGGATCAGTAGTTCATGTCATTTCTTTCCTTTCCTTCTTTGTCCAGTGGCTCAATAAATATGCTTCTTTTATTGCTGCTACTTTTTTTAAACCGACATTTTAAAGTGCCATTTTAGTCAAGGAACGTGAATGTGTTGAAAAGAATTAGAGTAGATTTTAATTCCTCTACCTGATTCAGAAGTCCAGTTTGATGGCCAAAAGAAAGTTTCTAGCAAAACAAGGCAATGAGCAAAGTTGGATTTTATTACACCTTTTAATAACTTTAATCTTTCCTTCCTATCTCCTCTCACCTCCAGGGAGCCCATCAACTCATTTTATACACAGTGAAAATTTTCCCTGTACTGTTCTCAGAGGGGATTACTTCAAAATTGTACAATTGTCACATCAAATGATCCAATTCCCCAAGGGTCAAAATTTCAGCTACCTACCCCAGGAAATAATCACATGAACAATTCTGAGACCATGGCTGATACTACTGAATGTTACATAATTTCAGTTTGTGGTAGCTAGGAGAATGCACGTGTGTAGAGTCAGCTTTCTAAGGAGTAAATAGAACATGGGTATTATTAGATAAGGAAACAATAACTTTTATCCCCTTCAGTTTTTCAAATGTATCATTCTCTGTGTGTGTGTATGTGTGTTTGTGTATAGTTTTAGATATTTTCCCCATAAAAAGTGATTGAGATTGTTTTCATATTTCTAACTCCAGAGTAAGTTGCTTCTTAAAACCTGTTTTCTTTATTTTCTTTATTTATTTGAGAGAGAGCGAGCATGAGCAGGGGGAGGGGCAGAAGGAGAAGCAGGTTCCCTAATGAGCAGGGAGCCCAACATGGGGCTCTCTCCCAGGACCCCAGGATCATGACCCTAGCCAAAGGCAGACGCTTAACTGACTGAAACACCCAGGTGTCCCCTAAAACCTGGTTTTTATTAATCATATGTATTCCTTCAGTATTATATTTCAAGCATTCTTAACATGACAGAGAACATAGTGTCCATAAAATTTTGTTATTATCCAATGTAATCTTTATTGAGAAATAATCATGCAGAGTGCATAATATGTATATATATATAGTCAAAGAACATTTATGAAATGAACACCTAGTTAACTGTATTTGATTACATCCCTCTCACTGTCTCTAGAGTTAACCACCACCTTGACTTTTGTGATGATCTTTGTCTTGATTTTTTAAAGTTTTTCCAAATAATCCAAAAATGGTTTCATTTTTACCTATTTTAAATTTCATTTAAATGAATATCAAATTATATTTTCTTTTGTGACTTGTTTTTTGTCTAATATTGCTTGTGAGATTTATGTAGTTTAGTGTGTTTAATTATATTTAATTTTATTTGTGGATTTAGTATCCTATTATAGGATACACTGTAATTTATGTATCCACTTGCATTATTCTGGTTAACAACACCCTGAGGTCCACAGAAAGACCCAGGTTAAGATGTCAGGAAGTAACACCTAAGGAAGCGGACAATAAACACCACTTCCCTGGATCACCTTCTATTCATTTTCCTTCAATGTGCTTCAAGCAGTGACTCTCAACCATGGAAAAAGGAGTGGATGATATGCTGTATTTGGTCCAGGTAATGGACTGCTATCTATCTCTGTCTTTGTCTCTCTGTCTTTCTTGGCCTCTCTCCCATCCCCAGCCCTGATCCCAACTTTGACCCTAGCAAGTGCATCAAATGACCACTGCTTGTGGATATCAACACAGGGATTGAAGTAGTCTTACGATCAGTGTTTGGCAGTCTGTAGCTAACTCAACACCTTTTGAACCAGAGAGTAAATGTTTGGTGTTATTTAGCAAGGTTAGCTTATATGCCAAATGGAAGGATCCTGAGACTTTAGAGTGCATCTAACATTTTATTGGTCTCTTGTTGCATCAACCATATTCTGATTGATTACACTCAGTGATATGTAGCTCCTTACATATGTTATATGACTGATTTACATATTATACAAGTTTTCAACAATACATTCCAGAACATTCTGGTACTTTCCAAAACATATTTACTGCAATTGTCTACAACTTTGAGGTAACCACTTTTAAAAGAAAAAATGTGTTGTCTAGCAACCAAAAATTTCTAGGGGGAAAGTCAAGCAATGAATGTATTTACACTGCTATATTAAAATGTGAGATGAGGCATGCTTTATAAGCTTCATTTGACACATAGTAAACAATTCAGCAGTTAGTCATTATATTAATTCAGGTCTTATGAGAAGAGAAGTAGACACCAAGAGAGTGTTAAAAATGCAAAAAATTTGGGGTGCCTGGGTGGCACAGTTGGTTAAGCATCTGACTCTTGGTTTTAGCTCAGGTTGTGATCTCAGGGTCATTAAGATTGAGCCCCATGTCAAGCCCTACATCAGGCTCCATGCTCAGCTCAGAGTGTGCTTGAGAGTCTCTCTCCCTTTCCCTCTGCTCCTCCTGCTTGTTCTCTCTCTCTCTCGAATAAATAAATAAATTTTTTCTAAAAATGATTCATTGGGTGATATTCTGTTAAGAGTAAAGTAGAGGCAAAAGTTTCATGGGGTGATATTCTGTTAAGAATAAAGTAGGGGCATGTGGCTGGCTCAGCCAGTAGAGCATGCAACTCTTGATCTTGGGGTTGTAAATTCAAGCCCCACGTTGGGTGTAGAGATTACCTTAAAAAAATCTTAAAAAAAAATAGAGAGGGTACTCAGGAGAAACCTTCATATTATGACGGAGATCAGATGGCAGTATAGGAAAGGATTGAGCAAGAAGAATCTCAGACTACTGGGCAATTCTAAGAGTTTTTAACAGATTAGTGGGGGGCGTTCCCAGAGCCAGAATTGCTCATTTTAAGAACATGTCCTGCAGACATGGGCCAGTGGTGGCAACCTGCCATGCTCAGTCATTGGCTGACTGCAGCCTGGTGAAAGTGTAGTCTTGGTGTGAACATTGTGGTGGTTTCACAAGGTTGGTAGTAGGGCCATTGGTCAGCTGTGCTCCCTGGAGCCATTCGTATTGATGGAAATTGAGCATCACATGTTTACTGCTGCCAGAGTCCACCATTTGTCCCACACAAATGCATTTCTCCCAGGCATTGCCAAGCAGCTCCTTCATGGCTCCGTTGAACCTCTCCTTCTGGGAGGAAATAGAGAGAAGAAAGTGTAATAAGTAAAATAAACTCTGATCTCTGTTGCTGTAGTGGGTTGTGAATCTGCAAATGTTATCCATTCTTTCCATCCTTCCCTATTCTTTTTAACTTTCCTTTATCTTCAGCTCTCATCTCAATGGGTCTTCATTTCGGTGGGATGACAGAAACCTTCATTTTTCTTTTTTGCAAATATTTGCAATAATTTGTTTTATTTTAAAAGATGATATTATATTACTCCCAAGGGGTTTTTAATGACTATTAGAATCATGTTAATTTTATCAAATATATTCATTTTATTTTGCGATTTTATTTATTTATTTATTTTTCAATATAGTTGACACACAATGTTGTATAGTGATTCTACATCTCTATACGTTATGCTGTGCTCACCACCAGCTACCATCTGACACCTTACAATGCTATTACAGTACTATGGCTGTTTCCCTATGCTGTACCTTTTATTTCCATGATTTATTTATTCTGGAATTGGAAGCCTATATCTCCCACTCCCCTTCACCCATCCTGCCCCTCCCCCTCTTCCCTCCCCTATGATAATCATTAGCTTGTTCTCTGTGTTTAAAGATCTGATTCTGCTTTTGTTTGTTTACTCATTTCTTTTGTTTTTTAGATTCCACATATAAGCAAATCATATGGTTTTTGTCTTTCTCAGTCTGATACTTAGCATAATACTCTCTAGGTCCATCCATGTTGTAACAAATGGCAAAATCTCATCCCTTTTTTGTGGCTGAGTAATTCCATTGTATATGTACACAACATCTTCTTTATCCATTCATCTATCAATGGACATTTGGGTTGCTTGCATATCTTGTCTATTGTAAATAATGCTACAATAAACTTAAGGGTGGATGTATTTTTTCCAGTTAGTAATTGGTACCCTTCTCAGGGCATAGGTTTGATATGTGTCTAGTCACACTTATAATAATGCAAGCAGTATCAAGAGACATCAAGACAAGTAGAAAGTGAGATTTCACACATGTTTTGTTTCTGTTCTATAAAGGCAATCATATCTTCTCCTGCTGATCAGGTTCAATTACCCTTGCTCAGATGACAACTTTTCTTTTTACCTTCAGGTTTCTGGATCAAAAAATATCTGAAGAACACTGGCAATAGTTGTAGCTTGTAGATCAATAGTAATCTTGTAGTAACCCCTTTGGGGAGCTCTGAATTGCAGAAACAAATAACCCAAGTTTCCTACTTGATCGTTAAGATTGTTTGTAGGTGTGTCCAGCACCTGTTTTGCCACTTGGTTTCTAAAACCCAGCACTCCTTTTGACACTTGGTTCTTCTTCTTGAGATCCTAGATACTGTAGAAACCTCTGGGTTGGTGTATATGCTGGATTCTGAAGACACCTATCATTTAGAATATTTCTTCCAAGTGAATTCTTCACATGTGCCCCCAGTTGGGCAGTAGATCCTGTGATTATGGTCTACTCTTACATGTCATTCTCTGTGTAGTGGGCCCCTTGATTAGAAGCTATGTTATGTGGGATTCTATATCTGTGAAGCAGTCCTTTAATAAGTCCCTAGGTATTGATGCTAACTGAGACTCTGGGCTGGAAAGGAAAAACCATATCCAGAAGCAGTATCTATTCCTGGAGGACAAACTGATGGTCCTTTTGGAACGCAAGGTGCGTAATATAGAGTACTTGCCAATAGTGACCAGATGAGCCTTAAGAAATGTTGCATTAGGGTCTCACCATTGGTCTTGATAGGTGGAAGTTGAATATTCAGAGACATTAGTCATATTCATCTCAGTAAATGGGAGTCAGTGCTACTGAGTTCACACATACACTTCATATGTGCCACTATGGCCACTTTATTCATGTGTCATGCCTGATCTGAGATATCCAATGAAGATAAGCTAATATTAATTCTACTTGGATGTTAAGTGTCTGATATTTACATTTTGCTAGGAATTAACATGTAAATACATATCTTCATACTTCATACTCACTCTCATATGTTTGCTTACATACCTGTACCCTAAATTCCTTGTCTCTGATCCTACAATATTTTTCTTTCCAGCCTCCTGCCATTAAACACTCCCCAGGAATCTAAACATATTGTTATCTCAGCCCATTTTTCTTTCGACATAAGGCAGATTACCAGGTGTATCACTCACAGCTCTGCCCACTAGGAAATTTTTTAATCTTAATTATCTTTTAGGGCCTTCCCTGAATGTGACGGCAATGCAGCTGCCATCTCTTTAGGGCTTGTACCCAAGCTGACTCAACAACAAACCAGTCTCAGGTTTTTTCTTCCCTTTTCTGATGGTCATATGAGGAAGGTAAAATCATGGTAGGTGCCATGGTCTTCTGGGCTACTCATGGCTACTTCTGCCTCCTACTCATAGTTTTTTATCTTGTTTTTCCTCGACCCTGGATCTATAGACTGCTGTTGGGCCTTTCCAAATGCAAAATTTGATAGGCCAAATAAAATCCTCCTAAAAACTGGAAGTTCTGAATACGGGGCCTTTTCGTGCCCCATGAGTTAAGCATATAACTCTCCACTGCAGATGGAATGGCCTTGCTCCCAACCCCAAAGGACTTACGTATAATTCTCCCACTGGAGCTTGCCATTGAATCCATACTTTATCCTTTCCTGACTCTGTCACAGCCCACACAGCAGGGTCTGTGAATAGTATGTTCCAAGTGTAACACTGCATTCTGTACTTGTACAATTTTTTTGTATTCTAAACCCTTCTCACACAGGGCCATCTCTATTAGCTGGTATATTCCTAAGTGTGGACTCTGTGGTATCCAGAACCCAAAGAGTTGTATAAGACATGGTTATTATTTCTTTCTGATGAGGATATGAGATGAACCAATGTTTTATTGTTGTTGTTGTTGATTTTAGAAGGGATATCTTGGCATACTCCTCACCACTAAACACCTAAAAATTTTCTGAAGTAGCAGGTACTTGAAATTCCATAGGGTTAATCTCAACACCCTCTGGAATACCTTTGTTCTTAACAAGAGTTTCAGGATACTTGCCCTCACTTGCTTGACTTGCTTAGTCAGCCTGACATGTTTGCTTTATTGTTATGATCAGAGTTGTGGTTTGTGAGATTTCCCAGTTATCACTATCTCTTTATACCATATTCAGAGAAGATGGCGGGGGGGATGACATAGCCCTGGAATAGAACTGTAAGTGAATATTGCTATCTCTCCCAACTGAATGCACCATTTCTAACCCCTCCCCTTTTTGTTAGAATATAAATAATGATATATTTGCCAAATCGGTGGCCATATATCATGTATCTGAGACCATATTAGTCTGCTTTGGCAAAAATGCCATTTCTTGGCAAGCAGCTAAGACCAAAGCTACTATAGACATTCCCTGATATGCACAGGAGTTAATTTCTATAAGGTTACCATGAACACTGAATTAGCTGAACTGTCACTTCTAGAGGAAATAATAGGGTTAAGTTTCTGTGAGGTTCTGGTCATGACATCTTTTATCAACCAATAAGTACATATGTTATTTTATGTGTGTTTCTTTTTGGAGATAACTTATTTAATGTATATTGTTGATACATTAACTTTGAACTCATACCCAACAGAACTATAGCTCATATTTGAATGAAGCTTATCTAACACATGTATCTTCTCCATTAGGCATATCATAGCCTTCTTGCACTTAAGAACACTAGACACTACTTTAGCCCTATGCTTAGAGACTATTCTAAACAACAAAATCACCAAAAAAAAAAAAAATTGTTAATGTATCACTAAATAAACCACAAAAAGGATACTTATTTACAGTATGAGAGCTAAAACAAGAAAGTAGAATGTCATTTTGTTTAAGCTCAGCTAGTAACATATGTGTTGGGTGACTTAAATTTTTCACCACTCTGTGCATGCCCATAAATGACCACAAAAATGCCACAAGTATTAATTTTGGAGTTACAAATACATTTTAATGAAAAGGTAAATTTGCAAATATGGAATGAATCCATAAATAATAAGGATCAACTGTACCTCATTAAGCTAAAAATATTCTTTACTTTATGAGGCAGGATCCCACCATTTCTTCAGAGACCAGAAAGCCAAGTTAAACAGATGCGTAATAGGGCCACCATCTCTGCATCCTTCAAGTCAATAATAACAGCATTACTGTCCTCACCCACATGATACAATATTGTTTTTTTATTTATTATCTTGGTGATGATGGATACTCAGATCTGAAAGTGGGCTTAGGTGCAGGATTGAGAACTAGATCTTGACTTTTTACTAGGATGATTTCTCTCATTCTTCTGTAATTCCATTCTTGCTTTCTATGTTTTATAGATTTTAGGAAATAACTTGGTTGCTTGCTCATCTATTTTTTTCAACTAAGATCTTTTTTTTTAAGATTTTATTTAAATTCAAGTTAGTTAACATATAGTGTATTATTAGTCAGGGCTAAAATTTAGTGGTTTATCAGTTGCCAGTGCTCATTCCATCAAGTGCCCTCCTTAATGCCCATCACCCAGTTACCTCATCCCCTCACCCCATTCCCCTCCAGCAACCCTCAGTTTGTTCCCTATAGTTAATAATCTCTTATGGTTTTCCTCCCTCTCTGTTTTTATCTTATTTCATTTTTCCTTCCCTTCCTCTATGTTCATCTGTTTTATTTCTTAAATTCCACATATGAGTGAAATCATGTGGTATTTGTCTTTCTCTGACTGACTTATTTCACTTAGCACAATACCCTCTAGTTCCATCCATGTCATTGCAAATGCAAGATTTCATTATTTTTAATGGCTGAGTAATACTCCAGTATACCACATCATCTATTTTAACTGTGAGAACTTCAAGCTGTACTAGTAATTTCTACAACACTTTGTCAGTCAAACATCTTGGCTGTTCTTCTGATCATGCTGGTTGGTACAGTAATTTTGGCCCCCTGACTTCTGGAGTAAAATGCCACCACCTGGACACACAACTCTGGAATCCCATTAACCTTGTGACTTTGACTGAGTTAAGCTCAATCAATACATCCCATCAGCGCTGGTTTTACAGAAGAGCACCACTGGCATTCTTAGTGATGTGGTGCTCCTCTCATCAGCATATTCCTGATGTCCTTGGAGAGTAGTTTGACTCCTGGTCCCTCCTGTGGAACATAATCTGCTGAATCTCCTGGCCTCACACATTATTAAAACAAACCAAAAAAAAAAAAAAAAAAAAAAAAAACTAATTATATATGAACATTGAGATCTTTTAAAAGGTGAAATCTCTAAAGTTTTTAATTTGTAATTAATGTCAGGGGAAAATAGTATTGGTCTTATAAAAATATAAATCCATTTATTTTCCTCCAAAGAACATAAGTAATAAAACCCCAAAATAAAAATATGTCTGGGTTAACTGCAAATTTGCTTAGAAGCAGGGATTTGTGGCTCACAGCAGATTGCATGAGAAACACCTTGATCCTGTTCTCCACCCTTGGAAAGACCCTGGGAACTGGCAAGGAGACTAGGTCTTTGATCTGGCTGAATGCTCCATGGAGAATGCTGCAATTCAGTGACCACCTCCCACACTGACACACCATAAACCAAGCATTTGTAATGTAGCTTGACATAAGAAGAAGTTAGGGATTGATGCACAGAGAACACAGCATCTTCTGCAATGAGTGAAGGACTCCCAGGGGTCACTAGAGTAGAACCTACCTTCCATATACCTCAGAAGGGGGGTAGACACAGAATGAGGCAAGGAGGGGTTTTAGTTGAGGGATGAAAGAAAAGAAGATGTTTTGTCTCAAACAATAATCCTACATTTCTTTTATGGTGACTACCATCCATAAATAGAGATTGTTTCTTTGAGTAAAGACATATCTCCAATAACTTCCTGTTAAATTATGAATATCTCTTTAAAAAGGGACTATTCCATTAACAACTTCACATGAGATAGTTTAAAAAATTATTTCCCAAAAAGATTTGCCTGAGTATTAATAGAAGCATCCATGCATTTTGAGATGGTAATGGAAAAAAAAAAAGACAATTTATATTGTCAACCCTCTTCAAACAATTTACCATCACTTGCAACAAAATAAAGTTGATATCCTTGGCATGGAATCTAAAATATTTCCTAATCTAGACCTTGCTTACTCATATATTCTTTTTTATCACCTGTTTCCCATTTATAGATCATTATTTAGCTATATCAACTTTTTACTGTTTCCATTGCCTCAACCTGTCCCCTGTCAGTTAACTGATAATGAGAGTCCCAAAACTGCAACAGAGATGTAAAATCAAAAATACTGCCTCAATCAGATATTTTGCTGAGAGTCACCCTAACCAAAATATATATGTATTTATATTTAATATTATATAAGTAATACATAAGTACACACACACACACATAGATCTATGTATTGCTGCATAGACCCCATGCCCCATAGTAGAATGAAGTTAGCTCTAGAGCTCTCTTGGACAATTACTTTTTTATAAATCATCAGAGAAAAGATCCAGAAGTGATAACTCTTTGAGGAATTTACAGTAAGCAGTAACACTAAAATAGAGTAAACTTACTGGTACACATTATTAAACATTTTTTTTCTTCTTCAAATTTTAAATTCCTTAACTGCATTTAAATATTTAAAGCTTATTTGTTTCAGAGGTACAGGTCTGTGATTCAACAGTCTTAACAATTCACAGCACTCACCATAGCACATACCCTGTACCTCTGAAACAAATAATACATTATATGTTTAAAAAAAAAGAAGATAGTAGGAAGGGTAAAATGAAGGGGGGGAATCAGAGGGGGAGATGAACCATGAGAGACTATGGACTCTGAGAAACAAACTGAGGGTTCTAGCGGGGAGGGGGTGAGGGGATGGGTTAGCTTGGTGATGGTATTAAAGAGCACGTATTGAATGGAGCACTGGGTGTTATACTCAAACAATGAATCATGGAACACTACATCAAAAACTAATGATGTAATATATGGTGATTAACATAACATAATAAAATTTTTAAAAAATAAATATTTAAAGCTTAGACTCTGGAGGAAATGAAGGCACCATTGATGTCTCCAATGAGGTACTTCCACCCACTGCTCCTGAACCAATGTCAATATTTAAATGTTTTAAAAGTCATCTTTGATCAGAAGAAATTTTTCATCCTAAAATAGTTTGCCTTTGGTGCAGCCTAAGAAACTACAAATGTTTATTTCAGAATCTATATGAAAAACCCTCTTCATTTATAATGCAAGTTAACTTGCCACGAAGTCACTGATGTAAAATTCAGCTTCCATTTTCCACATCCTTTGCTTCTTTTTTAATTGAGATAGTAACTATTTATTGAATGCCTTCTTTATTCGAGGGCTTTATATGAATTATCTCTAATCCTCACCCCTAATTAAGTATGCCATCTTTATTATAGAGATGAGGGAGGCCATGATAAGAAGGGGTAACTGACTCAAGTAGTAGCTGCAAATATCTTAGGGTATAGAATTATAAGAAGAAACTTTTCTGGGGAGTCAGTTGTTTAAAACTATACTAAAAGTAAACTTTGATATTTGTAGGAACAAAGATGAAAAGCAAAGAGAGAGGCCTAAAAATAAACACACAATCCCAGTAAGAGAGTGTGGGACAAGAATGTTTGTGACATGCAAGAAAGGATTAACAGAAAACAGATAATAAAAGATGCTATCATGAAAGATGCTATTCTCTTATCCCAAGAGTTTTCACTTTTCTTTGTGAGGAAAACTAGAAATTTATATCAAAATCTCACATTACATTAATCATTATTTTTTTCTTTAGTTTATGTATTTGCTTTCAGAATATGTGGAATTATTACTGTAAGAAATTATTTTATCACTTCCAATCATTAGATGTTAAAATGCCTTTCCTCCCTCCCTCCCCTTCCCTCCCCTCCCATCTCCTTTCCTTTCCTTTTTCTTTTCCTTTCCCTTCCTTTCCTCTTTCCTTTCCCTTTCCTTTTTCCTTTCCTTTCCCCTTTCCTTTCCCCTTCCTTTCCTTTCCTTTCATCTATCTATCTGGGTATATATATATATGTATGTGTATATATACATGTAAGAGAAATAACTGATGACACCACAGAAATACAAGGGATTATAAAACAATATTATGAAAAATTATATACCAACAAATTGGACAACCTGGAAGGATACATATATTCTTAGACATATTAGTAAAATATATTGACTCTAATACATGCATAATGTATGTATGTATAATACGAGTATTATTATAGTCAAAATTATAAAGATGGAAATTAAGTTATTTAGGTGAATAAAGCCCCTAATAATATGTTCCTGCTCACTTAGATTTGTTCATTTAATTGTTTTTTGAATTATATAAATGTTAGGTCACTAATTAGTGAAGGTTGGTAGGAAAAATTTGAGTATCGGACATAAAGCAAAGAGGAAGGAAGGAATGGAAGATAAGTATGAGAAAGAGAAAGACAAGGATAGGAGGAGAGAAAGAGAATGATTATGAAGCAGTTTTACAGATTTTAAATTAAAGGTGTAAAAATACTTTGACCATATATGAATAAGTTAGATTATGGTGGGAATGCTATAATCATTTCTAGTTTATTTATTATTTCAGCTGAGTCACTGTGCAGGAGAACAATGAAGATATGACTATAAAGGAAGATTATTTTAAAAATTAATAGTTAATCTGAGTGCTTATATATTTAGGAGATTATTTAGGAAATCGACTTATTCTACCAATAATAACTTTTAAAATTACTGCTTTAAATACTAGGTTTAAAGATGTAAATGAATTGCCTCGATCCCAAAATACACTGTTGAATTATGTGTCATAGAAAAAAAAAAAGCGTAAAATGATACCTAGAAAGCTAATACACCTTTGCCAAGGCTAGTAAACAGAATACTTTATCATGAGCATACCTATCATTGGCCAAGAAAAGATCTGCAGGTGAAAGATGCCTCACCATTAATAGTTTGCTAATTGAAGTTGTATTGATGCCAAAGAGAAGTTTCATCTATGATTCTTATATGGCATATACAACATTATACAGTCAGTTTAAGCTCTCAAAATTATATATATATATATTACAACCCAGCACACTGGAGTGGTTATTTTGAAAAGCATAGATGTTAAGAAAAGAAAACGAGGTGCTCAATAATGTCTTATAAGACTCTCATAGTGTTGGTCACAGAAATAACTTTGCTATGTCCCCAGAGGATAATTCCTTTTGTAAGATTTCCAAGTTCTGCAAGAGTTTTTGAGAGAAAAACTATACAAAATATATAATACGAAACAAAAGAAACAACCACAAAAATATCTTTTGGAAAGAGCTGAAATTGGAGAACCAAGGTCATTAGCACATAATTGTAGCGATCTGAAATAAATCATATCACATGAGCAAGAAAAGTAATGGCCACCTTGCCAGAACATTCTCTAGTTGCAAAATATTGCTTATCCCAAAATATGACTTACCAACACTTTTGGTGCTTAAATGGCCACTAGAAAGTTTTCACTCTATTCTATCTCAATGAATAATCATCTATAATAAAAAATTATAGTAATGATAGTAATGCCACAAATCTTGACATCACCGTTAAAGTCTCAGTTCAAATGTCGTGTATCAAAGATGCCTTCTAAGATTGCTTAAGCCAAAACAGTTATCTCATTATTTCTAGTTTTTGTCTAGTTCATTAGTCTCTCTGATTCATGTCATAGTACCTAATCCTCTCTGGAATTACTATAATTATTAATTTGATTATTTATTATACAATCTCCACTCTTAGTTGCAAGATTAATTGGTAACTGGGGCTTTGTTGTTCCGATGTCTAGGGGTTAATGTATAGGCAGTTGCTTAAGAAATTATTGCTCAATCAATAAATTACTGTTCAAAACTATTTTTAAATGTTTAAAAAATTTTTTAAATAAATTACTGTTCAAATTTATTTAGGTTGTACTATACTATGGTGCAAAGTTAAGCATGTTATATTTCATCAGAGATAATTTTAATAATGCAAAATTACCCTTCATAAGATACTATTTTAGTTATATCAGCTAATATCATTCATGATAGTAAAGAGAAATTAGAAAACAAATTTAGCACTCATTCACTATCCATATGACAAAATGTGTTATTGTCTTCTATATACTAGATATACAAAATTTTCATTTTACATAGATTTTCTGACTTAATCCTCACAACATCTGTGTGAGGTGATTATTTTGTCATTAGTGTAGAGTAAGGGAAACAGAATTCAAAAAACTGCAAGTAGTGAACCACCATAATAAAGCAAGAATCAATACTTTTAATTGTAAGACACTGTTCTATGTTTTACTGTATTTTTTTTTTAATTCCAGTATAATTAACGTACATGGTTGTGTTACTTTCAGGTGTACAATGTAGTGATTCAGCAGTTCTATATATTACTCAGTACTCATCACAGTTAAATATGCTCTTAATTGCCTTAACCTATTTCACTCATCACTCTATCCACCTCCCCTCTGGTAACCACCAGTTTGTTCTCAATAGTTAAGAGTCCGTTTTTTCTATTTGTCTCTTTTCTTCTGTTTGTTTTGTTTCTTAAATTCCACATATGAGTGAGATCTTTTGGTATTTGTCTTTCTCTGACTTACTTAACTTAGCGTTATATTCTCTAGACCCATCTATCCATGTTGTTGCAAATGGCAAAATTTCATTCTTTTTCATGGCTGAGTAATATTCCAGAGAGAGAGAGAGAGAGAGAGAGAGAGAGAGAAATTATTTAAACATTCATCTAATGATGGACATTAAGATTGTTTCCATATTTTAGCTATTGTAAATAATGCTGCAATAAACACAGGCTTGTATATATCTTCTTGCATTAGTGTTTTCATATTCCTTGGGTAAATACCCAGTAGTGGAATTACTAGATCATATAGTAATTCTATTTTTAATTTTTGATGAACTTCCATACTGTTTTCTGCAATGGCCACACAAGTTTGTATTCCCACCAACAGTGCACAAGAGTTGCTTTATCTCCACATCCTCGCCAACAGTTGTTGCATATTATGTTTTTGATTTTAGCCATTCTGACAAGTGTGAGGGGATATCTCATTGTAGTTTTGATTGAATTTTCCTGATGATCAGTGATGTTGAGCATCTTTTCATGTGTCTGTTGGCCACCCAAATGTCTTCTTTGGAGAACTGTCTGTACGTGTCTTCTGCCCAATTTTTAATTGGATTATTGGGGGGAGGGTGTTGAGTTGTATAAGTTCTCTATATATTTTGGATATTAACCCTTTATCAGATATATCATTTGCAAATAACTTCTCCTATTCAGTAGGTTGTTTTTAGTTTTGTTGATTGTTTCGTTTGCTGTGCAGAATCTTTTTATTTTGATGTAACCCCAATAGCTTATTTTTGCTTTTGTTTCCCTTGCCTTAAGAGACATATCTAGTAAAATGTTACTGTGGCTGATGTAGAATAATTATTGCCTGTGCAGTCTTCTAGGATTTTAATGGTTTCATGTCTCACATTTAGGTCTTTAATCCATTTTGAATTTATTTTGTGTATGATATAAAAAGTGGTCCTGGGGCGCCTGGGTGGCTTAGTCATTAAGCATCTGCCTTTGGCTCAGGTCATGGTCCCAGGGTCCTGGGATTGAGCCCCGCATTGGGCTCCCTGCTCGGCAGGAAGCCTGCTTCTCCCTCTCTCACTCCCCCTGCTTGTGTTCCCTCTCTCGCTGTGCCTCTCTCTGTCAAATAAATAAATAAAATCTTTAAAAAATAAAAAATAAGAAAATAAAAAGTGGTCCAGTTTCATTCTTTTACATGTTGCCATCCAGTTTTGCCAACACCATTTGTTGAAAAGACTGTAATTTTCCCATTGTATATTCTTGTCTCCTTTGTCATAGTTTAATTGACCATATAATTGTGGGTTTATTTCTGGGCTCTCTCTTCTGTTCTATTGATCTATGTGTCTGTTTTTGTGCCAGTACCATACTGTTTTGATTACTAGAGCTTGGCAAAATATCTTGAAATATGCATTGTGATACCTCCAGTTTTGTTCTTCTTTTTCAAGATTGCTTTGGCTATTGGGCTCTTTTGTGGTTCCATACAAATTGTAGGATTATTCTAGTTCTGTAAAAAAAAATTCTATTGGTGTTTTGATAGGGATTTCATAAAATCTGTAGATTGCTTTAATAATATTTGTTCTCCCAGTCCATGAGCATGGAGTATCTTTCCATTTGATTATGTCCTCTTTGGTTTCTTTCATCACTGTTTTATAGTTTTCAGAGTACAGGTCTTTAATCTCCTTGGTTAAATTTATTACTCAGTATATATATATATATATATATATATATATATATATATATATATTCCTAATATATAATCAAGTGTATTATTAATGCAATTGTAAATGGGATTGTTTTCTTAATTTCTCTTTCTGATACTTCATTACTGGGGTATAGAAATGCAACAGATTTCTGTATATTGATTTTGTATCCTGCAACCTTATTGAATTCATTTATCAGTTCTAGGAGATTTTTGGTGGAGTTGTTAGGGTTTTCTCTAAATAGTATTATGTCATCTGTAAATAGTGAAAGTTTTACTTCTTCCTTACCAATTTGGATGCCTTTTCTTTCTTATTATTTGGCTGCTTGTGGGTAGGACTTCCACTACTATGTTGAATAAAGGTGGTGAGAGTGGATATCCTTGTCTTGTCTTGATCTTAGGGGAAAAGCTCTGTTTTTCACCATTGGGTATGATGTTGTCAGCTGTGGGTTTTTCATATATGGTCTTTATTATGTTTAGGTATGTTCCTTCTAAGCCTACTTGGTTGGTGGTTTTTATCATGAATAGATGTTATACTTTGTCAAATGCTTTTTCTGTATCTGTTGACAATCATATCATTTTTATCTTTTCTCTTGTTAATGTGTTGTATCATGGTGATTGATTTGCAAATATTGAACCACCTTGCATCACAGGAATAAATCCACTTGATTATGGTAAATGATTTTTTAAAATGTACTGTTGAGGGTGCCTGGGTGGCTCAGTCGTTAAGCGTCTGCCTTCGGCTCAGGTCATGATCCCAGGGTCCTGGGATCGAGTCCCTCATCGGGCTCCTTGCTCAGCGGAAAACCTGCTTCTCCCTCTCCCACTCCCCCTGCTTGTGTTCCTGCTCTCACTGTCTCTCTCTCTGTCAAATAAATAAATAAAATCTTTAAAAAAAAATAAAATGTACTGTTTAATTGGTTTCCTAATATTTTATTGAGGATTTTTGCATGTGTGCTCATCAGAGATATTGGCCTGTAATTCTTTCTTTATAGTGTCTTTACCTGGTTTTGGTATCAGAGTAATGCTGCTGGTCTCATGGAATGAGTTTGGAAGCTTTCCTTTCTCATCTATTTTTTGGAATAGTTTGAGAAGAATAGGTATTAACTCTACTTCAAGTGTTTGGTAGAATTCACCTATGATGCCATCTGGTCCTGGACTTTTGTCTGTTGGTAGTTTTTTTTATTACTGATTCAATTTCTTTGCTGGTAATCAGTCTATTCAAATTTTCTATTCTTGATTTAGTTGGGTAGTTTGTATGTTTCTAGGAATTTATACATTTCTTCCAGATTGCCCAATTTGTTGGCATATAATTTTTCATAATATTCTCTTATAAACCCTTGTATTACTGTGGTGTTGTAGTTATTTCTCCTCTTTCATTTCTGATTTTATTTCAGCCCTCTCTCTTTGTCTTTCTCTCCCTCTCTCTCTCTCTCTTTTGATAACTCTGGGTAAAGGTTTATCAATTTTGTCAAATTTTTCAAAAAACAAATCCTGCTTTCATTGATCTATTATGTCTTTGTTTTTGTTTTTAGTTTCTCTTTCGTTTGTTTCTGCTCTAATCTTTATTATTTCCTTTATTCTACTGGTTTGGGGTTTTGATTCTTCTTTTTCTAGATCCTTTAGTTATAAGATTAGGTTGTTTTTTGAGATTTTTCTTACTTCTTGAAGCAGGCCTGTATTGCTATAAACTTCCCTCTTAGAAGAGCTTTTGCTGTATCCCAAAGATTTTGAACTGTTGTTTTTTTCATTTTTATTTGTCTGCAGGTATTTTTTTATTTCCTTTTTGATTTCTTGGTTGACCCATTCATTGTTTAGTGGCAATGTTACTTAGCCTCCATGTATTTGTGTTCTTTCCAAATTATTTCTTGTGGTTGATTTCTAGTTTCATAGCATGTGGTCAGAAAAAATGCATGATATTTTTTCAATCTTTTTTGAATTTGTTGAGACTTGTTTTGTGTCCTTACATGTGATTTGTTTTGGACAGTGTTCCATGTGCCCTTGAGAAGAAGGTGTATTCCCTTGTTTTAGGATGAAATATTCTGAATATCTCTTAGATCCATCTTGTCCAATGTGTCATTCAAAGCCACTGTTTCCTTGTTGATTTTCTGTTTGGATCATCTATCCATTGATGTAAGTGGGGCATTAAGGTCCCCTACCATTAATGTATTAGTATTGATTACTTTTTTATGTTTGTTATTAGGTGCTTTATGTACTTGAGTGCTCCCAAGTTAGGTACATAGATATTTACAATTATTATATCTTCTTGTTGGATTGTTCCCTTTATGATATCATAGTGTCCTTCTTGGTCTTTTGCTGTAGTCTTTGTTTTAAAGTCTATTTTGTCTGATACAAGTATTACTACCGTGGCTTTCTTTTCAGTTCCATTAGCATGTGAAGAGCTATTCATCCCTTCACTTTCAATCTGCATATGTCTTTAGGTCTGAAATGAGTCTCTTATATGCAGATTATAGATGAGTCTTGCTTTTTTATCCATTCTGTCACCCTGTGTCTTTTGATTTCAGCATGTAATCTATCTACATGCAAAGTATTTATTGATAGGCTTGTACTTATCCCCATTGTTACTTGTTCTGTGGGTTTTTGTTTTGTTTTTGTTTTAATTCTCTGTTCCTTTCTTCTCCTGCTCTCTTTTCTTGTGTTTGATGGCTTTTATGATATACTTGGATTCTTTTATCTTTATTTTTTGGATATCCATTACCTATTTTTGATTTGTGGTTACTATTAGGTTTATATATAACATCATATGTATATAGCAGTCTATATTAAGTTGATAGTCATTTAAGTTTGAACACATTTTTTTACTCCTCTCCCCTCCACATTTTAGGTGTGGTGTCATACTTTGTAACCTTTCATTTTGTGAATCCCTTGACTGATTCTTATGGGTATACTTCATTTTACTGATTTTGTGCTTTCTTCTTTTCTTACTCCTACTTATGTTATTTCCTTTCCACTCAAAGAGTTCCCTTTAACATTTCTTGTAGGGCTGGTTTAGTGCTTATGAGTTCCTTTAACTTTTGTTTCGGAAATTCTTTATCTCCCCTGTTTTATGAATGATAGCCTTGCTGGATAGAGTATTCTTAGTTATAGGGTTTTTTTTGTCAGCACTGTCAATGTATCATGCCACTCCCTTCTGGTCCACCAAGTTTTTGCTGAAAAATCAGCTATTAGCCTTATGGGTTTTCCCTTGTATGTAACTGTTTTCTTTCCTCTTGGTGCTTTAAAAACTCTTTTTCACTACTCTTTGCCATTTTAATTATTATGTGTCTTGATGTGGGCCTCCTTGGTTGATTTTGTTGGGGGCTCTCTCTGCCTCCTGAATCTGGATTTGTTTCCTTCTCCACATTCAGAAAGTTTTCAGCTATTATTTCTTCAAATACATTTTCTGTTCAAACCCCTTTCTCTCTCTTCTTCTAGGATCCCTATAATGTGAATGTTATTAGGCTTGATGGTGTCACTGAGTTCCCTTAATCTACTTTCATATTTTATTATTCTTTTTCATCTCTCCTGTTCAGCTTGATTGCTTTCCATTACTCTGTATTTCAGGTCTCTGATCCCTTCTTCTGCTTCCTCTAGTCTACAATTATTGCCTCTGGTATACTTTTAATTTTAGTTATTGAGTTCTTCATGTCTGATTGGTTATGTTTTCTAAGTCTAAGAGTCATGGACTCTTAAGTCCAATCAGTGTCTTTATAACCATTATGACCATTATTTTAAATTCTCTATCAGGCATATTGCTTATCTCTGTTTCATTTAGCTCTCTTGCTATTCTGAAAGAGACATATTTGGGACATATTCTCTACTCATTTTGTCTGACTCTCTGTGTCTAGGAAGAAATCATTGTCTCATAAATATCTCAAAAGCTTCGAAATGCTTCAAAACTCTTAATGTGTTTTGAAACATAATGAGCCAACCTCTTATTTGGATTAAACAAGAGGAATTCCCAATATCTTAAAAGTGATGACTAAATATCACAAAGAACTGCTTCAATAATATTAAATAGCTCTTTTTTCTAGAGATCTTGCTCCATTTCAAGCATTCTGCTCGCTTGTTATGAGCCCATGAGTAGGTTTAGTCTGGACTTAGTAAGATTCAGATGCAAGAATGCATAAAACAATATTCTTAATTCAAAATTTGTTTTAAGAGAACCAGTAGAGCAAGAAGAAGGGTAAAAAAGTTTACATATTTACATACTTGCATATACTGTTTACATTATTCAGAAGTGCTGTAATCTATGGTGGGAAGAAGGGGAAGCAAAGAGATATATGCAAACATGAAAATAGGTTTAGAGGATGACTTTTACAATTCAGGGTTTTGAAGAGATGAGAAAAAGGAAGCATCTCTTTAAAGCTATAAAAATTCACATTTGTCTTTATATAGGTGTGATTAATGCAAGCAGACTGTAAGATTCTGAATTTGTATTTTCTCTCATTTCACTATCATTTTTTTAACTCTAAAGATTCAAAACAACAGCCCTACCATCTTTGAAAAAGTAATAGAAACTTACCTTTCTTGGGGGAGGTATTTGAAATCTTTGGGGAATAAGAAGATTATCAAGCCAGTATGCCAGCCCACAGATCAGAGAACATTACAACAAACCAGAAGGGAAACTCCTACATGAGCAGCTCAAAGCCACTCAGATTTAACCACATCCAGGGCTACCTCTCTCTAAAAGGAGGAATAAGATTAAAATAGGGAAAGGACATGGCCATGAGTTGACAGAGTGAAGCTTTTTTCAGAAGTGCTAACTTTCCCACATTATTATTTATTTAGTAATTTAACAAATATGTGCTTCCTTTGATAAGTATCCAGCAAATTGTGCTTTTAAATTTGATTATCAGTAAAAAGGCTAGGAAATTATAATTGTCAATATATAGCAGATAGTATTAGAATGATGCCGATTATTTCCAAGATCATATATTGTAAATACCTGCCATGTTTCAAAGAAAGCAAGAAAAAATAGGAACTGAATTATTTTTCTCATTCTGGGAGATAGGAATATTCTGGGCATTTCTGATGCCCTAATATATTCCAGCATAACTAAAATATTATTTATTGTTTATAAATATAAATAATTCTAGTCATTAAACTTTGGAACATAGCCTGAAGGAAGTTTCTCAAAGGTATATAGCCTCATACTTGTAACAGCCCAGAAAATAAACCAAATCCTAGCCTTTACAGAACACACTACTGAATTAAGTTTCTTTTCACATGGTATAAATATCTATGGAAAAGGGGAAATATATTTGTTCTGCATATAAAATGCTGTTTTCTGGGGGGGGGTACATCATGAGATATAGTTACTATTTATTTGTTTTAATGGAAGTCTTTTGTCATCTTTGCATTTTCACAACTTCATGCGTATGATGGGGATGAAGTTCAGGCTACACAATTGTGTTACTCTAATTAATGATCTTTCATGATACTCAAGTGGATGATATATAATTATCATATGATACATAATTATTATACATCATTTAAGTTTCTATGATCTCAGGGCGCCTGGGTGGTTCAGTCAGTTAAGTTTCTATGATCTTCATGTTAATTAAACATAAAATAGTTTATTTTTCTCTTTGACAAGAGAAAAAATAGTTAGGTAATTTTTACCTTCCCCATTAACTGTAGCAAAGTTAATCTGTCAATAGACTCAGATTCTTAGTCAGGTGTATGTGTGTGGGTGGAGAAAGTGACAGTAACTTGTAGGCAAACTGAAAAGGTTAACAGAGGTTTCATATTTACCGCCCATATAACTGTGCCTTCCTAAGAATGGAAGAAAAGAATAAGTTAATACAGTTCAGTGGGAAAGGTATAGGTATCACAGTGCACAAAGGGAAAATGTTACGTAAATACACATGTCCCAAAAGCCAAATCATTGTTCTCTGTTCCCTTTCAATACCATATTTATTACAGACTGGTTCCTTCTTGGATTTGTAAGCACCCCATCCCTTCTGCTAGCTTCATTGGCTCTATTGTACCCACCTTGCCCACAAGAGAAAATTGTGTTTATGTGGCTCCTCACAGTGCTGCCCAGCTCTTCTTACAAAATTCTGCCTTGTCACAGCAAGCTGCAATGACTGCTTTAACAATCAACCTTCTTTTTACAGTGAAGACTCACCTGAATTTGGTGGAACAAAATGTTATCACAAGTATTCAGCAGCTCAACATTCCATTCTTCTTAAAACACATTTTCATCTGGCTGCTAGGAAGTAGCTCTCTGCTGTGTCTCAATTTTCTTCAGAGGTTCCTCCTCCCAAGTCCATGAACATAAGAGTGCCTCGGGAGTCAGAACTTATGCTCCCCTTGTCTGTCTATACTCATTTATGGGAGGATGGGAGGCAGGAGACCTCATCCATCTAATGGCTTTAAATACTGTGTACATGCCAGTGATGCCCAAAGTTTCTTTCAAACTATCAGTCATCCATGACAATTCAGCACCTCCATTTCAGTGCTTTATATATAATTTATACTTAATATGTTCTAAACTGTACTGTTTTGTTCTGTCCCTGATATCTTTCCCCTGTCCATCTTCCTTACCTCTGTAAATGACAGATCATCCTTCCATGTGTTCAGGAGAAAAATCTTTGGAGCCATCCTTCATACTCTTCTTTTTCTGATATTTCACAGACAATCCATCAGAAATTCTTCTTAACCTCAAAGTATATGTTGGTTTTAATATTTTTCCACCATTGTTTTTGGTTCTTTATCACTGTAATCCAAGTCATCACTCTCCTCTAAAGTATTATAACAAATATCTATTATAATCTTGTTCTAAAGAAACCTATTCAACATTGTTTAATGCAGTGTTTAAATAACCTGACCATGAAACTCCTTTTTTTGGTAACATCTCTTTTGTTGGAAATAGAATATATTTTGGAAAATAAAAAAAAATGCTCATTTCTTAGGGCAACCCCAATCTCTTTTCTTTACTTCCCTTTAAGTAATTTCCCTTTCACATTTCTCAGTTTAGCTAAATTTTGCTCTTTTTGTCCCTCCTTCCTGTCATATCTTAACAGGTCACAAATCAGATATAACCTCTGTGTGGACATACATGATTAGTGGCTACATATACATATCAGTCTGAAACCCAAGGACTTCCCTTTGTTTGCTCATCCATGAACAGTCATGAAGATGTTTTTATCATGTTTGAGTTTGAGTCTTTTTATATTTGGCTCATATGACTGCTATTGCCAGCTATCCTAAACTCTAAATATTACCTTAATATGAATAATATTTAAAAATTATATTTGACTTCTTCACCACAAAATTCAAGTAGCATTATGGCATTCTAAAAGAAGAAAAGGGGAATTAACTTATTTTCTTTTATTCAAAAAGAAGAAAACAGGAATGTATTTATGACCCCAGACAAATTCTTCAAGCAGATGAAACAAATGGTATATTTTACCCTGCCACTCATTTTATGATCCCTTACTGTTTATTGACTCAATTGAGATTTTGACCACTTATCTACATGTTTATCTCTCTAATCAGGCTATTCTTTCATGGAATACAGTGATCATAACTCATTAGTTACAACTCTATTGCATGACAAAGTGTAGTCACTCAATGAAATACTACTGAAGGAAACTCTTAGGTTAATTGACAGTCTGAGATTCAGACTTAAGAATTTACAAAAGAGTATGAATAATATAAAAGAGAAAGCTTCCATATATGCAGTAAAAAAAAAAAACTCACCATCAATTTAATGATGAATTTTATCTATATAGTTAGGGAAAATAAATTATTTCAATGTATTTAAAATAAAATGTTACCAATGCTTTTAAAATTGCTACATAGTATTTAAATGTGAACTGTGTTATTGATTTTTTTTAAATAAATTATAAATGTTTTTATGAATTATTCCACAGTTTTAGAGACTCATTTAGAAAATAGGTTTGATAAAATAATCCAGTCCTAGAATAGTGATTAATTGGGAGAAATACATTATAATTAAGAAGATAATCTATAACAATTACCTGACCAAGAAAAAATAAGAAAGTTTTTCTTCTTTAGAAGAAATCAAAATGACTCTTTACAAAGTATATAACCAAGTAAATTTGATAGTAGTGTGATACGTCCCTTTATGTGGTCTTTAAAATATAAATTAGGGTGTGGTTGAACTGAATGACTTTTTAAATTCTTCTAGTTTGTTGATTTTTACATATGAGAGTATTTCTTTTCACTCACCCTCATATTGGAGGGATGCTGCCTTAGAGGTTTAGTGACTCATGGATTTAATCCTGAGTCTGAGAGGTCAATGGTTCATAAATGAAGCCTCTATCTAGTCTGGCACAGTTCTGAATATTTGGCAGGATTTATTTAAAATAGGTCCAAGATGGGAATAGCCGAGGCATTGCTGGCAGAAACATACAGGGACGCTTGCCTTCTCTGTTCTTGGCTCTAGCTGGTGCTATTTAGCTATCATTTTATAAAAACATGAACGCAAAGCTCAGTCATGCCTTTATAAATGGAGAAAAAAGCTAAGCTAAAAATAGGCCATCATTTCATTGAGCTTCAGTCATGCAGTCTTACCTGGTGTGCATTTGTTGTTGACTGGCAGACTTCCCCGAAGTAAATGGTGGAGTTTTCCTGGCTTATCCTTTCATGTATAGATATCACTCAGACTATTATGTTTTATTCAATTCTCACTGCTCTGGACCAAAAATTTGCCTTGTAGCAGCATAGTGAATCTCTATCAACTCTGGCTGTGGAATGATTTACTCAGATCTAGGTACAGAGAGTGAAATTTGTTTCCTTTTTAAAATTTAATGTACAATATTGTTGAATTTGTCTTCTTATGACTAATTTGATTCTTCTAACACATCTAAAAGAATGGGATCTTTACCAAAAAATACCTTTGGATCTAGGTGCTCAATGGGCATTTTTCAATGATATTTAAGTTTGATCTCATTGTGGGGGAAAAGAAAACAACCCTTGATAGATTGTTGAGAGTATATAACCATCACTTTTTCCACCTACATGTTGAATACATAATCCATTTTGCTTCTAGTAACTAACATATTTTTGGAAGTGAGTTTTGCTGATCATATGAAATAAATTTAGTAGATTTTCAAGAAATATTTCATATTGTTTTATTTATTTTATTCTCATTTGTTTATTTCAATGTTTGCATCAATTATATTCTTATCAAGGCAAATACAATAAATGTAAAAGTTTTTAATTTTTAAAAAATTTTTTTATTAGCATATAATGTATTATTTGTTTCAGGGGAACAGGTCTGTGATTAATCAGTCTTACACAATTCACAGCGCTCACCATAGTACTTACCCTCCCCAGTGTCCATCACCCAACCACCCCATCCCTCCCACCTTCCTCCACTCCAACAACCCTCAGTTTGTTTCCTGAGATTAAGAGTCTCTTACGGTTTGTCTCCCTCTCTGGTTTAGGCTTGTTTCATTTTTCCCTCTGATCCTCTGTCTTCTTTCTCAAATTCCTCATATCAGTGAGATCATAAGATACTTGTCTTTCTCTGATTGACTTATTTCACATAGCATAATACCCTCTAGTTCCATCCACGTCATTGCAAATGCCAAGATTTCATTTTTTTGGTGGTGGCATAATATTCCATTGTATATCTATACCACATCTTCTTTATCCATTCATCTGTTGATGGACATCTAGGCTCCTTGCATAATTTGACTATTGTGGACATTGCTGCTATAAACATTGGGGTGCATGTGCCCCTTTGGATCACTACATTTGTATCTTTGAGGTAAATACCCAGTAGTGCAATTCTTGGTCATAAGGTAGTTCTATTTTCAACTTTTTGAGGAACCTCCATACTGTTTTCCAGAGTGGCTGCACCAGCTCGCATTCCCACCAACAGTGTAGGAGGGTTCCCCTTTCTCCATATCCTCGCCAACATCTGTCATTTCCTGGCTTGTTAATTTTAGGCATTCTGACTGGAGTGAGGTGGTATCTCATTGAGGTTTTGATTGGTATTTCCCTGATGCCAAGTGATGTTGAGCACTTTTTCATGTGTCTGTTGGCCATTTGGATGTCTTCTTTGCAGAAATGTCTGTTCATGTCTTCTGCCCATTTCTGGATTAGATCATTTGTTCCTTGGGTGTTCAGTTTGATAAGTTCTTTATAGATTTTGGATACTAGCCCTTTATCTGATATGTCATTTGCAAATATCTTCTCCCATTCTGTTGGTTGTCTTTGTTTTTTGTTGACTGTTTCCTTTGCTTTGCAAAAGCTTTTTATCTTGATGAAGTCCCAATAGTTCATTTTTGCCCTTGCTTCCCTTGCCTTTGGCGATGTGTCTAGGAAGAAGTTGCTTCAGCTGATGTCGAAGAGGTTGCTGCCTGTGTCACAATTAGTTATCATTTCATCCATTTTTAGTCTATTTGTGTGTATGGTATAAGGAAGTGGTCCAGTTTCATTCTTCTGCATGTTCCTGTCCAATTTTCCCAACACCATTTGTTGAAGAGACTGTCTTTTTTCCATTGGACATTCTTTCCTGCTTTGTCTAAGATCAGTTGACCATAGAGTTGAGGGTCCATTTCTGGGCTATCTATTCTGTTCCACGGACCTATGTATCTGTTTTTGTGCCAGTACCATACTGTTTTGATGATTACAGCTTTATAATATAGCTTGAAGTCTGGAATTGTGATGACCCAAGCTTTGCTTTTTCATTTCTTTTTCAACATTCCTCTGGCTACTCGGGGTCTTTTCTGGTACCATACAAATTTTAGAACTATTTGTTCCATTTCTTTGAAAACAGTTGATGGTATTTTGATAGGGATTGCATTAAATGTGTAGATTGCTCTAGGTAATGTTGACATTTTCACAGTATTTCTTCTTCCAGTCCATGAGCATGGAACATTTTTCCATTTCTTTGTGTCTTCCTCAATTTCTTTCATGAGTATTTTATAGTTTTCTGAGTACAGATTCTTTGCCTCTTTGGTTAGATTTATTCCTAGGTATCTTATGGTTTTAGGTACAATTGTAAATGGGATCAACTCCTTAATTTCTTTTTCTTCTGTCTTGTTGGTGTATAGGAATGCCACTGATTTCTGTGCATTGATTTTACATCCTGCCACTTTACTGAATTCCTGTGTGAGTTCTAGCAGTTTTGGGGTGGAGTCTTTTGGGTTTTCCACATAAAGTATCATATCATCTGCAAAAAGTGAGACTTTCACTTCTTCTTTGCCGATTCGGATGCCTTTTATTTCCTTTTGTTGTCTGATTGCTGAGGCTAGGACTTCTAGTTCTATGTTGAACAGCAGTGGTGATAGTGGGCATCCCTGCTGTGTTCCTGACCTTAGGGGGTAAGCTCTCAGTTTTTCCCCATTGAGAATGATATTCACTATGGGTTTTTCCTAGATGTCCTTTATGATATTGAGGTATGTACCCTCCGTCTCTCACTGTGAAGAGTTTTAATCAAGAAAGGATGCTGTACTTTGTCAAATGCTTTTTCTGCATCTATTGAGAGGATCATATGGTTCTTGTACTTTCTTTTATTAATGTATTGTATCACATTGATCGATTTGCGGATGTTGAACCAACCTTGCATCCCAGGAATAAAACCCACTTGGTCGTGGTGAATAATCCTTTTAATGTACTACTGTTGGATCCTATTGGCTAGTATATTGGTGAGAATTTTTGCTTCCATGTTCATCAGGGAATATTGGTCTGTAGTTCTCCTTTTTGATGGGGTCTTTGTCTGGTTTTGGGATCAAGGTAATGCTGGCCTCGTAAAATGAGTTTGGCCATTTTCCTTCCATTTTTTTCTTTGAAACATCTTCAGAAGAATAGGTATTAATTCTTCTTTAAAAGTTTGGTAGAATTCCCCTGGGAAGCCATCTGGCCCTGGGCTCTTGTTTGTTAGGAGATTTTTTATTATTGCTTCAATTTCGTTGCTGGTTATGAGTCTGTTCAGGTTTTCTATTTCTCCTTGGTTCAGTTTTGGTAGTTTACACATCTCTAGGAATGCATCCATTTCTTCTAAATTGTCTAATTGCTGGCATATAGTTGCTCATAATATGTTCTTATAATTGTTTGTATTTCTTTGGTGTTGGGTGTGATCTCTCCTCTTTCATTCATGATTTTATTTATTTGGGTCAGTTCTCTTTTTTTTTTGATAAGTCTGGCCAGGGGTTTATCAATCTTGTTAATTCTTTCAAAGAACCAGCTCCTAGTTTCGTTGATCTGTTCTACTGTTCTTTTGGTTTCTATTTCATTGATTTCTGCTCTGATCTTTATTATTTCTCTTCTCCTGCTGGGTGTAGTCTTTATTTGCTGTTCTTTCTCCAGCTCCTTTAGGTATAGGGTTAGGTTGTGTATTTGAGACCTTTCTTGTTTCTTGAGAAAGGCTTGTATTGCTATATACTTTCCTCTTAGGACCACCTTTGCTGCATCCCGAAGATTTTGAACAGTTGTGTTTTCACTTTCATTTGTTTCCATGATTTTTTTTAATTCTTTTTAAATTTCCTGGTTAACCCATTCATTCTTTAGTAGGATGCTCTTTAGCCTCCATGTATTTGAGTTCTTTCTGACTTTCCTCTTGTGATTGAGTTCTAGTTTCAAAGCATTGTGGTCCGAAAATATTTAGGGAATTATCCCAGTCTTTTGGTACCAGTTGATTCCTGATTTGTGACCCAGGATGTGATCTATTCTGGAGAATGTTCCATGGGCACTAGAGAAGAGTGTGTATTCTGTTGCTTTGGGATGGAATATATCTGAGTATATCTGTGAAATCCATCTTGTCCAGTGTGTCATTTAAAGCCTTTATTTCCCTGTTGATCTTTTGCTTAGATGGTCTTCCATTTCAGTGAGGGGGGGTGTTAAAGTCCCCTACTATTATTGTATTATTGTCAATGTGTTTCTTTGATTTTGTTATTAATTGGCTTATATAATTGGCTGCTCCCATGTTAGGAGCATAGATATTTACAATTGTTAGATCTTCTTGTTGGATAGACCCTTTAAGTATGATGTAGTGTCATTCTTCATCTCTTATAGTAGTCTTTGGTTTAAATCTAATTTGTCTGATATAAGGATTGCCACCCCAGCTTTCTTTTGATGTCCATTAGCATGGTAAATGGTTTTCTACTCCCTCACTTTCAATCTGGAGGTGTCTTTGCATCTAAAATGAGTCTCTTGCAGACAGCATATCAACAGGTCTTGTTTTTTTATGCAATCTGATACTCTGTGTCTTTTGTTTGGGGCATTTAGCCCATTTACATTCAAGGTAACTATCAAAAGATATGAATTTAGTGCCACTGTATTGCCTGTAATGTGACTGTTACTGCATATTGTCTCTGGTCCTTTCTGGTCTGTGTTACTTTTAGGGTCTTTCTTTGCTTGGAGGACCTCTTTCAGTATTTCTTGTAGGGTTGGTTTCATGTTTGCAAATTCTTTTAGTTTTTGTGTTTCCTGGAAGCTTTTTATCTCTCCTATTTTCAATGAGAGCCTAGCTGGACATAATATTCTTGGCTGCATATTTTTCTTGTTTAGTGCTCTGAATATATCATGCCAGTCTTTTCTGGCCTGCCAGGTCTCTGTGGGTAGGTCTGTTGCCAATCTAATGTTTCTACCATTGTAGGTTACAGACCCCTTGTCCCGAGCTGCTTTCAGGATTTTCTTTTTGTCTCTGAGATTCATAAGTTTTACTATTAGATGTCAGGGTGTTGACCTATTTTTATTGATTTTGAGGGGGGTTCTCTGTGCCTCCTGGATTTTGATGCCTGTTTCCTTCCCCAAATTAGGGAAGTTCTCCACTATAATTTGCTCTAATATAGCTTCTGCCCCTCTCTCTCTTTTTCTTCTGGGATCCCAATTATTCTAATGTTGTTTTGCTTTATGGTATCACTCATCTCTTGAATTCTGCCCTCGTGATCCAGTAGTTGTTTATCTCTCTTTTTCTCAGCTTCTTTATTCTCCATCATTTGGTCTTCTATATCACTAATTCTTTCTTCTGCCTCATTTATCCTACCAGTTAGAGCCTCCATTTTTGATTGCACCTCATTAATAGCCTTTTTGATTTCAACTTGGTTAGATTTTAGTTCTTTTATTTCTCCAGAAAGGGATTCTCTAGTATCCTCTGTGCTTTTTTCAAGTGCACCTAGTATCTTTATAATCATCATTCTGAACTCTAGTTCCGACATCTTACTGATGTCTGTGTTGATTAGGTCCCTGGCAGTCAGTACTGCCTCTTGTTCTTTTTTTTCTTTTCTTTTGAGGTGCGTTTTTCTGTCTTATCATTTTGTCCAGAGAAGAATAGGTGAATGAGAGAACAAAATGCTAAAAGGGTAACAACAGCCACAGAAAAATATACACTTCCAGAAATTGGTCGTTTTTCTGTTCATACAATTGCTGCTATTCTTTTCTTCGATTTCCTGTTGAGTTTGTAGGTTCTGAATGGTTCTGAATTGTTTGGTAACTATCTAGCTGAATTCCTGGGACGAGAAGAAATTTAGGTCTCCTACTTCTCCACCATCTTGCTCCTCCCCCACCCTACTTTTCATTTTTTTAGTGTACTTTGTTCTACTGTATCTATTACTTAGGCAGTCTTCATTTATCATTTTTCTATAGCAAACATTGCTAAATAAATGCCATTTATATATCTTTATGGACTAGAAATTTTATATGATTTATAGACTCACTAAAAGTAGGATTTCTGTATATAGGGAACGGGCACTTTAAATTCAACACACTAAATAATTAAATGTATGTTATTTTTTTAGTCTCATGGTTTCAGGTTTAGGATTTTATGTGATAAATGCTTCCTTCCTGAAACAGTGTATCAGTACAGTAATAGACACATAAAAAATCATATGGAATACAGAGCATGAATCAGCCATGCTGTTTTATAGAAAAAAGAAAAAAAAAAGAAACAAAAGAAAATCCACTCCAGCAAATTTAAGTACAATAGAGATTTATAAAATATTGAATTTGTCAATCAAGGCTTAGATACAACTCAAAAGCATGACCAAAAAAAGAAAGAATAGGTAAATTGGACTTCATAAAAAAAAAAAAACTTATGTGCATCAAAGGATCACACTATCACAAATGTGAAATGACAATCCCTAGAATGTGTGAAAATATTTGCATATCATATATCTCATAGGGGTTGAGTATCCAAAATATATGAAGAACATTTACAACTCAATAACAAAATGGCTAACAATCCAGTTTAAAAATTGGCAAAGGATTGAGTAGAAATGTCTTCAGTGAAAATATACAAGTGTCAACAGGCATATGGAAAGATTAGCATTTACGGAAATATGAATCAAAACCCACAATAAGATACTACTTCATATTTACTAGGATGGCTATAATAATAATTTTAAGAAATTGACAAAAACAAATATTGACAAGAAGGTGGAAAAATATAAACTCTTATGCATCACTTGTGGAAATGTATATGGTGTAGCCATTGTGGAAACAGGTTGGTGGTTCCTCAGACAGTTAAACATAGAATAAACTTATTACCCAGAAATTCTACTCTTAGTTATATGCCTAAAAGAATTTAAACAAGGTATTCAAATAAGTACTTATACTCAAATGTCTATTGCAACTCTGTTCACAATAGCCAAAAAGTGGAAGGAACCCAAATTCTTTATCACTGGAGGACAGGATAATCAAATGTGGTATATCTATACAGTGGAATATTATTCAGCCATAAAGAAGAATGAAGTACTGACACATGCTTGATGAATCTCAAAAACATTATGCTAAGTGAAATAAGCCAGGCACAAAAGGCCATATATCATATAACTGCATGTATATAAAATATGCAGTATATTTAAATCCATAAAGACAGAAATCAAGAGGAAGTAGGACTGACTGCTACATGTGTGTGAAAAACCAAAGAAGTCAAAAGCTGGTGGCTTGAGGGCGCCTGTGTGGCTCAGTCATTAAGCATCTGCCTTTGGCTAGGGTCATGATTCCAGGGTCCTGGGATTGAGCCCTGCATCGGACTCCCTGCTCAGCGGGAAGCCTTCTTCTCCCTCTCCCACTCCCCTTGCTTGTGTTCCTGCTCTTGCTATCTCTCTCTCTCTCTCTCTGTCAAATAAATAAATAAATAAATAAAATCTTTAAAAAAAAAAAGCTGGTGGCTTGAAAACATCAATAAAATTGATGACTTCTGGGCAGATGGATCAAGAAAACAATAGACAAAACGTAAATTTACCAATATCATTAATTAGAGGTGATATCATTACAGAGTCTATAAATACTTAAAAGTATCAGAAGGTATTGAGAACAACTTCATGCCTATAAATTTGGCAACTTAAATGAGATCAATAAATCCCCAAAAGGATGCAAACTAGCAACAGTTGTTCAAAAAGAAATAATCTGCTCAGCTTAATCTTTATCAAATACTTTATTTGTATTTAAAATCCTTCCCACAAGGAAAACTCCAGGTACAGATGGTTTCTACAAAAAATTTTAAGACAACTGAAAAAGAGAGAATAATTCCCATGTTATTCTGTGAAGCCAGTGTTACTGTGATACCAAAACCAGATAAAGATGTAACAAGAAAATATTTCTCAAAATTTTAGCAAACTGAACTCAACATTATGTAGAAAGGATACTATAACATGATTAGGTATAGTTTATTCCAGAAATGAAAATTTGATCTGATGTACAAAAATAAATCTACGTAATTAGACACATTAACAAATTACAAAAGGAAAGCCATACAGTCATATTAATTTATGTAGAAAAAGTATGTAAAAAAAAATCCAACATCCATTCCTGATTAAAAAAACAAAACAAAACAAAAAAACTTTTAGCCAAGTAAGAAAAGTGGAGAACTTCCTTAATCTGCTAAAGGACTTCTGTAAACACACAAAACCTATAGTTAACATCATACTTAATGGTGAAAGAATGAATGTTCTCACTCTAACCAGAAATAAGTCAGCAATGTCTGTTCTTACCACTTCTATTCAACATTGTACTGACTGATCTTGTCAGTGCTATCAGGCAAGAAAATGAATCTTTAAATATCCATATTGAAAATTAAGAAGGAAATCTATTCATGTGCAAATGATCATTATACAGAAAATCTGTTAGAATCCATAAAAGAGTTACTAGAATTAATAAGTGAATTTAGCAAAATTATAGAAATTAATATATAAAATCAACAATATCTTTGTATATTAGTAAAAACAAAAAATTCAAATTAAAAGTAATTACATTTACAAGAGTACAAAAATATATGGAGTATTTAGGACTCTATTTTGACGAATGATATGAAAGACCTGAATGTTGAAAATTATAAAAACAGGGGTGCCTGGGTGGCTCAGTCATTAAGCATCTGCCTTCAGCTCAGGTCATGATCCCAGGGTCCTGGAATCAAGCCCCGCATCAGGCTCCCTGCTCCACGGGAAGCCTGCTTCTCCCTCTCCCTCTCCCCCTGCTTGTGTTCCTGCTCTTGCTGTCTCTCTCTCTCTCTCTGCCTCTCTCTCTCTCTGTAAAATAAATAAAATCTTTAAAAAAAATTATAAAAACATTGTTGATGGAAATTAAAGACCTAAATAAATAGTGAGATATACAGATTTATGGGCTGGAGGACTCAGTAACTAAGATGTAAATTTCCCTCAGATTGATCTATAAATTCATACAATTTCACTCAAATTAGCAACAGACATTTTGTTAGAAACTCTCAAACTGAATCTAAAATTAATATAGAAAAGTGAAGGACACATAGTAGGTAGACCAACTGTGAAAATTAAAAAAACAAAGATGGAGAACTAGTATTACCTGCTTTAAAGATTTAATGTAAAGCTGTAGTATTCAAGATAGTGTGATGTTGGTACAGATAGATAGATAGAAAAATGGAACAGAATCAGATCATACATATATGATGAACTGATTTTAAGGAAAGAAATAAAGGCAATTTGATAGAGAAATTATAGCCTTAAAAATATTGCTGAAATAATTGGTTTATGTAATTGGATATACAAGAAAAAAAAAGACTCCTGATCTATGCCTGACATCATATTCAAAATATATTTCAAAATAAATCTTACACCTAAATGGAAAACCTAAAGTTATAGGAGAAAAATAAAAGCATATATCTATATGAAAACTTCCTATGAATGTTCATAGTAAAAAACTAATAACAGCCCATGTCTATCAATAGCTAAATATATAAATGAACTATTATATATGCACACAGTGGAATGCTAGTCAGTAGTAAAAATAATGAACTATTGATACAATCTACAACATGGATCTGTCTCAAGGTAATTATGATGATTGAAAGAAGCAAGACAAAAGAATACATATTGTATGATTCTATTTAAGTCAGTATCTAGGAAACAAAATAATTTATAGTGACAGAAAACAAATTAGAAGTTACCTAGGGATGTGGTAGGATATCATTTTAGGGAAGGATTACAGAGGTTCATGAGGAAACTTTGGGTTGATGGCTATCTTCATTATCTTGATTGTGGTGATGTTTTCATGGTTATGTATACATGTCAATACTTAAGAAATTTTATACTTTAAATATGTAGAATTTATGTATACTAAGTCTTCATAAACTGTTAAAATTGGAAAAATTTGATGTTTGGAGCCTAATGGTTTTTGAACTTTGATTTTTGAATGTAAAGAAAGATAATAACATTACAGAGTAGGGAATGATACATATAAATGCTTGAGTATTGTTTACCAAATTGTGTCCAAAAAGGCAGATTGTGCTTTAACCTTCATCACTTCTAAATAGTTCATTTGTTAGAAAGAATGCAGGTATCAGATGTGCTATAGATTGTAGTTTATATAATATAGGTTGATCAGTCTGGAATAATAGGGGATGGATGGATGGATGGATGGATGCATGCATGGATGCATGGATGCATGGATAAATCCATAGCTGAATGTAGGAATGGGAAAATATATTATAGATAGCTAGATAAATAAATCAATAAATGCACACTTTAGTCTAACCTTGAAGTTTACATTTTTGAGTGTGTGTGTAATCCAGGGTAAACCAAATGCTTTTTCAAATTCCTTTGTCATGCCAGCAGAAAGAATCACCATATGGATGGATTCTTAAGCACAGGGGAGTCTCATATGCAACTGATAAGCCACAAGAGAAATGAAAATGTGATTAAGCTAACCATGTACAACACCATTCTGTTTTTATCTTTCTACACATTACCTTTCCTGCAAAAAGAATTTTTTAAAATGATGCTATTACTTTAATAGCTTCTATTTGCATTCTGAATTTTCATTGTGCCAGTTATCCAATTCCACTTATATGATGAAATTTGTGGGCCTCATGGCTATTTTAATGTGATGCCTTTTATAATGTAATTGAGAGAAGTCTCCAATGAATAAAATAAATGGTTTCAGAGGGTTCTTAAGCCCTCAACAGACATCCGCTAAAATGTTAAGAGTGCCTCCAAATCCCACTGGTGCTATATTTTCTAACCATGAAAGAAATGTCATTATTGTAAATTCCCAGCTTTTGTCTGAAAATCTTGTACTAGATCCCTTGAGCGCCAGTTCAGTTAATTAATTCAAACAATTTCCTCTCTAATCTCTAAAACATTTTCATATTTAAGACAATAAATGAGGTACTTAAGGGGCTCACTCATTGTTGGTCATTAATATGCCAGGGAATTAGAAAAATTACCCCTAGTCTTCAATGACATGAATAATGTCTTTTTTTTTTTTTTTTTTCTTCCAATGGTTCTGACCTGGACAAGGTTAAAAGCATGGTTTCTCTGCAACTGAATTTAAGATAATCCTATTTTCCACTTGCTTTGGTTTTAACACATATATCCAAATACTCTTCCTTTTCTTTCAGCAATAAATTTAATACAGAGTTTGATAGGTTATACCAATTTAAAGATTAAATTAGTTAATAATAACTTTGAAATTGGTGATTAGTTTAGAAGAAGAATAATTGCATTTTCCTTGAACCAGTACATAAGGTTAATGTAGTTGGGAATGTGATGGCTCCAGTAACTTTGACACTAATTGGCGATTGTGTTACATGTTAAGATAAGGAGTCAGCATGAATAAATTCTCATGAGATTTGCAGGAAGACAAAGCTATTTGTTCAGAAACCTACTTTTCTCCATTTGAACGATTGGTTTAATTTCATAAAATGTTGGAATGTGACCTTCAGGATAAAATTTCATAGCATTTCATGCCATTGACTCTAGATTATCAAACTGAAACAAAGCATAGAAAAAAACTTTTTATGTAAAGCAGAATCTGCTGTCAGTATATGAGTCTAATTGTTTAATTTCCTAAATTGACTATCTCTTGAGGGGAGGGGGGAATGTTAGATGAAAGGAATACCAGGCTTGTAATTGTTCATAATGCTTTGTGTTTGTATAGTCCTTAACCTCAAAATCTTCTAAATCATTTTATAACAATTATAAGTTTAATTTCTTAATGTAAACACACACACACACACACATTCCTGTAAGTGTGATTTTGAAGAGTTGAAGAAGACTCTAGATATTTGGGGCTAGGGTAGCAGAATTATGCATAGCAAATTGCCCATGAGATAACTGAGGCAGAAAAGATCCAGATTCCATAAATTCTAGGGCAGGGATGTATCTGTTGTGGGGTCAATCTTGTTTCTGGCTATCAATTGAAAGCAGCAATGTTTCAGTTCTAAACAAAAGCTCCCTATTATATTTTTTCATTTGTAATTTTTTAAAAGTTTAGCCATGTATCCTAGTCATAGATCAATGTTTTCCTAATCAAACTGTTAAAATTTGTCATCAAAAAATGTATTATTTATTTATTTGAAACATTCATTCACCTATATATCATCCTTATAATAATCAACATTTTCATAGTGAAAAACATGTTTAGGCAAAACAGTGATATAGGTAGATGCTACAAATATATTGCTTAACCTGTTTCTAATTACATAATTGAGCTATTTAACAATATTACATTATAAGTAACAACTTTTAAAAAATTATTTGTAGTGTTGAGGAAGAAAAATTTTTTCCCTACCCTTCCTGGTTCTTTGGCTGGTCTAATAATAAAATTAGCATAGGGCATAGTAACAGAAGAAAAACAAATTTAGTTACATACCTTTTGGACCCCGTAAGAATATGAGACACCACCTCCCCCAGGCATTGAGGCTTATGTGCTATTCTGAACTAAGGAGAAGGGGGTAGGTGTCAGGGACTTCAAAGGGGTGGACAGTAATTCTCAGGAAGATGGGAATAACAAATATTTGGTAAACAAATATTTGTCATGCTGTGCAAAGACAATATGAAACAGAGAGGAATTTTATCTCCAGGCCGTACTGAGCCTCCCTTCCCCCACCCCAGCTTATTGCCCCACCCCATATTCTTTGTAGTTATCTCCAGTGATGTTCTCTTCCTGGGCCAGGCCCTCTATCTAAATTCTTGTAGGGAGCAATGGAAAGGCAAAGGTTTCACTTGAATCTGCTGGGTCTTGATTGCCTTCACCTCAGAATAGTCCACATGCCAAAGTGGCACATTTTGGGAAGACTTGTTCTGATCTTGTTCAGTGGTATGTGTACTTGACATTGCTTTTCCTCACCATATATAATTTGTTTTTGTAATTTTAAGGGCTCAGGCAAATATTAAGATATTGTTCATATTTTCCATTTTCAAACAGGTTTTAAAATTAATTATTTTGGGGGGATTCTTTTCTTTTAGTCACTAAATGAAGGTCACGGCTAATATGGTTTTAATATTAAAAACTAGAGACTTGTTTTCCCAATAACTGAAATAAATTAAATATAATACAAATTAAAACATATAAAACCCATGGAGGGAAACTCCTTAAAGGAAATATTTGAATAACTTTAAAAATAACACATCTAATTATTTTCTGATCAAATTCCAACTAAATCCAGTATTGAAAAATAAATATTTTCTTGGGGCGCCTGGGTGGCTCAGTTGGTTAAGCAACTGCCTTCGGCTCAGGTCATGATCCTGGAGTCCCGGGATCGAGTCCCGCATCAGGCTCCCTGCTTGGCAGGGAGTCGTCTGCTTCTCCCTCTGACCCTCCCCCCTCTCATGTACTCGCTCTCTCTCATTCTCTCTCTCAAATAAATAAATAAAATCTTTAAAAAATATATAAAGAAAAATAAATATTTTCTTAAATATAATTCAAACAGGTATAGCCAAAAGACTTTGCATTAAGATGGATATGCACTGAAGTCACAGTGTCATGAAGGTTTAAAATGTTTTGTGTTGATTTAGAGAAAACAGAACACATCTGAATGATAAGTTGCCTACTGGCACCTGTGTTACTCAATCTGAGCAGCCTATAATTTTTCATTCTTATTTCTGCTTCTTCCTCCAGAGACTGTTTTATTCTAAAAATAATAAACAAGAAAAATGGGATATTCAAAGAGAATAAGAACTTTTAAACAATGTAAGGAGAAAAGTAAAAATATAAAAGATAAATACAAATTCAATATGGGAATACTTTTTAAAGGTTTTATTAGTAGGGAAGATAATCAAAATTTATTTAAACATATTTGAACATATTTTTCAATAACAAATTAACAGTTAGACTAATTGCCTTAAGCATATTTTAGTAATTCTGTGTGTAATTCTTACTACTTTTAATTTCAAGTTAACTCTTAGTGCTACTTGTCTAAAATATATGTATGTAAGAAAAACATAAATAACTTTGCTACCACCTCCCTCACCACCCTCATCACCACTTTTTAAGTGTATCATAATAAAGAGTAGGTGCAGTACCATTGTCTTGTTTTTTGGGGTTTTTTTTTTAATAGATTTTCAGGAGTTGAGTTGTTGGCACAAAACATAGGCTGGTTTCTAATGTTAATAGATCATGCAAGAATCATTCACAATAAAATTGTAATAATTCACAGTATCCTTAGCAATGGCGAGAAATATTTCTTTTCCCTGTTTTCCTGATTTTCTAACATTAGTAGATGGTATTTAACATCATGTTTTGTTTGTTTGGGTTTTTTGTTGTTTCTGTTGTTTTTTGTTTTATCCTTTGTTTAAAAACAATGCTCTTTTACTGTTGGGTTTATTTGCTCTTTTTTTTTAAGCCACCAGTGAAGTATCTTTTCTTAAATTAACAGTCATTTGCATTTCTTCTTTTGTGAAACATCAGATTCTTTCCTTTTCTTTCTTTTTATTCATAAATATTATATTTCTAAGATTATAACATATATTTTTTTCAGTGTGCTCCAGAGAAATAGAACCCATAGGATATATCAAGAGGGAGAGATTCAAAGGAAACAAACTGAGGGTTGCTGGAGTGGTGGGGGTGGGAGGGATGGGGTGGCTGGGTGATAGACATTAGGGAGAGTATGTGCTATGATGAGTGCTGTGAATTGTGTAAGACTGTTGAATCACAGACCTGTACCTCTGAAACAAATAATATATTATATGTTAAAAAAAAAAAAGAAGATATCAGGAAGGGAAAAATGAAGGGGGGGAAATTAGAGGGGGAGATGAACCATGAGAGACTATGGACTCTGAGAAACTGAGGGTTCTAGAGGGGAGGGGGATTGGGGGATGGGTTAGCCTGGTGATGGGTATTAAAGAGGGCACCTGCTGCATGGAGCACTGGGTGTTATACGCAAACAATGAATCATGGAACACTACATCAAAAACTAATGATGTAATGTATGGTGATTAACATAACATAATAAAAAAAAAGTTGTTTGTAAAACAACAAAAAAAAGAAAGGCAAAAAAAAGAGGGAAAAATTTATTTTAAGGAATTGGCTCATCTAATTATGGGGCAGACAAATCAGAAATTTGTAATGCAGGTTGGCTGGCTGGAAATTGAGATAAGAGTTGAATTTGCAGTATTGAGTCTGAAATCCATAGGGCAGGCCAGCAGGCTGAACTCAGGCAGGAGTTCTATGTTATAGTCTTGAGGCATAATCTCTTCTCCAGAAAACCTCAGTTTTTGCTTCTAAGGGCTTTAACTCATTAAATGAGGCATACCCACATTATGGAGGGTAATCTGATTTACTTAAAATGATTATAAATTCTAATCATACTTACAAAACACCTTCACAGTAATATCTAGCATAGTGTTTGACAAAACAACTGGGCAACATAGCCTAGCCACATTGATACATAAAATTAACCATTGTATTTGCACGTCTCTACTTCATTCATTATGACTACTGTATAATAGTCCATCGACTGAGGCTTCCAGTTTATTCATCAACTTTTGTGTATTTAGGTTGTTCCTTGGTTTTTGCAGTTGTGCATAGTGTTTCTATAGATATTCTTATACATCTATTCTTTAATAAGCATTACAGTTTTTCTTGGGTAACTAGTACAATTCTAAATGAAAAGTAGGGAGTTAGGCCTTGCCTTATAACATGTCAAGACCTGTTATAAACCTAACCTAAGTAACAGTATGGTAAGGCATAAGGATAGATAAACTGATCTGTAGAATAGAAATGAGAGCCTATGCATGTATGGTATTTTAATGACATATCAGATAAGTTGGGAATATAAGGACTTTTCAATAAATGTAAATGGAAGAAAAATATCCCTATGAAGACAGATGAGTTGAATTTCAACTTCCTATTGTAAGGAAAAACAAAGACACTAAATAAAATTAGAAGATGATGGGAATACAAATGGGAATAGAATGTCATAATACAAACTTGAAAAAATACTAAAAACATATGTTAAAATACCCTTTACAAATTAGTAACAAAAGCACGAACAATTCAAAAGTACCATAGGTAAGGGACATAATCAATACAAAGAAAACATATATAGAGCAATGCTAAACATTATTGTGATTCATGAAAATTAAATCAAACTCTCAAAATCATTCACACACACAAAAACCCTATAATCATTAAATTATTCAGTTATATAATATAGGATGCCTTTATTTATAGAAATTTACTGTGTTTAAGGGATGCTGCTTTTTGCCTGCTATATGTGTTAAACCATATTTCTAGTGTATTATTTGTCTTTTTAAAAATTGTTGCTTATATTTTATAATTTGGTGGTTAATATAATTGAGCATTTATATTTAATGTAGCCAACATGTCTACTTTTTTCTCTGCAACTCAATATTACACAAATAATATCCTAATTATTAATTATAACAAAAAAATTCACTCAAAACCACCATGAAAATATCTTACTAAGTAATGGAATTTTGAAAATCGGTTCAATAAAATCTGACAAAAATATTCAGGATGACAATTTTCCCAATATTATTCAACACTGACTATGTTTTTAGTGAAGACATACACAGAGTAGTAGATAAAGCTAAGCTCCCTTCCCATTGGGTTTTTAGAAAATGTCATTTGACAGGTGACATAATTATTGGTGGGAGGCATTATTTTAATTATAGCTGTTTCATCACTTGGGCTTTATTGTTCAAAAATACTGTGACTCACTTTAATGGATCAGTTGGAAATTCCAAATATACCCCAGATATCAGCTAAACTGAATCTCTTTGAGATAGAAATAAAATGTCCTAAAACTTTTATTACAGCAATATTAAAAAATGCATTGCCCTCCACAGGATTTCTGAAAATTCCCAAAAGGCATATGTTCTTATAATTATGTATAGCTCATAAATCCTGCTTCTGCTAAACTCCTTCAGTTTAGCAATCATATACCATTGCATTTGGACTATTTTTGTTCTCCACCACATGTGCCCAACTATAAAACTTTGCTCTTTAGTTTCTTTTTATGTATACACACACACACACACACACACACACATCACAAACCTTGTTTAAGTCAACTCTGTGTATAATGTGCTCTAGTGAATGTCAGTAGACAAGGAAAGATGCAGAGTATATATTATTTCAATTTAAAATGCCATATTCTGATCATTACCTCCTATTTTCCAGCTCATTTCCTCTAATAGTCCAACTTAAACAATCCTCAAAACAAATCTGAACGTTCTTTAATCCTTAGATCCTTTCTGGTTTTCACTGTCTATGACCTGCTTCATACACTTACTTACCTCCTTACCTATCTTATACCACAAGGAAAATCATAATCACCTCCTCACGTAAAGCTCTTAAATTCTTTCTACCTTCATAGTACTGAAAAGGTTAAATCACAGTCCTGGTTAAACCTAAAATTCTACTCTTCATATGTACTTACACAGGTGAACATAGCTGACAAAAACATGTGAATTGCTTTCATCTTAAATTCATGATCAAAACCTCAATCGAGCACTTAAGTTGGTGACAGACTGCATTGAATTTGGATATTCACATTTTTATTTTTCAGTTCTTTCATAATTTATTCTCTTTCATCAAACTTCATACTTCCTTTCCCATTATCACATCAAACTGGTGACTTTACTGCTTATTTCACTGAGAGAATTTCTCACTACGACATCTAACTACTTTCAGTCCATTTACTCTTTTAACTATCCTTTCTCATAACTAAGGCCAACCACTTTACCTATACAGTACATCTCAGTATTTCTCACTTATTCAAATAGTTTGTTCCAGAAAACTTTTACTTCCTCCTGCATCATTCATATTTATGACTTTTAGATTATTACTATAAAGCATATAAACATGCTATTATTTTCCTACTTTAAAAAATTTGCAAATCTTTTCAGTTATGACCAATATGGAGTAACTAGAATCATACTTAATTCTTTCTGTTATTAATTATAAAAGATCTCTATAATATAAAAACAACTGTTTCCAGAATTTGGACAACAGTTGGCAAGTCTACAATCAGTGGAGCAAAGGAAAAAGAGAAACAGTCAATGATTCCTTATATTAATTTAGGCCTTCTCTGGGAGAGCATTTTCCAGATAATTATGGAATAAGAAATAAGAATACAGCAGGGATTTCAAGTTACAACTGTCTTTCTGAATAGAGAAAACACAGATTGGAGCCAGAGCTGTTTTGATGCTTTGGACTCTTTCTGAGGTCAGGATCCATTAGAGGGAGACTTGCAGAAAAGCAACCCCTTAAATTTGTGTAAGAATTTGCATGGTTGCTTGGATGACCCCTATTCTTGTATATACAGGGTGAAATTCTAAGAGACTTAACAGAGAACAACCACTATATGTTTGGAATACCTACCAGAAATTTCAGAGGTTGCTCAAGGCTGAGAAAACATTGAAGTTCAAACACATCTAGAATGGAGAAAATCTCTTTTCAAATGCACAGGGAACATTTTCCAAAATAGATCATATGCTGGCCGTAAACAAAGTTTTGACAGTTTTCAAAGGATTGAATTTATACTGGGTATGTTCTCCGACCACAGTGGAATTTAATTAGAACTCAATTACAGAAAATTTCCTAGAAAAAAAATTTTAAATTAAGCAGTATTCTTCTGCATAATCTATATTTTGAAGAAGAAATCAGAATAGGTATTAGATAGTACTGAACAGGGGCACGTTTGTGGCTCAGTCAGTTAAGTGTCAAACTCTTGATTTTGGCTCAGGTCATGATCTCAGGGTCGTAAGATTGAGCCCCACTAGAGAAGCAGCTTGATTGTGACTTATCTCTTATCTCCATAAAGGGCCAGATAGTAAATATTGTAGGCTTTGTAGGTCATGGGGTCTCTGTTGTAACTACTCAGCCCTGCTGTCGTAGTGAAGAAACACCCAGGAACCGTACTTAAATGAATGAGCTTGGCTGATGTTCCAATAAAACTTTATTTACAAAAACAAAAACAAAAACAAAAAGCTCTGTGTGGAGTTTGGTTGAGACTCTCTCTTAAAATAAATAAAATCTTTTTTTAAAAAAGTACTGAACAATAGCTGAATAATAGTGAAAAATACATTAGAACTTGTAAAAATACAGTTGAAGTAGTTCTAAGAGGAAATTTATAGCTTTAAAGGCATATATTGAGAAATAAATTTTTTTAAAATGAATATCTGAACCTCCAATTTACGGTGCTAGAAAAATAAAAGAAATTAAACCTGGGGGTGGGGGGGCACCTGGCTAGCTCAGTCATTAAAGCATCTGCCTTCTGCTCAGGTCATGATCCTGGGGTCCTGGGATGGAGCCCCTGTGTCAGGCTGCCTGCTCAGCAGGGAGCCTGCTTCTCCCTCTTCAGCTCCCCCTGTTTGTGTTCCCTCTCTTGCTGTCTCTCTCTCTTTGTCAAATAAATAAAAAAATCTTAAAAAAATAAAAAGAAATTTAAAAAAAGGAATTAAACCTAAAATAAATAGGAGGCAAAAAAATAACAATAACAACAAATAAGTAATCAATTTAAAATAAAACAGAGAAATCAATAAAGCCAAATTTGTTCTTTAAAAAGTTATCGAAGTTGATAAATTCCTAACACATCCAATTATAGGAAAAAAAACATAGATTGTAAATATTGAAAGTTTAGATGAAATAGATGAAATAACTTGAAAAATATTTTAATATAATAGGCACATGAAGAAATAGAAAACATAAATAATCATATATCTGCTAAAACAATGATCCATAATTATAAACGTTCACAAAAAGGAAATCCAGGTAAGATGGCTTTAGTAGGGAATCCGTTCAAATACTAAAGGATAAATTAATAAAATTTTTCATGAAGTTTTTCAGAGCATACAAAAAATGAAAACAATTATGAGACAAGCTTAAATGAGTACCAAAACCTTAAATAGACATTAAAAGAAAGGAAAATAAGTTTATATACCTCTTGTGAGCCTTGAGACAAATATCATTAATAAATTATTAACAAAGCAGAATAAAGAGATCTATAAAAAGGGTAATATACCATGATCAAGTCACATTTATTCTAGGAATGAAAATTGTTTTACACTTCAAAAATCATTTAATGTGGTACTCTAAGAAAAAAAAAGGAAAAATATATGATTTTCTCCACACATGCAAACAATGCTGTCTCATATTTGTATATGGTATGATTGTGTATGTGGAAAATCCAAAGAATCAAAAACATTTAGAAATAATAAGTAAATTTTGCAACATTTCTTGACATAAAGTCAATATTTTTAAATGGATTTCTGTAAATTAGCAGCTAAAAATTAGTGAATCTAAAAATATAAATGCGTAATAGAGTCAAATATATTTAATAGTTAACAATATGTATAATGAAAGGTATGCAAACTTCCACATGGACAATTATGAAACATTAACATGAGAAATCAGTGATGACCTAAATAAAAAGAATCTACCATTTTTTTTTATTTAAAAAGTCAATATATTAAGGTTTCCACCCAAATAGCTCTATTGATTCTATATAATATCAAAAAAAATTTGACAGGTCTGTGGGTGTGTGTGTCTGTGTGTGTGTGTGTGTGTGTGTGTGTGTGACAGAGAGAGAGAGACCTGGCTTTATATTTTATATGGAAATACAAAATACCTAGAATAGTCAAGGTAACATTATAGAAGAAGAGAAGTAAAGGTATTATTATACTCCTGATACTAAAACTTACTATTAAGCTATTATCATTAAGACAGCATATATTGACGCAAATATAACTACAAGTTCAGATAAAGTGAGGCAATAGAACAGAATGGTGTACACAGAAACAGATCCACACATATACATTATCACCTGATTTATGACTGCAATTTAGTATGGATCTTTGATCTTTCTCAAAATTGGTAGTGCAATTCAGTGTGGATCTTTGATCATTCCCAATTGTTTATCTCCTGCATTGCATGACAAACAAAAATCAATTCAATCTGGCACATGGATTCTGCTCTAAGCGGTAAGACCAAAAATAAAACAAAAACAAAAAAAAACTTTTAAATGAATATGCAAGAGAATAATTATATTTTTGATATAGACAAAAATTTCTTAAGATACAAAGTCAATAATGAAAGAAATATGATAAAACAGACTTCAATAAAATTAAGCACAACTGTACATCAAAAGTCATCATTGAAGAAGTTAAGATAAATACAAATTATAAGCTGGGAGAAGATATTAGCAGTACATATATCTGAAAAAGATCTCATATCCAAAATACATGAAAACCTCTAATGAAAAATTTTTTAAAATACAGCCAACTTCATTAAAAACAAATGAAAGACTTGAACAGGAACTTTGCAAATGTGGGTTTCAAAATGGCCAATAAACAAACAAAAAAAGTTCCGTTTCATTATTCATGTGAGAAATGCAGCCACCAGAATGACTCAGTCTGAAATCTGACATTACCAAGTGTTGATGAGGATATGGAGCAGATGGAATATTCTTACACTGTTAATGGGAATGTAAATTGCTACAATCACTTTGGGAAACTGTTTGAAAGTAGCTACTGAAGCTAAACATATTTATTCCCTAACACCTACAAGTCTATTCCAAAATATTTTTCCAGAAATAGTATTAATGTCCATGAAAAGATATGTACATGAATGTTTATAGCAGTTTTACTAATAGTAATTTCAAATTAGAAACAACCTAAATATCCATCAATAGCAGAATGGGTGAATAATTTCTGTAGAGTCAGAAAATGGGTACTACACATTGTGATATTAAACAATGAAAATGAATGAAGCTTTTCACAAAAATGTGTGTGAATTTATACAAATATTTTATATACCTCTTATTAATTTTCAGATTCCTGTCTTTGATTTCTGTGCTTCAGATTATAGTCTCCTGCCATGTTTCTCAGGCTCAGCCTCTTGCATTCCCTCCCGAGATGTTTTATGAACTTCGACTACTTCCAAATCTAAAATATAGAACAAATCAGCTCTCTCAATTCCCAAACTCATATCCAGGCCCTCACTTTCTTATCCAAATCCATGGAGATTCTCAAAAGAAAAAGAATCCTTTATTTAATGACATTTACCCTCCTGAAAGAACAGTTGCCTTTCTGTTACATAAACATGGCTTAATTCAATTTCAAAATATACATAGATATATCCCCCTCCCCCCCGCCATTCTTGACATCCGCTGGGGTATGTGAATATCTTCTCAACAGGATTGTTTCCCTTATTTTTATTCATGGAAACTGATGGAAAAAATCTCTGTAGGTTTTGCGATGGAAGGTAAAATCAGGGTATTACTGAATGTATATATTTTTATATAGAATATGTAAGGCAGGAAATACGCAGAACTCAGAAGATCAATAGGGTACTAATTCGCTTTTATAGGCCCAAAGTATACAATATCTAGATTATCATATAAGTAATCAGAACAGAAAGAAAAGGAATAATAGGTGCTACTAAGGAATAGGTGAATTCAAATGATTGTTTTAATAGAGGAACATTTTCCTCTATAGACAGAAAGAAATTAGTAAGAGTCAAGGTGGGAGCATCAGGAAAGAATTAAACCATTCCTGTTATTTTGAGATCGTGCCTTCTCTAGAGATAAAACCTTTTAAGTCATAAGTTATAAAGATAGCACATTAATGCCTGATGCCATATCAAAGACATCTTTTCAGGCATATTAAGAGTACATTTTCATAAGACATCAATTTATGTTCTGTCAGTTACATCTGCTCCTGAGAGATTTCATCAGTCACATTGTGTTAAATCACATGACTGTACATGAAATGATTGATAGCTTACAGATAGAACACATCCAAATATGTAGGTTTCATTAAAAATTTTAAAATAACCTGTGAGAATTTCATATAGGCCTCAAATACCAAGTATTTTGGCATGACTTTATTCTACAAACAGGTTTTAACTCAGTTAAATAAACAAAACATAGCACATTAAAGGGTCAAATTAAAAAGACGATTTTTTCCTCTCAAAAAAATGAAGGCCTTATGGAATTTTTTCTTTTCTTTTTTTTTAAAGATTTTATTTATTTATTTATTTGAGAGAGAGAGAGAAACAGCATGAAAGGGGAGAGGGTCAGAGGGAGAAGCAGGCTCCCCGCGGGGCTGGGAGCCTGATGTGGGACTCGATCCCAAGACTCTAGGATCATGACCTGAGCTGAAGGCAGTCGCTTAACCAACTAAGCCACCCAGGTGCCCCTGGGCCTTATGGAATTTTCTTGGAAGAAAGCAGAATATTCAAATCTTTTAGTGATTTAAAAATAGCATTTCATTTCAAATGATTATACTAGTATTATCAGGTCCAGAGTGTTCAGTTACCAAAATCTTTATTCAAAGGAGCCAAACACAGTGTCAGTGAAGGAGAAGTCATATTGAATGAGGTTTTGGTGAGACTATTCTTATGCAATTCATTTTATTATTACTTTACATAAAATCTGTGAAAACTGCCTCTCTAATTCCTTACCTATTTCCTCAATCTCCTGTTTTCATTATCTTTTGAGATGTCATAGGGTATATTACCTGCAAGAAATACACTGAAACTTACTTAAGAAAAAGGAGACTTAGTTTAAGAATATCAAACCTATTAAAAAATCATGTTAAATTTAACAGGAACTAGAAATCCATACAAGAAGTCTCTCAGTCTCCTTCTCTTTTCTGAGGCTGTGCCATCCTCCTTTCTGTAGACCATCCCCCTTCCTCTATAAGGTACAAGTCTTTTCCATAAATTTCTTATACACCTTGTTTGGGAATGTCATGAGGTAGACTTGTGTCTCAGAACTACTTAACTTTATGGGTCCAGTGTTCATCAGTTTGACGGATTCAAGTTCTATCCTTAAATCCTATTTCCTAGGGGAAAAAAATCTAATTGGTGTAATTTTGTCCAAAGGTATTTAGCTCCAGAGCAAGGTTTCTAAGAAATAGTTAAGGTGACATAAAATGATGGTCATTTTTAATACCCAGGACCCAAATATGCTTAATTTTGGCAAAGGTATGACAAGTCTAATTTTGGCCTAATTTTTCTGCACCCAGTATTTATTATGTCAATTTATCACACCATTCTTCCTTTTGGTAACCCTTTTCTTGAATGTTTGTTAGAATAGAATTGATTTTTAAATCCATGACTTTTAATCATTATCAACAATTGTTGGACATTCTTTTAATTAGCAAATTAATTATATATCGGACTTGTAAGTATGGCTTACTATCCCCATAATCCCAGCTATACTTTGCCTAATGGCAGCTCTCAAATATTCTTGTGAAAAAGTGTGGTTTAGTGGGGTGTCTTATTGCAATACAGATTTCAAAACTGTTTTGGCTGAACTGATATTATCATTTTATTTCTTAATTTTTTCAGGCACTAATTTCTACAAAATCGGCTAGATAAGAAATAAACCCCAAACAAAATGTCGTATATAAAATGTGACTGGAATATCAGTTTTCAGGTAGTTAAAGTATTTGTGTTTCAAAATCTGTCCATTACCTTCCATTTATATCTAATTTCATCATTCATTTCACAATTAATTGCACACTAATTTATGACTTTGCAGTATTACTGGGTGACTCTTCAGGTTAGTCTTGTTCAGGATGATATAATGAGTTGTGAATGATCCTATTAAAAGAAATTATGGAGGTTTCATTATAAGATGCCAGACCCTGATGAGGAGTTGTAAATAGCCAGCCAGAGAAGGGAAGAGCAAATGGGAGATTTTTAATGGGAACCTCATTATTAAGATACTACATGGGGCACCTGGGTGGCTCAGTCGTTAAGCGTCTGCCTTCGGCTCAGGTCATGATCCCAGGGTCCTGGGATCGAGCCCCGCATCGGGCTTCCTGCTCTGCGGGAAGCCTGCTTCTCCTTCTCCCACTCCCCCTGCTTGTGTTCCCTCTCTCACTGTGTCTCTCTCTGTCAAATAAATAAAATCTTTAAAAAAAATAAATAAATAAGATACTACAGAAGAACCAATATCTGGATCCATGATACACAGAGAGCCCTGATAAGAGAACAAATAGTATTTTTCATGTAATACTGTGCTCTTTTCCTTTACTTTTCCCTCTTCCCTTTGCCCAACAATAGAGGAACCAGAAACAGCAGCTTTAGAGTGATGAAAGAAGGAAATGAAAGGAAACCCACACACTCTTCTCTTCCTCAGCACCTAACAATAGGGAGTCAGGTCAATTTGTTGAAGGAGAGACACATGGAAGTGAAGGAGAGGGTACATTTTTAATTTAAATAACAGTAGATTACGATGCCCACCTTTGATTCATCTCCTCTCTATGCTCCTTCTTTTTTTCTTTTACTATTTTGGTAATATCTCAGATGATGTTTGAATGTGTTACAAACTAAGCTTCCTTACTTGTTAAATGCAAATAGCTCCGTGAGGAGTTTTTACTTTTCTGTGACCTACCTGCTTCAACTAGTTCTTGTACATTCTATTTTTCAAAATTCTGATATATGAACTTTGGGCCCCTGAGTAAGAAAGAACCGTACACCTTAAGGAGACCAGGTCTGATGATCTGAACCTAAATATAAAACAAGGGTAGTCATTCCTAGAGTACAAAAAGACATTTTTGGTACACTTGGAACACTCTTCATGATCTTATCCTGTGCAATACCTGGTTCCTCAGATGTGATATATTATGAACAATTCTTGACACTTCATCCGTTTGCTCCTTTGCCATTATCAGACCTTTCTATGTTGCCAGAGCAACCAGTAATCACATCAGAACTTATCTTTCAGGCTCTCCTTGACACTTACATAAGCAATAAGGGAAATCCTCCATAAGAGACCCTTACTTCTTGAATCATAGGGAAGAATCTAAATATAAAAATTAGACTTTAGGATGCCTGGATGGCTCAGTCAGTTAAGCTTCCGACTTCGGCTCAGGTCGTGATCCCAGGGTCCTGGGATCAAGTCCTGAATCAGGTTCCTTGCTTGGAGGGGAAACTGCTTCTCTGTGCCTGCTGCTCCCCTTGCTTGTGTTCTCTCTCTCTCTCTGACAGATAAATAAATCTTTTTAAAAAATTAGACTTTAGCTTGAAACAAATAATTACAGAGATTATGAACCTATGATCAATATGCAAAATATATATTTAGCACAAAGTTTTCAAAAAATTTTAGCAAATATTTTCATACAAGGAAGTTTTGCATAAAAAAATCAGATTTGGAGATTATCATGTGACTATGCTCTTAAGTCTACACTCCTACTTGTCAAAAATCAAAAGAGACTGAGTATGGCTGTATACTTTCTATAAGCATTTTCTGTCTTGTTCAGAGTCCCTATAGTGTCACTACCTTTTTTTATAAAGTAATATATAGTTGTTACTACTCGGGTTCTCCAAAGACACAGAACCAATATATATGTAGAGATTTATCATGAGGAATTGACTTATGCAAATATGGAGGATGAGAAATCCCAAAATCTGTAGTTGGTGAGCTGGAGACCCAGGACAGCTAATGGTGTAAATTCTAGTCTGAACGCTGGAAGACTCAAAACCCAAGAAGAGCTGATTTTTCAGTTTGAGTGCAAACACAGGAAAATATCAATGTCCCACCTAAAGCAAGCAGGCAGAAATTTCCTCTCTCTCAGCCTTTTTGTTCTATTCAAGTCTTCCGTTGACTGGATGAGACTTACTCATATTAGGAAGGGCAGTCTGCTTTATTCATTCTGTAAATGTTAATCTTATCCAGAAATACCCTTAGAGTACACCTAGAATTATGTTTGACCAAATGTCTGGACACCATAAAATTAACCATTACAACAGGCATAATCCAGAGGTCACAATTTTACAAGGCTTTGGAGATAAAATTGGAGATAAAATCTCATTCAAGTGTCCAATAGTGATTCAGGCTAAGTCACAATTCTTGAGGAGTTTGCATTCTACTTAGGGAGTAAACAATAAATTAATAAGTTATAACTAATGTGTAAGTAGTAAACTTTCTGTATCCATTTGGCCTTACTATAGCCTTATCGGCCAAATATCTGAAAAGTGTGGCAAGTCAACCTCACAACTGCAGTAGTGTTAATCATGCTGTTGCTTAGGGACTGCTTGATTGCTTGACAGCCAGTCTTTGGCAACTCTGGATAGAAATCTTGTAAATGTTTACGTGAGGGTTTCAGAATATAAAATGGTCATATCTAAGTCAGTACCTACCACCCATGGTCCCTTCCAGAACTTATGTCCAGGAGGATTCTCAAATTCTCCAATTAGGTTATGGACATCAAAAATTCCCATCAAAACCTAACCATCCACAAACAATAGCAACACTCTTTTACACTCAGATCCTCCAGGAAAATGGGGAAAGAAAAGTGAACACAGATCATCTCCTTCCAAAAGTATCAGGTCAGAACAATTGAGTTTGTATATCCAAACAAATACATTCATCTAAGAAAATCCCTTAACATAGAGGAGGAAACATTTTGACAGTATGAACTGTAACCTTGAAGTTAACATTAGAGGTAGCAAGTTTAAAACAATTATCCTATAATTATCAAACCAAAATTTTAATCTGAAAATATATGTTTCACAGAAACATTAGGTTATTTCTTTTTACCTTGAGAATTTTTTTGCAGTACATACATGAAATGTAACAGAGTATGAAACATTTAGTTTTAAGTATTTTATCATCAAAATTATGCTTATTAATTGGAAAGAAGTCACAGAAGAAAAATATGTTAAATTGAGTTATCATAACTATTAAATTTCTTTTTAACTACAAAAGATTAAGGAAATATTTGGTTTATTTCCTTCATTAGTATAACATTGAAAAGTATGTCTACTAGCCAGACTGCATTGAGTTATATTAAGAGATAGTAGTATTGGGGCGCCAGGGTGGCTCAATTGGTTAAGCGACTGCCTTCGGCTCAGGTCATGATCCTGGAGTCCCGGGATCGAGTCCCACATTGGGCTCCCTGCTCAGCAGGGGGTCTGCTTCCCCCTCTGCCCTCTTCCCTCTCGTACTCTCTGTCTCTCATTCTCTCTCTCTCTCAAATAAATAAATAAAATCTTTAAAAAAAAGAGATAGTAGTATTAATATTGTATATATGTTTTTTGTCTGACTTTTTAAGTTGCTTAACAACATTTGTCTTGGTTGCTCTGAGTCAATTTTTTTTTTCCCAGATCTAAGAGCCGTTACTCAAAGTGCCTGATTTAATTAAAATCTCTTTTTTTGGTAGTTCTAATAGATTATAACTAACTTAAATATTCACTGTAGTGTCAAACTATAATGTTTGAGCTAAGCATTATAAATCATGCCCATCCAAAATGACATTAGAAAAATTATTAAGAGTAATTTTATGTCAGCTTAAAACATTAGTTATATATAGAAACACATGTATTGTAATATTCCAACTTGAAAATACCCGGTGGAGGGTTGCTGGCTGGCTCAGTTGGTATAGCATGTGACTCTTGATCTTGGGGTCATGAGTTCAAGCCCTACATTGGGTATAGAAATTACTTTAAAAAAAAAGAAAAAGAAAAAGACCTGATGAGATTTGGTGTTCCTAAAAGTAATGTGGTTTATAGTTAAGAGAAGATTAATCTTGTATGTGTTTAAAAAGTAATGTGTTCCTAAGGCACCTGGGTGGCTCTTGGTTTTGGCTCAGGTTGTGATGTCAGGGTCCTGGGAACCAGCCTCAAGTCAAGCTCTGTGCTTAGCTTGGAGTCTACTTGAGATTCTCTCTCTCTCTCCCTCTGCCCCTCCCCACCCCCCTCTCTCTCAAATGAATAAATAAATCTTTAAAAAAAAAAGTAATGTGTTTCTTATGTTTCTTATTGCACTTAAAAAGTGGCTATGTTGGGGCGCCTGGGTGGCTCAGTCGTTAAGCGTCTGCTTTCGGCTCAGGTCATGATCCCAGGGTCCTGGGATCGAGTCCCACATCGGGCTCCCTGCTCAGCGGGAAGCCTGCTTCTCCCTCTCCCACTCCCCCTGCTTGTGTTCCCTCTCTCGCTGTGTCTCTCTCTGTCAAATAAATAAATAAAATCTTAAAAAAAAAAAGTGGCTATGTTGAAAACCATCATCCAAAACAAATTGGATTCCTACCTTCTGGATTTATCAACCTACAAACACAACTGTTGGGATTGGATATTCTTTTACTCCACTGTTAACTAATGTCTGAGTATCACCGTAGAGGCCTTAATATACACCTATATCCATTGTTGTCTACTGAGTACATGGGAAGATTACACTTGCTTGTTTTTATTTATGTAGGATCAAATAACCAGTGCTGACCAATGAAGTATATGTATAAATAAAGTATGCCCTTCTGGGAGAAAGTGTTTAATTGCTAATACAGGAAACTCCAGCAGCCACAGAGGCTACACATTTCAGATAGTGCAGTGTCAAGATAACAAAACTTTCCTATCCTGTATATCTGAGTCACTATGTGTAGCAGAGGCTACAATGATTCAAGATAGACATGTTGTGTGAGCAAAAAATAAATCTTTGTTGGGTTAAGCTACTAGGATTTAGGGGATAATTTGTTCCTGTGGAATTATCTAGTCTAAACTAGTACACATGTGTTTGCATGTATTAGCACCATTTAAGCATTTAATAAATAGCAGTATAAATTTTGCCTCTTCAATTGGCCATTAAAGATGATTCTATTTACCTTTTTCCATGAAAATCCAATTATTTTATGTAGATATCCATTTCTCTTCCATATTTTCTATCTTCTGAAACTAGTCTCATAAAAATTACTAAGAGATTAGCTTCTTTATTCAGTGTTATTATTAATTTATCTATTGGTTTACTTAGGGTCTTCTGAATTTTGTTTTCTTTTTTGTTTGTTTTTATAGCAAATGGGGAAGAATTGTTCATTGCTGCTTTTTATTTAAAGAATATTAGCTACCACTTTTACAACAAAAAAATATTCTGCAACCAAAACTATATCTTATAAAATATTTTTTCAATATTTAGCCTTTTTAATAGAGTCACTGCACCTTAATGTGTCACATGGATAGCTTTACTATGAACAGTCTAACCACCTAGAACATCTAGATTCTGAATCCCATCTCTATTCAATATTAACTACTTTTTTAAAAAAAAAAAGTTTCCCTTTTTTCAAGTTTTCCTTTTTTCCTGGACTCCATGCACTATAGACTCCAATCCTGTTCCTTTCTCTAAATGTATCTGATTCTTCAGGCTTAGCCACCTGCTGCTTCTTTTTTTTTTTTTTTTTTTTTGCTTTTAGTGCTTTATGCTATTATCTAACAGAAATATATTTTATAGGGTGTATACTTAGTGATATTTTCAAAAAATGTTTCTTAGAAAATAAATTAGGACAGATCATAATTTTTCTAGATAATTTTAGATAAACCAAGATAGGAACAAATCTACTTATTAATCAATAAAATAATGCCAATTACTTTATATCTTTTTGTGATCCATGTATATTTCTCAACAGTTGGTTTCAGCTATAAGAAAAATTTTCTGTTCCTTGTTTCCAGGACTTTATGCTTACTTAAGTTAAAAATGACAACTGCTTGAACTATTTCTTATATCCAAGTAAACATAAAAGAAAGGATATTGTGCATTCATAATGATTAAGTAATACTTCCCTGATAACATTTATTTACATTTCTCTAAGGAGCCCTTAAATTTGACATTTCATCATAAAACAAAGCAATATGTGTATAAAGCAAGCTTTGAGTTTGACTCAAAGCAATATATTTTGAAGTCTGTGTTAAAGTTGTTTATAAATGATGTGGTTCTGTGACATAGTTTCTATTCTTAGAAAATGAACTAAAGTGGCAATAGAGGGAGTAAATGGCAGTTAAACAGGAGTCCTTCTTGGAAACAAGATTATAGTTTAAACTTAATATCATATATCAAATTAAAATTAAGTATTTTATTCTTCTCTGTCATATTTTGCTTAAGGAAAATACTTTAACTCAGAATAAGAGCATCAATTAGGACAACTGATAAAAGACTGTTAAAATTTTGAGTCAAGAAGAGTTGATAGCATAGTAGTAGGAGTACCCTGTACTTGCGTCCCTCAAACATAGCTAGATGATTATCAAATCATTCTGAACACCCAGGAAACGGATCTGAGGACTGAGAGAACAACTGCACAACTAGATGGAAAAAAGAGGACACATTGTGTAAGTTGGAGGTGCAGAGACATAATTTGGTGGAGAAAAGAATCACCAGTGCTGTGGAGGGGAGGGAACCCTGATCATGGAGAGAGGAGAGAGAGGGCAAGCAGGGAGCAGGACATTGCACAAGAAAAACTCTTCCCCAAAACCACTGATGGGAAAAATGAGAGGGACTGATTATGGCAAGTTTTTACAAGGAGCAGAGCTCAAAGACTGAAGTTTTAGAAGTCTGCACCATTGCAGGGTGGAGCCTGGGAGGCATATTGGTGCTCCTGTGGAGAAGAATGGCAGAGGACTGGGAGCAGACAGTGTGGTCTGAGGATCCCCTGGGTCACACTGAGAGTGATAGTTTCCCTTCTTGGAGTGCATTTAGAAGAGGTGGCACTGCCTCTCAGGGGTCAAAAGGGCCGGTGGGCACATTGCCGTGCCCTGTTCATTAGCTTATGAGCAGAGACACCTGCTGAGGTCAGCTAACCTGGACATCTGCTTTCTGCTGCACTTTACCATAAACTCCAAGGCCCTGCGTGTTTGTGTGACTGCCCTTCTGGGACAAACTGGCACCAGCCGCAGCACAGTGAAACACATCGCCCCAAAGGATCAGCACAGGTCCCTAAAATTTGGAGTTTTGAGACCGAGCCAGCACACCTGAACTAAAACACAGGAGCACTGCACCACTGGGTGGGCAGATGGCTCAGACACAGGGTAAAAGCAGCAATCTGAGGGATGCCTGGGACACATGAGGAAAGATTGTTTGCTCTTCTGTGAGGGCTTCCTGAGCAGCAGCAAGTGGGAACTCCCCTCTCCCGGGATGAGAGGGCTGGCTAACACCATTTATACCCCCACCTATCAGCACAAATGGACTTAAGTGAATGTCATAGTGCCCACAGTGGAGACTTGAGCCACTTACACCAAGCCCCATCCCCTGCTCTCTGCAGGTGTATCTGAACTAAGGCAAATGTGCCTGAGAATCAGAGCAGCAGTGGGTCCCTCCCCACGAAGACCAGCACAACCACCCCCACATGCACCTAGTCTACTTACCATAGAGTGCTGCAAAGCTTCATCTCTAGAGGAAATAGGATCTAGCCTCTTTTAACAAGCAGACCAAAACACACCTAGTTAAAACTCGACACACAGTGGACAATGTCCAAACACTTCCCAGTGCAGGCAAGGAGAAACTCTGCAGAGGACTGACCTGAGGGAGAGAGCAGCCAAAACACAACAGCAGAGTGCACACAGCATACACCAAAAACACTTCCTGAAGCACCAGGCCCTGGACAGTATATGACCTCTTCTTAATATAGCTATTACTCTCAGGAGCAGGAAACATAACAGGCTTTCCTAACACAGAGAAGACAGAGACCTAGACAAAATGCCAAGATGGAGGAATTCACCCCAAAAGAAAGAATAAGAAGAGGTCATGGCCTGGGATCTAATCAAAGCAGATATAAGTAATATGTCTGAACCAAAGTTTAAAACAGCAATCCTAAAGATACTTGCTGGGCTTGAAAAAAGCGTAGAAGACACCAGGGAGTCCCTTAGCACAGAGATAAAAGACTTAAAAACCAGTCAGGCTGAAATAAAAAATGCTATAACTGAGATGCAAAACCAACTGGATGTAATGACTGACCACAAGGATGGAAGAAGCAGAGGAATGAAAAAATGATATAGAAGATAACATTATGGAAAATAATGAAGCTGAAAAGAAGAGGAAAAGGAAAATAGCAGATCATGAATATAGACTCGGGGAACTCAGCGACTCCATAAAGTGCAATAATATTCATATCCTAGGGAGAAAAGAGGGAAAAAAGGGGCAGAAGGTTTATTTGAGCAAATTATAGCTGAAAACTTCCCTAATCTGAATCTAAATCCAGGAGGCACAGAGAACTCCCATCAAAATCAACAAAAGCAGGCCAACACCAAGACATATTATAGTACAGTTTGCAAAATACAGAGATAAGGAAAGAATCCTGAAAGCAGTAAGGGAAAAGAAAACCATAACTTACAAGGAAAGACAGATAAGGTTTGCAGCAGATCTCTCCACAGAAACTTGGCAGGCCAGAAGAGAGGGGCATGATATAGTCAACCTGCTAAATGGGAAAAATATGCATCCAAGAATACTTTATCCAGCAAGGCTATCATTCAGAATAGAGGGAGAGATAAAGAGTTCCCCAGATAAACACAAACTAAAAGAGTTTGTGACTATTAAGCCAGCCCTGCAAGGAATATTAAAGGGGACTCTTTGAGTGGGAAGAAAGACCAAAAGCAACAAAGCCTAGAAGGGAACAGAGAAAATCTCCAGAAACATCAACTTTACAGGTATGACACTAATTCATATCTATCAGTAATCACTCTGAATGTAAATGAATTAAATGCTCCAATCAGATGACACAGGGTATCAGAATGGATTAAAAAACAAAAAACAAGACTCATCTATATGCTGCCTATAAGAGACTCATTTTAGACCTAAAGACACATGCATATGGAAGGTGAGGGGATGGATAACAATTTATCATGCTAATGGATGTCAAAAGAAAGCCAGAGTAGCCATACTTATATCAGACAAACTAGATTTTATACCAAAGACTGTAACAAGAGATGAAGAAGGGTGCTATATCATAATAAAGGGTTCTATTTGATAAGAAGACCTAACAGTTGTAAATGTTTATTCCCCCAGCTTGGGAGCACCCAAATATATAAATCAATTAATAACAGATGTAAAGAAACTCATTGATAATTCTACAATAATAGTAAGGACTTTCACACACCGATTACAGCAAAAAACAGATTATCTAAGCAGAAAATTAACAAAGAAACAATGACTTTAAATAACACACTAGACCAGATAGACTTAATAGATATATTCAGAATATTTCATCCTAAAGCAGCAGAATATGTTCTTTTTGAGTGCACATGGAACATTATCCAGAATAGATCACATCTGGGTCACAAATCAGGCCTCAACTAGTACAAAAAGATTGAGATCATACCATGCATATTTTCAGACTATAACACTATGAAACTTGAAGTCAACCACAAGAAAAAAATTGGAAAGACCAAAAATACATGGAGGTTAAAGAACATCCTAGTAAGGAATGAATGGCTTAACCAGGAAATTAAAGAAGAAATTAAAAAAAAAAAAAAAATACATGGAAGCAAATGAAAATGAAAACATAACAGTCCAAAACCTTGTGATGCAGAAAAAGTGGTAGTAAGAGGTAAGTACATAGCAATATAGGCCTACACAAGGAGCAAGGAAAATCTCAAATACACAACCTAACCTTACACCTAAAGGAGCTAGAAAAGGAACAGCAAATAAAGCCTAAAGCAAGCAGAAGGGAAATAATAAGGATTAGAGCAGAAATAAATGATATAGAAATAACAACAAAAAAACCTGGTAGATCAATGAAGCTAATAGCTGGTTCTTTGGGAGAATTAATAAAATTGATAAGCCTGTAGCCAGACTTACCAAAAAGAAAAGAGAAAGGGCCCAAATAAAATCATGAATGAAAGAGGAGAGGGGTGCCTGGGTGGCTCAGTCAGTTGAGCATCTGCCATCAGACTCTATGCTCAGTGGGGAGCCTACTTCTCCCTCTCCCTCTGCCTGCTTCTCCCCCTGCTTGTGCACTCGCTCTCTGTTTCTCCCTGTCAAATAAATAAGATCTTAAAAATAAAAAGAAACAGGAGAGATCACAACCAACACCACAGAAATACAAACAATTATGAGAGAATATTATGAAAAATTATATGCCAACAAATTGGGCAATCTGGAACAAATGGATAAATTCCTAGAAACATATAGCCTACCAAAACTGAAAGAGGAAGAAATAGAAAATTTGTACAGACCATAACCAGCAAAGAAATTGAATCAGTATTCAAAAATCTCCCAACAAACAAAAGTCCTGGGTCAGATGGCTTCCCAGAGGAATTCTACCAAGCATTTAAAGAAGAGTTAATACCTATTCTTCTCAAACTGTCCCAAAAAATAGAAATGGAAGGAAAACTTCCAAATACATTCTACAAGGCCAACATTACCTTGATTTCAAAACGAGACAAAGAGCCCACTAAAAAGGAGAATTACAAGCCAATATCCCTGATGAACATGGATATAAAAATTCTCAACAAGAAACTAGCAAATCAAATCCAACAGCACATTAAAAGAATTATTCACCACAATCAAGTGGGATTTATTCCTGGGTTGCAAAGGTGATTCAATATTCAGAAATCAATCAACTTTGTACACTATATTACTAAAAGAAATTATGAGAACCATATGATTTTCTCAATAGATGCAGAAAAAGGATTTGGCCAAGTATAGTATCCATTCTTGATAAAAACTCCCATCAAATAGGGATAGAGGGACTACACCTCAACATCATGAAGACCATATATGAAAGACCCACAGCTGATATCATCTCAATGGGGAAAAATGAGAGTTTTTCCTCTATTATCAGGAACAAGACAGGGATTTCCACTCTCACCATTGTTATTTAACATAGTATTGGAGGTCCTAGCCTCAGCAATCAGACAACAAAAAGAAAGGCATCCAAATCAGCAAGGAAGAAGTCAAACTTTCACTATTCGCAGTTGACATGATAGTCTATGTAGAAAACGCAAAAGACTCCACCAAAAACTTGCTAGAACTGATACATGAATTCAGCGAGATCGCAGGATACAAAATCAACATACATAAATCTGTTGCATTTCTATACTCCAATAATGAAACAACAGAAAGAGAAATCAAGGAATCGATCCCATTTACAATTGCACCAAAACCCATAAGATACCTAGGAATAAACCTAACCAAAGAGATAAAATAAATGTACTCTGAAAACTATAGAACACTGATGAAAGAATTGAAGAAATTGGGCGCCTGGGTGGCTCAGTTGGTTAAGCGACTGCCTTCAGCTCAGGTCATGATCCTGGAGTCCCAGGATCGAGTCCCGCATCGGGCTCCCTGCTCGGCAGGGAGTCTGCTTCTCCCTCTGACCCTCCCCCCTCTCATGTGCTCTCTCTCATTCTCTCTCAAATAAATAAAATCTTTAAAAAAAAAAAAAAAGAAAGAATTGAAGAAATTGAAGATGACACAAAGAAATGGAAAAACAGTCCATGCTCATGGATTAGAAGAAGAAGAAATATTGTTAAAATGTTTATACTACCCAAAGCAATCTACACATTTAATGCAATCCCTATCAAAATACCACCAGCATTTTTCATAGAGATAAAATAAACAATCCTAAAATTTGTATAGAACTGCAAAGACCCTGAATAGGCAAAGCAATCTTGAAAAAGAAAAGCATAGCTGGAGGCATCACAATTCTGGACTTCAAGTTGTATTACAAAGCTATAATGGTCAAAACAGTACGGTACTGGCACAAAAACAGACACATATATCAATGGAACAGAATAGAAAACCCAGAAATGGACCCACAACTATATGGTCAACTAATCTTCGACAAAGCAGGAAAGAATATCCAAGGAAAAAAGACAATCTCTTCAACAAATGGTGTTGGGAAAACTGGACTGCCACATGCAGAAGAATGAAACTTGAACACTTTCTTATACCATACACAAAAATAAATTCAAAATGGATGAAGACATACATGTGAGACAGGAATCCATCAAAATCCTAGAGGAAACACAGTCAGTAACCTCTTTGACCTCAGCTATATCAACTTCTTACTAGACACATGTCCTGAGGCAAGGGAAACAAAAGCAAAAGTGAACTATTGGGACTTCATCAAGATAAAAAATTTCTGCACAGCGAAGGAAACAATCAACAAAACTAAATGGCAACCCACAGAATGGGAGAAGATATTTGCAAATGACATACCTGATAAAGGGTTAGTATCCAAACTCTGTGAAGAACTTACCAAATTCAACACCCAAAAAACAAATAATCCAGTTAAGAAATGAGAAGAAGACATGAATAGATATCATTTCAACATCACTGATCATCAGGGAAATACAAATCAAAACAACAATGAGATACCACCTCACACCTGTCAGAATGGCTAAAATTAACAACACAGGAAAAATCTGATGATGGTGAGGATGCAGAGAAAGGAGAAACTTCTTACAGTGTTTAGGGAATGCAAACTGGTGCAGCCACTCTGAAAAACCATATGGAGATTCCTCAAAAAGTGAAAAATAGAACTGCTTTACAATCCAGCAATTGCACTGCTAGTTGTTTACCCAAAGGATACAAAAATACAGATTAGAAGGTACACATGCATCCCGATGTATATAGAGGTATTATCAACAATAGCCAAATTATGGAAAAAGCCCAAATGTCCATTGACTGATGAATGGATAAAGAAGATATATACACACACACAATGGAATATAACTAGCCTTTAAAAAGAATAAAATCTTGCTATTTGCAACAACATGGATGGAGCTAGAGTGTATTATGCTAAGCGAAATAAGTCAGAGAAAGATGAATAACATATGATTTCACTCGTATGTGGAATTTAAGAAACAGAATAGATGAATGTAGGGGAAGGGAGGGGAAGAAAAGGGAGGCAAACCAGATGAGACTCTTAACAATAGAGAACAAACAGGGTTGCTGGAGGGGAGGTGGGGGGGGGATGGGTTAGATGGGTGATGGGTATTAAGAAAGGCACTTGTGATGAGCATTGGGTGCTGTATGTAAGTGATGAATCACTAAATTCTATTCCTGAAACCAATATTACACTATATGTTAACGAACTAGAATTTAAATAAAAACTTGAAACAAATGAAGTATTGAGTGAAGTTAAAATGAAATTGTAGGGGCGCCTGGGTGGCTTAGGCATTAAGTGTTTGCCTTACACTCAGGTCATGATCCCGGAGTCCTGGGATCGAGCCCCACATCAGGCTCCCTGCTCAGCAGGAAGCCTGCTTCTCCCTCTCCCACTCCCCCTGCTTGTGTTCCCTCTCTGGCTGTGTCTCTCTCTATCAAAAAAAAAAAAAAAATTGTAGCTAAAATTGTGCCTTAATCTGACTTTATTTCCTAGCTGAAAACGATCTAGTCATGCAGTGCCAAAGCATTTTAGAGCTTTAGGAGAAAACAGAGACTGTCTGGATAATCCCTTTATTGAAGCATTAAGGAGACTGTGGTTCAGAAAAGTGAGCTCCTCATGCCATACAACTAACTGTTGATTAACTTTTAACCTTTTGAAAGTTTAGTACTGCTTTTATTGTTTCTTGTTTTTGTTGTTGTTGTTGTTGTTATTTATTAGTCACCCTTAGATATTTTTTTTTTCATTTTGATGCTGTAATATTTTTGAGAAAATCGGTGTTTTAGTTCTTAGATAAGACATAACATTTAGGCATACAATTATGTTCATTTTATATCCTAATGCAATTTTTAATGGTATTTTCTTTACAACTGAAAAAAGACCCAATAGTTTCTTTTTTTCTACTAAGCACAGATAATTTTTGACTATGAGAAAGCTGGTGCCTGGGCCCTGTGGCCAAAGAGCCTACTGATTACATGTTTCAGTAAAGCCTCTCTGTCCTAACTTCGCTTTTGCACTTCCTTGCTTGAAAACACACTCTCTGGAGGGAGTTGGGAAAGTACATGTACTTTCCTTTAGGTGTTTAGGAAATGATTTTCCAAAGGCTGCCTACATATTTTACTTTACAGTGAAACTTGGATAGTTGGCATGAGCTATGTAATAATTAAGAGCATTTTTTCGATGTTATTCCACATGCTATTCTGCATTTACCTATTTCATATTTTTCATTTTGGACTTTCATATTTTACTTAATCCAAATAGGTAGTTTATGGCTTAAAGTATTTTGAAAATCACTAACTTTAGGCACTTGTTTGGTCTTTACATTGTATGTAAGGTTTAAGGTAAAACTGGTCATTTGACCAAAATCTTTGTGATAACTAGAAATATTGTTGCTTTTTAATTATTTAAGGGCAGGAGAGTATGGGAAATATGGTGGACATTTTAAGAAGAGAAGTGATGTAATGTGTAGGGAATATTTAACTTCCTGGGAACTAAGTTCAGCAATTTGGCATTATAAGAGCTTGCTTGTCAGCCTCTTCCTTATAATTTCATATACACTATATAAGGCTTCTAGAAATTTCCAGTAGGCAGCATTAATTCAAAATCTCTGTGTAAGGAATGCAAATAATATTTATGTTTTATTGAGAGCAGGATTAACACAATTTAATTGAGTCTATTATCCTGTGATGTTAATGGAGAAATGCTGAGAGGTGAAGATTGAGGGACAAAAGGAAAAAGAGGAAAGGATATAGGGTTGGGTTTTAGGAATTTATAAATGAGGGCACCAGTATGAAAGATGATAGCTCCATTATATTTGTGAGTAAATCATATCCAGTTCCTTCAGCTAGCATGATTATTCATTGGGAATAAAGAGGGGGTTAAAATGTTACTGTGTTGTCTCTGGCCTATTTATTCCCACTCAGTAATATGTGGAGGTTGCATCAACATGTACCTAGGATTATCATCATTTTAAAATTAAATGGGAAAAAAAAAGAATTAAATGGGAAAAAGAAAACATCAAATACATTAAATTAAAATATTATCTTGTAATTGATGTTGGGAAAATGTTATACCTGGACAAAGTAGTATCTTCCTAGGGAACTAAGTGAAACCTCACATTCAATTTATAGTTCTTTCTCTCACTTATTGCCCACATCTAAGAAATCCCTAAGCCCAGCTGATTCTCCTTTCTTAAATATCCATTCATGTTGTCACTCATCTCTAACCACATTTTCATGACTGTTGACCTAATTGCCACTGCTGCTGTTCCTTATCAACTCCTGCCTTCAAATTTCTCACTGCCTTTATTCATCTTCTCTCCATTCTCTGTATTGCCTCTAATATGCAATATTGCTCATTAACATCCAGTAGAGATTCTTCATCACAGTGATTAGTGATTCTGAAATGTTAACGTCCGTGAGATTCACCTAAGAATTTTATAGTCTGGCTCAAACTGAGGACTCAGTGCTATGTGTTGTAAAAACAAAGTCACATTTACGTTTGGTTTTAAGGTACAGATAGGCATGAGCTAGGTAGAAAAGGCAGGATATTCTAGGAATAAAGCATATTCTGTGGAAGAAAAGAGGGTTTTTGTTTTTTTTTTAATTATTTATTTGACAGAGAGAGACACAGCGAGAGAGGGAGCACAAGCAGGGGGAGTGGGAGAGGGAGAAGCAGGCCTCCCGCTGAGCAGGGAGCCCGATGCGGGGCTCAATCCCAGAACCCTGGGATCATGACCTGAGCTGAAGGCAGACGCCTAACAACTGAGCCACCCAGGTGCCCCGAAAAGAGGGTTTTTTTATGTATTACAATTTTAGTGGGTCTATAACAGATTTCCTACCTCTAGGCATAATTATCAAACATCTAATAAAGCATTATATATATACATTTATGTTTATTTTAAAATTGAAAGAAATAGATTTAAACTTTTTAATTCATATAAGAATACTGTACCTGGGACATCTTGTAACTTGTATTTTTCAAAAGGCTTATCATTATCTGAACTACATTTTACCTTATTTTAAAATGCTAACTTCAAAGAAATATTAACTGGGACTTCCTCTTTGATGTTGACTATTACCTGACTGGTTTCTCTGTATAAACAACTACAAAAGTAGATAAATTATAACTTATGAATTAATGGTTTTCAGATTTTGATCAACAAGCAGCACAGGATGTATTCCCTAATAAAAGCAAAACAAAGCAAATGTTGTGAGTCAGTTCTCCCTGGGTGTCTCACATTTCTGTACATGCTGTCAACAAAGATAACAGCTTTTGTCCCAATCCTTCTTTTCAAGTACATTTGAATAATAAGTAGCCTTGGAAGTAAGAGATAGTATCTCCTTTCTGGACAAAAATTGGACAAGTTTACTTGCAAAACCCATAAAAGATTGAGGCTTGCTATGCTCAGGGTTCTTCAGTTCTAACACAAACTCAGTGCATGTGTAGCATCTACCTTGGTCCACATCTGGGTCATACCCATTAGTCCTGAGGGCAAGAGACTGTCTGATGAACATTAAAATCATTATGTCTGCTATACCATGAGTAATAAAGTCTTTTGTCTCTGACCTAAGGGGACTGGTTTCTTCTACCAGCACTCATGAAACTGTGGCAAGGTAACTGATTAGCTTGCAAGTAGGGTGAATCCCAGATTTGTCACAGTTTTTGACATTAAGTTTTGGCTTCAGTAGTCCTGTCCAAACTGTGATACAAGAAAGGCATGTCCAGAGCATGATGGGGTTTTTTTAAAAAGATTTTATTTATTTATTTGACAGAGAGAGAGAGCACAAGCAGGGGGAGCAGCAGAGGGAGAGAGAGAAGCAGACTCCCCACTGATCAGGGATCCCAGTGTGGGGCTCGATCCCTGAGCCAAAAGTAGACGCTTAACCAACTGAGCCACCCAGGTGCCCCTAAGCATGATGGTTTTATCATGAGAGAAAGATATGAGAGTTTGAGGCTATTGAATCAGCTGGGATTTGTTGAATACAGTACCAGAGAGAGATTTTTTCTTAAAGTTCCAGAACTTTTATTGGGATTCTATTGAATATTCCATCATATCCTAAGCTACTCATGCTCAGGTAAAGGCTCCAAGAGATCAAACAAAGAACAACTTACCATTTAATCAACATTTGCCATAGAAAGAACAACTAATGGAAAACTGTAAACTGGACAACTACTAGATCTCACATGAGATGGTGAGATATTTGATTTTCAACTAGTGAAAGTGGAGAGATCTCTTGGGATTGCCAAGAATTTTGTATAATCCCCAGAAAGGTAAATACCTTGAGAAATGGGCTAATCTAGTCCTAGGATAGACTACTCTAGATCCATCCTAACACAACTCAAAAACAAGCCTATAGAGGACCAAAGTGATCTGGAAGTAAATTAATTTAATACTTTAACACAAAGGCAAAATTTTGAAAAACAAAATACTATAGCACCCATAATGTCCAGAAAAATTATTAGACAATGGAAGAGGCAGAAGATGTGACCCATAACCTGAACAAAACAAAAAATGGAGACCAGAATTGCAGAAATTTTAGAATTACTAAATTCTTTAAAGTACCTATTAAGAATCCATTTAAGGATGTAAAGGAAAACCTGAACACAATAGGGAACTAATAGGATATAAGAGAAATAGAAGCTGAAATAGTCAATGAGAAATTCTAGAGATGAAAAGTATAATCTTTTAAGTGACAAATTTACTGGATGCACCTGACAGCAGATCAGACACTTCAAATGAAAGATGGGTAAACTTGAACAGAGGGCAATAGTACTTATACAAATTGAATATAAAGAGAAAAGAGGTTGAAAAAAATGAATAACAACATGATCCATGGGACAATATCAAACAGTTAATGTACATGTAATTGAAGTACCAGAATAAGTGAACAGGAAGATTGGATCATAAAAATATGAAGAACTAAGGGCACTTGGGTGACACAGTCAGTTGAGTGGCTGACTCTTGGTTTGATCTCAGGTTGTGATCTCATGGTTGTGGGATCGAGCCCTGAGTTGGGCTCCATGCTCAGCACAGAGTCTGCTTGAGTTTCCCCCTCCCTCTCCCTCTGCTCCAACCACCCCTCCCCGTGCACTCTCTCTCTCTCTCTCTCAAATAAATAAATCTTTTTAAAAATGTGAAGAACTAATAGTTTAAAATTCTCTTTATAAAAATTATAGGCCCAATGTTACAAGAAGCTCAGTGAATGTCAAGTAGAATGAAGACAGAAAATAACACCAGAGCACATTATAATCAAATTGCTAAAAATCAATTATAGAATGAAAACTTTAAAGGCAAACAGGAAAATAAAGACATTACATTTATTCCAAGAAGTAATGATAATGATAAGAAAGCAAACAATTATAATTTATGAAAGTATTCAAATATATTTATTTTTGTGAGCATGAATAATTTAAAAACATTTTTTTATCATTTGTGAAAAGTGGGCAAGTTTTTGCTCTCTTCAAAGAATTCCTTTTTCTTGTCAGTTTTTGTTTCTAAACTATTCATATTTAAGTCATTATTTTGGTTTAAGCATTGCAAGATATAACATATTTCAGTCAAATAGTTGCATCCATGAAAATTAAATACAGGAAATCTTTTTCAGTATTCTTTGCCATTTTGAGAGGTTATGTATCTAGTTGGTTCCTGAAAAGACTAACAATGGATAGAACATGGGGAAATAGAGAAGTTTTAGTAATAAGACATGTTATATAATAAGAATACATGGTCAAATATCGATTTTTAACACCCTCAATCTCAGTACAGATATTGAGCATAAAGATAAGGCAAGTCCATGTTAATCTCTCAAAACCTACCTTCAAGTTGTCAGTTTTCCTTCTATGGGCACAAATTTTCTGCTGCTTGCATCTCCTTAGATATGCATGTACAACTTTTTCTTCTTAAAGCTAATTATATATTTCATTCACCATTTCTGGGTTTCTGTTCTAATATTAAAGTTTCAGTTACAGATACTAAGTATGATTGTATAATTTTAGACTTCAGCCATTGGGATAGACAGAATCTAGAGAACACCAGGATGTTTCTTATATCCCTGAAGTCATCCTATATAGAAAATTATTTACTTTAATTCATGCATTGAGTTAAATAAGCAATGAATATTATAGGGTAATTGGCAGGCTGGAAGAAGAGGTAATTCAGGGGGTATCAACATTCAAATTCAACATGGATTATAGAAAAACCATAATAAATTATGGTTTAACTAAAGTGAAGAATCAAGAATGAAGAGAAACAAGCACATAATAGGTCAGAGGATAAGGCACTTGAATAAATTTCTTTATATTCATAATTTTTTAAAAGATTTTATTTATTTATTTATTTATTTATTTGAGAGAGAACACGAGTGGGGATGGAGGGGCAGAGAGAGGAGAAGCAGACTCCCCGTTGAGCAGGAAGCTGGATGTGGGGCTTAATCCCAGAACTCTGAGTTCATGACCTGAACCAAAGGCAGACGCTTAACCAACAGAGCCACCCAGGCGCCCGTAATTCGTAATTCTGATGAAAATCCGCTGTAAGGTTAAAAATTGTGTTTTGAGTGAAAATAATTCTACTACCATGGAAAATGAAAATAGTTCAGCATCATCTTTTAAAGTTGAATATCCGTATGACTAGAAATTCTACTCGTGGACAAATACATTGCAAAAAAAAAAGTACATATGAATAAGAGATTTGTATTAAAATGTTCTTAGCATCAGCAACATTTTTTAAAGTGAAAATATGTGATTTTTGTCTAGTGAAAATGAGCTGTAGATCTATGCATCATTATGAATGAATATAAATTTGAGCACTAAATAAACAACTCATAGAGGAATACATAAGTAATGGCTTAATTCATGCAAAATGTCAAATAAAACTAAGTTTTTTAAGGTTTAGGGAAACAAATGGGATAATACCATAAAGAAAATCAAGGGAATAATTACCACAAACTTAATGAAAGTATCTTCTATTCTGAGGTTTGGGAGAGGGATGTGACTGAAAGAGGAAACATGGAAAACCAAAAAACTGGTTTCTTTCACATAAGCTAGGTACCTGTTGAATACATGTTGCTTTTTTGTTTGGATGCATTTTAATGGACAGTGGAGTACAGTGTATGGATATCAGTTTTTAAAAGACTTAGTTAAATGTCTCTCTCTATCTGTCAAATAAATGAATAAAATCTTTTTTAAAAAAAAGGATGAATTCTTTCTTTACTAAATTATGTCTTTCTACTAAAATATATTACTTTTTAGGTAGTATATTATTTTGAAAATGGTATTGCCCTAATAATTCAATTTTCATCCTATTTAGTTTTTTGCATTGGTAAAATGAAGTCCATTTTCCTGATAGAAGAAAGGTAAAAACATAGAATTTACTTTTCTACTATTGAAATAGTTGTCATTTCTACAAAAAAAAAAAAATGCGTAGTAAGACAAATCTTACACTCATCTACCTCTAGTAAATATCTATGTCCAAGGTGTGTCTGTAACTTTTTAAAGAAAAAAGAAAGAAAAGGACAGTAATGAATATGTATTTCATAAATGACATGTCCTGACATATAGACATAGATTATGAAGGAAATAGGTCAATAAATATATATTCCATAAAATACAGTAAAAATTCTAGGTGTTTTGGTGGGAGGGATACCTAGTCATTTGATGTCATATGTTGTTTTAGTCAAACTAGAGTTAGAACAATTCTCAAAAATCTAAGATTTTGGAAACCAGCTATACATATGTAAATTTTCTTAACTATCCTTTCTGAAATATCAGAAGAATAAAATTTGGTGGATCAGAGTAGGAACTCTAACAATAGTTCATTTATTTGTCGGGGCTTTTTTTCTATAAGATGAGAAAAAGGTTCCCAAAAGAAGTACATTTTCTACTTAAACATGGTCTCTTTAAATGTTAAAATGAGGGCACCTGGGTGGCTCAGATGGTTAAGCGTCTGCCTTCGGCTCAGGTCATGATCTCAGGGTCCTGGGATCGAGTCCCGCATCAGGCTCCCTGCTCCTTGGGAGCCTGCTTCTCCCTCTGCCTCTCTCTCTCTCTCTCTCTCTCTCTGTCTGTCATGAATAAATAAATAAAATCTTTAAAAAAATGTCAAAATGAAATTAGGCTTCTGGACAGAATGAACTAGCACTGGATTTGCATTGCAATCGTAGGCTTCTACAAAAATAGATTAAGTAAATGAGTGAACAGTTGTATACATTGGTCAATGCGAGGCACAGGGCAGTTATCTCTGAGAGAACTGGGGAACAAATATGGTTTTCCTTCTTTCAAAGAGAGAACCCAAGCTGAGCGGGGTGCTCACATTAAATTGAGAAGACAGAGTTGAGAACTTGGGGAACCTACAGAAGCTGCAGCTTCTAGGTAGAGTACTAGAAAGGAGGAAGCCACATCAAGAAAAAACTCTCAATATTGAATCCCTTGGGTCTTGAGATGCTAAAGTACATATGGGTTGGTTGAGACTCCACAAGACTAGGCAAAGAACACGTAGTTATAAAAGGAACAATTTCTGGAGCTCATCAAGACCTGGAAGATATTTGAATTCTGATCAGAGAGAATCCAGAGACTGACAGAATGCAAGGTTTGTTTAATATTCAAAAAGTAATCAACAGATTTCTTATATTAACAGAATAAAGGAGAAAAATCATGATTATGTCAATAGATACAGGACAAGCATTTCATCAGAATTCGACACCCACTCATAAGCAACTTCTTCAACCTGATGAAAAACATCTACAAAAAACATACAGCTAATATCATACTTAATGATAAAAGTAAAAATGTTTTTCTTCTAAGACCAGAAACAAGATGAAATATTCATTCTAACAACTTCTATTCAACATTGTACTAAAAGTTCTAAGAAAAAGGTACTGAGTTGTTTTAGTCAAACTAGGGTATGGGTAGGGAAAGGAAATAAGATCTATACAGATTGGTAAGGAACAAGCATATTTGCAGTTATTTACATAGAATATCACAAGGAAACTCAAATAGAGCTACAAGAGCTAATGAGTGAATTTAGCTGTATATCTATAAAACAGCAACAAACAATTGGAAAATAGGGGGCCTGGGTGGCTCCGTCGGTTAAGCATCTGCCTTTGGCTCAGGTCATGATTCCAGGGTCCTGGGATGGAGCCCCGCATTGAGCTCCCTGCTCACCGGGGAGCCTGCTTCTCCTGCTCCCTCTGCTGCCCATCCCCCGCTTGTGCTCTCTCGCTCTCTCTGTCAAATAAATAAATAAAATCTTAAAAAAAAATTGGAAAACAGTTTTATAAAAATGCCAATTATAATAGCATCAAAAAAGTAAAAAAAGTAGGAACTTGTTTAACAAAATATATTAAGATAAAACACTGAAAATTATAAAGCATTGCTGAGAGACTAAATACCTAAACAAATTCAGAGATATTCTATTTTATGAATTGAAATTTTTAATATTAAAATGTCAAATATCTCCAAACTGACCTATACATTTAATGCAATTTTAATGAAAATCCTAGTAGTTTTATTTTCTTGTAGAAATTAATAAGCTGGTCTTATGGTTTATGTGGAAATACAAAGTACCTAGGATGGCTAAAATGGAGGAACAAGGTAGGAAGATATTTGCCTAATTTCCAAACTTACTGTAAAGCTACAGTAATCAGGACTGCATACTGGCACAAGGATATACATGCAGAGATCAGTGAAACAGAGTCCAGAAATAGACCCATGTAAATATGCTTAATTCCTTTTTTACAAACACAGCAAGGTAATTTAATGGAGGAAAATAGTCTTTTCATCAGGTAGTGCTGGCAAAATTAGCAATCTGTAAGAAAAAATAAAAAGTCTTGACTCTTAACAGACACAAAATCTTGAAATGGTTCATATACCTACATACAATATTAAATCTTTAAAATATATTGAAAAACAATATAAGAGAAAATCTTCATGGCTTTGGAGTAGACAGATTTTTAGGCATGATAAAAAGAAAATAAAAGTTCAAGAAAGACGAAATTGATGAATTAAACTTAATCACAAAAAGTGCCTTTCTTCTTTAAGGACAGTTTTATAAAAATGAAAAGGCAATTCTTAGACTTAGATAAAATATTCAACTAAATATACCTGAGAAAAGACTTATAGCCAGGGTATATTAAGTCCTTCTACAACTCAGTCTCAATTTAAAAACCAAATTACAAATGTGCAAAATGTTTGAAAAAATTACAAAGATGATGTACAACTGACCAATAAGCAAATTAGGGTATGCTCAATATAATCAGTCATTAAGGAAATGCAAATTAAAACTACAACTAGATATAAACCTATTATAATAGCTAAATTTAATTAATGGGCAATACTAAGATTTGGCCAGGATGTGGATGGATCAGCTAAAACTTTCATACATCACCAGTGTGAATGTAAAATGCTATTTTGTAAAGCAAGTTATTTTGTAAAGTTAAATATACATTTAAGTATGATCCAGCAATATCATGTCTTGGTATTTAGCCAAGAGAAATGAAAGCATAAAAATAAATAAATAAATAAATAAATAAATAAATAAATAAATAAATAAGAAATGAAAGCATATATTGACAGACAGACTTCTATATGAATATTCAAAGCAGCTTTATTCATAATAGTCTCAAATTGGAAACAACCTAAACACACATCAATAGGTGATTATATAGACAAATAACGGTACCTCCATTCAATAGAATACTACTCAGAAAGAGATAACCTTTATAAGAATAAATCTGAAATTATCAAGCAAGCAAACTAATACATAGTGACAGAAAACAGATAATTGCCTGAAGTTGTTTGACTACAAAGGGACACAAGGTAATTTGGGGGATAATGGAAATATTTATGTCTTGATAACAATGATGGTTACTTGAGGATATACTTCTATCAGAGCTCACCAAAGTTTGTACAAAAAAATATATTTTATATAAAGTATAACTCAAGTTGATTTTAAAAGTTAATAGAAAAAGGGGGTGCCAGGGTGGCTCACTCAGTTAAGCATCTGACTTCCACTCAGGTCATGATCTCAGGGTCCTGGTTTAGGAGCCCCACCTCTGTGCTCAGCTGGAGTCTACCTGTCCCTCTCCCTCTCCCTTTGCTCATCTCTCTGCCCCCACCCCCACTTATGCTCTCTCTGTCTCTCAAATAAATAAAATCTTTTAAAAAATGTTAATAGAAAAAGAATCCAATTCCACCTAAATTTTTTCAGTTGCTGAACTTTTTACACCATAACTTCTCATGGAGCATAGATAAAAATCAGAATGTGATAATGGTTTTCATCACAAACTGTATGACTGGATTTTAACATAAATGGTATATCAAAAATCACAAACCTCAGACCCTGGCAAAATGCAGCTTACACTTAATTTGGCTATATAAGCAATTCACAATTTGCCTCTTGTTTGTTTATAACTGGTATTGTTTAATATTTGTTTTTAAGAGCAAAAAGCCACAGAAAAATGTGAATACTGTAAATGAAAAGTAAATCCATCCAATTAGTAGTATAATTACTAGGAGCCAGAAGAGTCGCTGAGCACTGAAAGGACAAAAAGGCTGATAGAACTTGATCCCATCTAATCTATGAAAGGATTGTCGTGTCTTAGCAAATTATAAAATATGCCCACATATATGGGTGGAGAAAGTGATATTCCAAATAAAAATAAAAATAATAGGCACTGGGGATAGAGATGTGAGGTGAATTTTGTTTTCAGTTGAATAAATTATTATACAAAAATTAATACATATTATAAATTATTAGCTATTTGTGTGAACTTATACTCTAAATATATTTGTATGCAGGAATCAAATGATTGTTTCACAGCCTTAACTAAATGAATTTATTTTATCTAGAAACCAAAATTATATTTCAAAGTCTAAGTTTGATGATGAAATTGTGAGTGCATCTCCTAGAGGAGAACACAGGTAGTAACCATCTTGACATTGGCTGTAGCAACTTCTTACTAGAAATGTCTCCTGAGGCAAGGGAAACATGCAAAAATAAACTATTGGGACTTCATCAAAATAAAAAGCTTCTGCACAGAGAAGGAAACAATCAACAAAACTAAAAGAAGGCAATCTACAGAGTGGGAGAAGGTATTTACAAATGACATATCCAATAAAGTGTTAGTATCCAAAATATATAAAGAACTTATACAATTCAACACCCAAAAAACAAATAATCCAGTTAAAAAATGAACAGAAGACATGAATAGACATTTTTCAAAGAAGACATACAGATAGCCAATAGACATGTGAAAAGTTCAACACCACTGATCATCAGGGAAATACAAATCAAAACTACAATGATATATCACTTCACACCTGTCAGAATGGCTAAAATCAACAACACAGGGAACAACTTCTTATTGAAAATATAGACCAGAGTGTATGACAACCATAGTCAATGGTCATTGATGTCAATATTTATTGAGTGCCTGATAACTTACAAATTTTTATTTTAAATGAAGATTTTAAATAGAAAATGGCATGGCCAGAAGTGGGTTTTATTTTTTAAAAGAATTTATTTTTAGAAAAGTTTTATATTTGCAGAAAAAAAAATACGAAGGTAATATAAATGGTTCCTATCTATGCCATACCCAATTTCCTCTATTATTGACATTTTACATTAGCATGGTACATTCATTATAATTAATGAGCCAACATTGATACATTATTAACAAAATTCATTCCTTATTCAGATGTCTTTTGTTTTTACTAATGTCCTTTTTCTGTTTCAGGACCCCATTCAGGCATCCATATTATATTTAGTTTTCATGTCTCCTTAGGCTACTTTAGGCTGTAATATTTTACACAAATTTCCTTGTTTTTTCATGATTTTGACAGTTTGGAGAATTAATGGTCAGGAATTTTGTAGGGTCATTTGTAGGATGACCCTCTACTGGAATTTTCTAATATTATTCTCATGATTAGGCTGGGTTTGGGGGAGGGAGAGAGGAGGGTCACAGAAGCAAAGTGCCATTTTCATCACTTTATATCAAGAGAATATTCTATCAACATGATTTATAACTATTGATGTTGACCTTGATCACCTGGACAAGGTGATATTTGCCAGGTTTCTCCACTTCAAAGTTACTCATCCCCACTTCCCATACTGTACTCTTAGATGGAAGTCACTAAGCATCCCCCACACTTAAGAAGTGAGGAGTTAGGCTCCCCCTCTTTTAGGTGGAGTATCCATATAAATTATTTGTAATTCTTTTGCACTGAAAATTTGTCTATTTGGAACACTGATAAAGACTCTTCCTGTCTTTATGTAGGTTCTAAATTATATCATTTTATTTTTCTCTGAAGAACTTTAGTATTTTTTTTCAGGGAAAGCCTGCTATCAATAAATCCCATCAGTTTTGGTTTGTCTGAGAAAGTATTTCTTCTTTTACTTTTGATGGAAGATGTCATTAGACATAGAATAATAGGTAAGCAATTTTTTATCCTTTTCAATACTTTAAATATTTTATTCAAGCATTTTCTTCCTTGTGTGGTTTCCGACTATAAGTCCAGTGTAATTCTGATTTTTGTTCCTCTACAGGTAATGGGATTTTTTTCCCTCTGACTTCTTTCAAGATTTTTCTCTGTATCTTTGTTTTTTTTCAGTTTGAATGTGATATGCCTAGGAAAAAGTGTTTTTTGTTTGTTTAATTGGTTGGTTGGTTAGTTGGTTTTGTTTTTTATTTATTCTGCTTGGTGTTCTCTAAGATTCCTGGATCTATTTATTCTGTCTGTTATTATTTTTGGAAAATTTCTGGCCATTAATATTTCAGATATTTCTTCTGCTCTGTTCTCTTTTTCTGCATCTGATATTGCTATTACACATATTGAAATTGTCCCACAGTTCTTGATATTCTATTTTCTTTACATTTCAAAGTAATGGTAATAATAGAATAACTTTTGAAAAATATCTCCAAAAATTAAAAGTTGGCATAAGTAATTCAGTGTGTCTTTTTTTCTTTTTTAAGATTTTATTTATTTATTTGACAGAGAGACACAGCGAGAGAGGTAACACAAGCAGGGGGAGTGGGAGAGGGAGAAGCAGGCTCCCGGCTGAGCAGGGAGCCCAATGTGGGGCTCAATCCTAGGACCCTGGGATCATGACCTGAGCCGAAGGCAGACGCTTAACGACTGAGCCACCCAGGTGCCCCTCAGTGTGTCTTTAAGAAAATATAAAATAATATATCCAAATATGTTTGTAGGATGAATTGCCACAATGACAGTGGGAATAAAGTAACAAAAACAACAAAAATAATGAATCCATTTTTATGATTGCCTGCAAAGACATATGTCTACAAAAGATAATGACACTTACTTTTTTGAGATAAAATATGTTGGTAAGTTTCCACTTTTATAAGTTCATTCCTTCATTCAGTAAAATCCGATAGAGCATGTACTAAAGTGTAGGGAATTTGCTCAGGCTAAGGATAAAAACATAAAAACTCATCCCTTCCTCCAACTTTGAAGAACTCAAATTTTAAAAAGAGACAGACATTAAAAAAGAAAGCTAATAAAAATTTGAAAATTAAATCATGTATCTATTCTAGAACATAGAAGAAAAACCACATAATTGTTGCTAGGGAATTCAGAGACAAGTTAGCAGAAAAGACAGCTATTGAGTTTCTTGAAGAATGGATCCGAATTTTGCTACATGGACAAGGATAGGATATAAGACTTGCTAAGAACAAGTAAGAAAGCCCAGTACAATTATGAACTATAAGTTGTATAGGATTTCTGAATTGTAGAATGTAAGAAGGGAAGTTATAAAAAGTGAATCAGAAGTGTAAACAGGGACCAATTCATGCAGGGCTTTCTACACAGTGTTCCAAGGAAATTCAACATGACTGTTACTGAATACATTTCTGGAAAATCAACATAACTGTTCTGAATACATTTCTGGACTGTTCTGAATACATTTCTCCAGTGGTATGGTTCCAGTATAATTACTTTTGTAAGAGGACTAAAGTTTCTCTTCAACTTGAAGAAAGAAAGAGGCATGAAAATTTTGATGTACTAAAAAAGCTAGTTGTCAAACAAAAGATAATAATCAGTAGAACATAATGTCTATCTCTCAAATAAAACTTTGGGAAGTTTTAGGGAACTCTAAGTATCCTGACTTCAAAACACCTCCAAAACATTTTCCACTCAGTCTTCTTTGCTTCAGAACACAGTCTTTACCTGAAAAAGGCATTCCCTTCATTGTAGAGGAAATTACCACTTTCCTTCACACCCACCAAAGGCGCAGCCCTACAGAATTTGTGGAGCAAGAAAGCATGCTTCCAAATAGTAAGATAAATGAATACCAGAGGGGAGTTATTAAGCCTACCAATATACTACAGACAACAACCTCAGTGAAGTCTGAGAAGCTGAACTATCAAGTAAAAAAGTATTTATATTAAATCACATGATCTCTAGAATTTCTTGCAAGAGATTGATTGAATTAATTTATTGACCAAAAAAGTAATTCAGAGAATCTCCTTTAACACTATTAAAATGGCAGTATTTTTAAGCAAATTAATTTTTGTAATTATCCGAATACATTTCTAAGAAAACTGCCTGCAAGATAAAACTTTTACAACTAATTCCTTTCAAAGAAACTTTTTTCTGTATCTAAAATTTAATCTAATGAACAAATATCCTCCTATTATCCATGCTTAATCATTCATGCATCTGAATATGGAAAATATGCTTTGATATTTTAATGATAAAATCAAATGTATGAAGCATGCAAAGCAGATTGGGTTGAACCATTTTATTGCATACGGATGTTTTGGTACCAATTTGGAGGTATTTCTTTTTGTAGTACCTAGCAATATAGTTTTATAGTTTATTGCTGAACATTCCATTAAATCATAAAATAATAATAATTCAATTAAGTCATCAAAGAATATATTGTGATAATTTAAACTATGTTTTAACAGTCTCATTAATATAATTAGTCTTAGATAACAAAGATGATTGGGCCCCAGTAAGAAATGAGATTTAATTGGCTCATTTCCATAGCTGGAGCTATCCAATTTAACTTATAATTTTTCTCTTTTAAAAGCACAGTTGTTTCATTTTCACAGAATAAGCCTTCTGAATTAGATATGAGAAGTAGAATAATGGTGAAACTTAAGCATTGGTTTCCATTTATCCCTTAGATCAAACCCAGTGGACCCGCTCCTTTATTTTAATTACTGAACCATGCATGTAATACACATTTTGCCTGTGGCATTCCTAGACAATTCAGCTCTGTCTACATTTGGGGTTTTAGTCTTTAAAAAAAAAATTCCTCCTCATATGGATATTAAATTAATAAAATCAGGTCATAGCTTTCTAAAACTGTGATATTTTGAACTTAATTTCTAAAATGCAATATTGGTTCTGCTAGCTCTGGTAATTTAGGATTTATGTGTGTAGCTTTCTGATTGCTGAAGTTAAGACAAAACCCTTTTAGAAGCTGCCTGGTCAGATTCAACATCACTGAAGTTTTTAGCGATGCTCTCTGAAATGAAATGTTGAGCCAATTCACTCAGAAGAGTAGTAAGGGACCCAGTAAGTGGTTTACTGAGGGTGCTTCATCTATAAACATTCAAAGAGACCTGTAGAAGGTGACTTAAGATGTATGAGAGCATCACATTAAAAAGTATCACTCAGACCCCAGCACTAGATTTGTGCTAAGGAATATGTCGTTATCTATATATACCAAACAAAGTGGTAAATTTGGGACCAAAAATTGCATACATCCTTCCTATTTTCTAAGTGAAGTTACAATGTTTTCTTAAATACTACCTCTGGGAACCAAGTTAAAATATCAGGTAGTTTCACCTTCTTAACACTGTTTTAATATACCCTGCCGAAACTTCCACTTTTATAAAAGCTTCAAAACTTGAGAAATAGTAATACTAATACAAAAAATGTTTATTGAACTCTTGCTATGTTCCAGGAAATGTTTTAAATATCCTAGTTATCAAATGTAATCTTAAAAACAAGCTTAAATGATGGTTAATGACTCACTTATGGAGACCTACTTATGACTATGTTTCCTAGTTAGAGTTTTCTCCCTCCATATATGTCATTATATTCATAACACTTTGCCTTTATCAGTGGTTTTATTTCCCTTACCCTTATATTTTAAATACAGTGTGGATAGGTACATTGTCTGTTCTAGTCATCATGTATGCCCAGCTCATAACACAAATATCATAATAGATATTTAAAAGCATTTATTGGGTTGTAGAATGAAGGGAGGTTTGAGTTAGCAGTTAGAAAATTAGTACATTCTTCTTCAAGAACTCTAAGTTAAAGAAAATAAATCGATGGTATAAATGAATCCTGTTGTGACCCTTTAAAATGTGTGCAATTTGAATAATTTTAAAGAATAAAAACAAGAAAATCATTGTTAAAATGTCTCAATTTCAGTAAAATATCTGAACAATGAAGATTTAGTGACTTTCAAGCTCCCTTCTTTGGCCAGATGTTTAAAAATAAATACAAGAGTATATTTGAATGAATTAACACACTAATCATCTCCTTCAGTGGGGTTACACAAGGCTTATTTCTGCCTACAAGTGAAACCAGTATGTCTTAAAAACTTAAAGCTAAAATATTCTCTGATCTTGTGTCAAGTGGTGGTTCAGATCGCTAAAGTCTGTTATGCCAATCAGCGTGTATGAACATGGGTTTCAGCTCTGGAGTGTGCCATATTGAATACTCTACCACCTGACTGGGCGTTGTATAAACCTTTATTATCTCTACTCTATCCTGCTCCTCTTCCTGCTCTTCATTCTTGATTGGTTACATTCCCTGCAGCAACAAGGGAACAAAGCACTTGCTTCACTGGATCTTTTCCATCTCTGGTTCCTGTTTTCTGCTTTCATCATTTCCAGCTGTTTCCTAATATTTTTCCTGTATGTATGAAAAAAGACCAAACCCTAAGAGGTATACAAAATAATTCAAGAGATATTCCTCTGAATTTAAAAAGCCAGATGTTCAAAGAAACCCTTCTGTAGGGAGGTGTGTTAAATAGTCTTTCATGTGTATAGGTTGATATTATAGCTTCAGATAACAGTAAATGCAACTTAGCTTATTGCTCAACAAAGTGAAATCAAAATTTTCAATTCTGCCCATTTAACTTAGAGATACAACAAATAAAATTTTGTTAAAAACAAATTATTTAATTTAAAAGCATGTTAGCTTATAGACATTATTAAGCTAACAACCCATTTCATAGTCAGAAATCTATTTCTGAATAATTAAAGGGGATACTGTTATTTATATGATTAATGGTTAATTAGATTATTTGAATTTTTAACACTATAGAAAATTAATATTGTTGCTTATAAGGTCCAGAATTAATTTCCCTTTTTATTTAAGAAGGTTCTTCTCTCCCAATTTCCTAATGGACTGCTGGGTTTGTGAATGAGTCAATTTCAACATTTGATCCCTAGAAGTCCTACTGATATCAAAATGTGTGCACATATCTTATAATCTTAATTTTGAAGTATGTGTTAATGTGTAATAATGACAGATACTTATATAGCATGGATTAGGTGCTTACTATTGTAAGTAGCTTTTAAATATTAACTCCTTTGACCTTTTTAATAACCCTATATAATATGTACAATTTTATTATCATTTATAGATGAGAAAACAAATTATATAGAGAGGTTATATAATTTGAGGCCACTCGACTAGTAAGAGTAGAGCCAAGATTCAAACCAAAGATTGTAGTTCAAGGCAGTATGCACTCAATCAGTACTCCCTAATACAGCTCTACATAAATGGCATGAATCTGGAACATGAGAGTTTTTAAAGTTTATTTCAGTTGGGTCAAAATATATTAGGCATCAAGGGGGCCTTCTTTTTAAATGTTTGCATTCTCTCACAAGCTAAACACTCATCCATAACAACTGTTTCTAACATCTGACTCTTGATGTCAGCTCAGGTCTTGTTCTCAGAGTCGTGTGTTCAAGCCCCAGGTTGGGCTCCACGCTTGGCATGGAGTCTACTATATAATCAATCAATCAATCAATCAATCAATAGTAAATCTTATGTAAAAAAGGGGGGCACCTGGGTAGCTTACTTGGTTAGGAATAACAACTGTTTCTTTCAACTGAAAAACATTTATTGGTGTGCCTTTAAAGAAAACTATTTCTAAACCTTCGGGAAATTGTACAATACTTGTTTTTAGAGTCAATGTTTTTGCTTATAGAAAATGCTTGTAGGAAATTATTCAGTGCTTGCCCTTGAGTCATTTTTTTTCCTAAAGCATAAACTAAAATGGAGTAAATATTGAAATATTGCCTAAAGTTTTAGGTAAATAATTTCTTAATATTATACTGTACTTTGAATGTATTGAATGATGACAAGTATATCAATAATAGAAGTAAGGATAAAAATAATTCTCAAATAGAGATATACCATTTCTGTTTTATACTGCTGCATAACATATCATCAAAAACCTAGTGACTTTAAATGACAAAATTCTTTATTTCTCATGTTTTGGTGTGTTGACTGGATTCACATGGTATCTAATGGAGTGTAAGATAGCCAAAAAGCTAAATGTGGCCTTACTCACAAGGTTGGCAGTTGGGCCTGACCTCCAGGTGGGAGATCAGCCAGGATCATTGATCAGTTGCCTTAGTCCTTCTGCACGTGGGCCTCTCTACATAATTTCCTGGACTTCCTCACATCATAATGGTTTAGTTTCAAGAAGGAGCATTTCAAGTATACAAACACCAACAAGTAAGCTCTTATCCAGCCTTCACATTTCATCAGGCTTGTTCATATTTCCTGGCCATAGCTAGTCACATGGCCAAACCCAGAATCAACATGGCTGGGGACTACAAATGGGCATGAATAGAGTGGGGGTATGGTTCCTTGAGTGCCATCAAACAAACAACCACCATTCAATAAAAAGGTAATATTAGCCCTTACCTAATTTGCTATCTCTGCTTTAAACAATGGGAAGTAGAACTGAAAATCTAGCCCCTACCATCCTTGCAGACTCAAAGCCAGCATTATATAGACAGCCTCAGCATGACAATGGTGTAGCAGTATTATTTTCTCAATGAATGCCTTGCATATTGTATTTTAGAAATGAATATAGACCCCCCCATCCATTGTTTGAGTTGACTAGAATCTTGTCTTTACTCTCTTTTCTGATATTTTATCAAATTATCTTAAAATTCATTCCCTTTCTTAGATTCAAGCTTTTTTTCTGAAAACTAAGTCTGCTTATCTAGCTGCTGACCTCTGTTAGAAAAGTATCACAAACATAGGAAATTTGCTTTAGTGGAATTCTAGCAAAAATTCAGTTATATGCTTATGTGATTATTCAGTTCTGGAGGATCCCATTGTCTAATGAGGGATCTGACAAGTTACAATAATTTTTTAAAACAAATATTAATATTTGTGTGTTTCTTAGGTGCTGTACCTTGCCAAACTGGCTACACTTTCAGTGTCCATCTAAGCACATCAGTATAAATCTCCAAAAACTTACATTTCTCTGGTCATTTATTTTATTGCTACATCACAGCTCCTACCTATCCCCTCCTTATTTTGATCAGTTTTGACAAATTTATGCATTCATCTAACCATGTCCCCAACATGATTGAGGATACTTCCATAAACCCCACAAGTTCTCTTACATTCTTTGCAAGTTATTCCTCACCTATCACTTTCTCAGACAACCATCTGTCTGATTTCTATCCACTATGCACTAGACACAGTGGTATGTTGACTTAAAAACCATCTCAAACAACAACAACTCTATTTCATAAAGCTTGCCAATTTTGATAGTGTAAATTCTCCTACCATGGCACCATGGCTGATTTTAAGCTACCAAGGTAACATCACTGAATGTAGAATTGGGAAGAAATTTGCAATAGCACACCATTATACAGTATTATATTATTTCTGCCTTTCAAATGCAGTATGAATATATAAATGCAGCATAGATAAGAAGTGATAAGTTTTGAGTATTTATTATATATTACTTAATTATAAGTTTATGTAATTAAATTATAATAGTTGCTTTGTTCAGCTGGCTCACAGAAATCCTGAAAATTTTACAGCTGATACGAGCCAGCTCCAACACAACACTAACAAGATTTGCCTATTCTGTGAAATGAATGCCATATCAGTAGAATTATTCTGTATGTCCTCTTTTTGTTTCTTCGCACAAATAATGTGTCTGAGATTCATGCATGTTATTGCATGCATCAGTAGTTTATTGTCTTTTATTGTCAAATGGTATTCCATTCTAGAATAGAAAACAATTTTTTTAGCCATTTACCTCTTGATAGATATTTGTATTACTTTCCGGTTTGGCTTTTACTAATAAAGCTATAAACATTTGTGTAGACTTATACTTTTATTTCTCTCAGATAAAATCTTAGACATGTGCTTGCTGGGTCATAGGGTAAGACTATGTTTAGCTTTGTAAGAAACTGCCAAAATATCTTCAAGTAGTTTTATAATTTTACTGTCCCACCAGCAATGTATGAGAGTTTAAGTTGAATCACATCCTTGCAACACTTGGGTTTCCAAACTTTGTATTTTTTTTTTTCATTCTAGTGGGTATGTAGTAGTATTTTATTGTGGCTTTATTTTTTTTTAAGATTTTATTTATTTATTTAACAGAGAGGGAGAGACAGCGAGAGAGGGAAAACAAGCAGGGGGAGTGGGAGAAGGAGAAGCAGGCTTCCTGCAGAGCAGGGAGCCCGATGTTGGGCTCCATCCCAGGACCCTGGGATCATGACCTGAGCCAAAGGTGGATGCTTAACGACTGAGCCACCCAGGCACCCCTTTATTGTGGCTTTAATTGGATTTACGCTAATAAATAATTGGTACAAAATTTGTTCCTAAAGTGATCAATGCCTCCATCTTGGACCTGAAAGGCATTCATGGCAGTCTCAACTCATTGTCTCAAGTTGTTATGGCTGATAGAATTGAGAGAATTGCCCCAGATTTCCTTCTTGCAGGCCAAGGTAGAGTTTTTGCAATCACTAATATATCTTGCTATATCTTGGGCTTTAATGCATGGGCCAAGTGAAGAAGGTAATACAGAAATGTAGGGAGAAAGCCACCTGGTATTCTAAGGTAGACATTGATGATTTATGCTTTTGCTGGTTGTATCCTGGACTCTGGGTTTCAAAGTTGAACTCAGTGCTTCATATTGGTCTCATCCTGCTGTGCACCTACTAGATAAAGCATGAATTAAATGCTAGACTTGGCCCCATCCTCTTTTGGTCACATAAATCATCAGAAAATTCACCAGAAGCCAAGGTGACAGAGGACCAAGAGTGGATATAGTTGAGAAAACAGTTATCAGGGTCTCCTGCTGTTCTACATACATCTTGCAAGTAGAGACACTGACTGCCCTTTGTCCTAGGCTATTTTTACAGGGTTATTTGTATTGCAAAAGCTTTGGAAAATAAAGATAATATCTTCTTTTGAAGATAATATCTATCTTGCAAAAGATAGACATTCTTACACACTTAGTACAATAGTAATAAAATGTTTCCTTCTGAAGTGAAGTAGCTACAAGCTTATTGCTGATTATAAAAGATTTGTGTTCTCTAAGCTTAGGGTTCTCCTATAACACAATCTACTGCATGTCCAGTTGTCAGCTGGGCCTCTTCATGGTGCTCTGTAGGAACTGGGACTCAGAACGAATGCAAAAATGTGCTAATGTTTTGGCTACTGTTCTTGTTGTGATTAATAAACTATCCTTCACCTCTGACCCATGAAACTGTGGCAGGCTAACATAACCTTGTAAGAAGGGTAAAATCTCAGACCTTTGCAGTTCTTAACAGTGTCTGTGTCCAGCAAAATCCAAGTAGAAAAATGGTCATAGCTGTGTTATTTATTAACAACCAAACTCTGGAAACAAAGTGTCTATTAAAAGGATAATCAATTTTAAAAAATTGTTATGGTATATCTGTACAAGGAATACCATACAGCTATAACTGCATGGCTACAAAAATTAAAGAAGTGACAAAGCCAACAACATGGATGAATCTCAAGTAAAATATGTTGTATGATAGAAGGCACACACAAAATGATACATACAATATAATTTCATTTATGTAACATACAAGAATGAGTAAAATTCATCAATAGTGACAGATGTCAGGATAATGGTTATGAAGGGGGGTTAGGTATTAATTGAGAAGGAGCATGAGGCAAGATTCTGGAGGAGCAGGGAGTGTTCTGGGATATACCTTCATATATATGTGAATATACATATGGAAAAATGCATTGTCAGTGATTAAGAATAGTATATTCTTGTTATTTTACTGTTACATCTTAATGAAAACAGTTTTTAAATTATTTAAACTTTAAAGTAACTTTTCTTAATAAACTATGGCCTGCAATATTGAGGAAATTGTAATATTGAGGAATAATTAATATTCTAAGAAACTTGAGAGAAGTTATTTTGCTGAATTAAACATGGTATCTCTTGTCTGATAATATCCCTGATTATACTTTATCAAGAAAGAAAGAAAGAAAGAAAGAAAGAAAGAAAGAAAGAAAGAAAG
>NW_023270314.1:18501729-18590661 GCF_011800145.1 Mirounga leonina | reverse complement strand
GAAGGAAGGAAGGAAGGAAGGAAGGAAGGAAGGAAGGAAGGAAGGAAAAAAGGAATTCCAAGTAATAGTTTACCTAAGACTTTATTTGCAAATGATTTAAGTTAGTTTAGATAAAAAAAAATGTTTTATAGAGCAAATGTAATATCAAATTTCTTTTTTTTTTAATTTTATTATGTTATGTTAGTCACCATACAATGCATCATTAGTTTTTGATGTGGTGATCCATGATCCATTGTTTTCGTATAACACCCAGTGCTCCATGCAGTACGTGCCCTCCTTAATACCCATCACCGGGCTAACCAATCCTCCCTCCCCCCGCCCTCTAAAACCCTGTTTATTTCTTAGGTCCATAGTCTCTCATAGTTCATCTCTCCCTCCAATTCCCCCTGCCCATTTTTCCCTTCCTTCTCTTAATGTCCTCCATGTTATTCCTTATGTTCCACAAATAAGTAAAACCATATTACTCAGCCATCAGAAAAGATGAATACCCAACTTTTACCTCAACATGGATGGGACTGGAGGAGATTATGCTAAGTGAAATAAGTCAAGCAAAGAAAGTCAATTATAATATCAAATTTCTAAGATATTTATGTGGATCTCTTCTCCTTAATTATCTATTACTTATTTAATTGCTTATATTAATTATTGCAGGTAAAGTTATTTTAGCTTAGTTTCAAAAATAATTTTATTATCAAAGCCTAGACTCAGTGTGTATTATTTTTGAAGTGTCCCTTATGTGTCAGCTTTTTATTGATCAAAAGAGAGATGCTATCAGGCTCCCTGCTCAGCAAGGAGCCTGCTTCTCCCTCTGACCTTCCCCCCTCTCATGTACTCTCTCTCATTCTCGCTCTCTCAAATGAATAAATAAATCTTAAAAAAAAAGAGAGAGATGCTATACTCAGATATAGGTTTCTTTTATATATAGAGAGAGATTTATTTATTTGAGAGAGAGCACATGCATGCAGGTGGGGCAGAGGGAGAAAGAGAAAGAGACAGAATCTTTTAGCAGACTCCTGGCTGAGCATGGAACGACTCCTGGCTGAGCACGGAATGGAGCCTGACCCCAGGACCCTGAGATCATGACCTGAGATGAAATCAAGGGCAGGCTGCTTCACCGACTGAGCCACTCAGGTACCCCAAGATCTAGGTTTCTGACACTACTTTCCAATAAAAGGAGCCCAGGGCTCCTTGGTGAAATGGCTGATTCTAGGACTGGAGTGAAGGATGTAGAAGATGAGCCTGAGTACCTTTTAGTTCCAGAAAATAAGGAAGTGTTCAACAGGGGGGGAAAAAAAAAGATCCACAGGGATAGATGTATTAGTCTGCTAGGGCTGCCATAACAAAATACCAGATGGGTGTTTTAAACAACAGAAACTTATTTTCTCACAGATCTGGAGGCCCAAAGTCAAAGATCAAAGTTCTATTTGATTTGGTTTCTAGTGAGACCTCTCTCCCTGGCTTATAAACAGCCAACTTAATTACTGTATCCTCACATGGTCTTTTCTCTGTATGCATGTGGGAAAGAGAGGGAGACAAAGAAAGACAGAATGCTTTCTGATATCTCTTCCTCTTTTTATAAAGACAACTATTCCATTAGATTAGGGTTTTGACATATGAATTTTGGGGAGGCACAATTCAGTCCATAACAATGGGTATATATCAAAGGGACACAGATCAGCAGAAAGGGCTCCTAAAGCTAAAAGGTGGAACAAATTGAGCAACAAAACAGATCAATATCAATGAATCCCTATGTTGCAAATATATGAGTGAGTTAACAAATAAGTAGATAAGGAGTATACAATACTCTACATAAATGCTCTGTCCTCAAGGAGTGTAACTCCCCACTCCTGAAGTGTAGGCTATGCATGTGACTTCCTCCCAAAGATTACGGCTTGGGAGAGGGAAGTGATAATGTTATAGTGGAGCAAACTGACAAACACTAATTCAGCCAGATGTACAAGGTCAAATCAATAAGGATAAGTCATACTGATATGTTCTTTTGATATGATCTGATGAAAATTGTAGTTTATCTCTGTGATCTTCCTCCTCCTCCCCAAAACATGGAACCCTAGTTTAATCATGAGTTAAACATAGACAAATTCCAATAGAGGGACATTCTACAAAACACGTAACCAGTACACCTCAGACTGTCAAGGTCATTATAAACAAGGAAAGTCTGAGAAACTATCACAGCCAAGAGAGCCTAAGAAAACAGGACAACTAAATGTTTATGGTGTCCTGGGTGATATTCCAGAACAACAACAACAACAAAAAATGTATTAGGGAAAAACTAAAGATACCTCAACAAAATATGGACTTTATTTAATTAGTAATAATGTATCAGTTTATTGGCTCAATTATGACAAACATAACACAATAATTATCAGGGAAACCGTATATGGGCATGGGTGGGAACTCTCTATACTATCTTCACTTTTCTATAAATCTAAAACTATTAAAAATAAAAGATTTATTTAAATTTTAAAAAATTGCTACATATCCTCAGAGAGAGAGATTAGCTGACTTCTAAGGTACATGACTACTACCAGTTTTAAATGTTTTCCAATTTTCCCTATTTTTTGCAATTATGTTTTTTTATCTCCTACATTTTCTATTAGTCTTTAATCATATTTTTTCAAGGCCCTTTAGGAACATAATCAGTATCTAATTAATTTACATGTAGTGGTAAGTCATCCATGGGTCATTTTCTCTTAGCAACTCTTCATTATTGATGTTTATGTCTAAGAATGATTAGTTGCTTAAGACTAGGCAGGCCGAGTGCAGGTATATATTCCTTTCAATGGAAATCAGATTAAAATTTTATTTCCAGGGGTGCCTGGGTGGCTCAGTCACACTACTTTATATTGTGCTTGCAGACAATATTTACTATAAAGAAAAGAAATCAACTGGCTCCATAATAGACCTCAGGATTATACTATAACAAGAACCAGTGTTCTAGGTACATGTTATAGAATTATTATATTAAATGATTAATGTCTCTTGCTAAAAAGTGAAATAAAAATGACTTGATATTTAATGTCTCATAAGCAAAATATTATTCCAGCAAACAAGAAAATTAGATCTTGACCATAATACCTTATAAATTGAGAGCATTTTTTTTTACTAAGCTTTCAAATTACTGTTGCTTAATTAAAAAAAAACTCATATAAATCTGGCTTCAAATTATCAAATTTGCAGAATGGCAGATACCAGCCAGTTGTCATTTACCAATTTTGTCAAATATGCACATTACTAAAGAGTTTATAATTTATTCCATTGGCCTATAAGAAATGGATATCTCAGTGAAGAAGATGGAGAAATGGAGAAACGATGACCCTGATAGAATATAATGCCAAGTCTAACACAATCTAGTATCACAGGAAAAATGGGCTGATCCATTCACTTTATACTGACCAGAATTTTGGCAATTATTTCTTTAAGTAACATATTTATAGAAATATCATAGATAAGAAATCCAGATGTCAAATCTGGTTATAAATTCACATAACATTGTGATCATATCATGTCTCCAGATGTTTAAAATAAAAATTTGAAGATTAGTTATTAATGTGAATATTCCTGAGAAATTTTAATAATTTAAAAATAAATTTAGTATTAATAATTTTGAGGTGCTCATATGCTATACATTTTTAAGATTTTATTTATTTGCGAGAGAGAGAATGAGAGACAGAGAGCATGAGAGGGGGGAGGGTCAGAGGGAGAAGCAGACTCCCTGCTGAGCAGGGAGCCCAATGTGGGACTCAATCCCAGGACTCCAGGATCATGACCTGAGCCGAAGGCAGTCGCTTAACCAACTGAGCCACCCAGGCGCCCAATATGCTATACAGTTTTCTATCACTACCCATGTCAAATGAAAATCAGGACATAAATGGACTAAAATGTTAATAATTTTTTAAATTGCATTTTTAGCCCAAATGTCTCATTAATCTTTTTGGTAATTCTGTGAAAGTATATATATATTTTCCTAACAAGAATTCACCAATATAGAATTAAATTCCCTTTTGTATTTAATAAAGCTACATGTATACATGAATAAAAGTTAAAAAAAAACGTGTGAAAACATACCTGGAAATAAAATTTTATTTATTTTTATTTTTTTAAGATTTTATTTATTCATCTGACAGAGAGAGACACAGCAAGAGAGGGAACACAAGCAGGGGGAGTGGGAGAGGGAGAAGCAGGCTCTCCATGGAGCAGGGAGCCTGATGCAGGGCTCAATCCCAGGACTCTGGGATCATGACCTGAGCCGAAGGCAGATGCTCAACAACTGAGCCACCCAGGCGCCCCTGGAAATAAAATTTTAATCTGATTTCCATTGAAAGGAATATATACCTGCACTTGGCCTGCCTAGTCTTAAGCAAGCTAATCATTTAATAAAAAATATGATCATGTCAAAAATAATTTGGCATGTGAGAGGGACTCAACCAGGTGAAGGGGGATTTGTTTTTATTTTTCCAAATGAATATTTGTAATATATTTTGCAGGAAGAAATTGCTAAATCAATGCATAGTTTGTATATCCATTCCAAATATTAGGTATTATAACAGAATTTTCTAAAGGAAAGAATATGGAAGGAGGAAAAGATATTTGATTGGTATGAGTTTTCCAGATTACTCAGAATTGAATTTTTTCTTTATCTGTTATTGTAGTATTATTTTATCTCAAATTCCATTATAGGAATAGAAGTAGATATCCAACAAAATATAATGAAGTCTATAGATAGAAATTACATTGCAGTAATCATTCCAGAGATGCTAGTGGACACACCATTGACTTTTCTTTTTTTTTTTAATCTTATGAGACCCATAAAGGGCAGCCTTTTGTTTAATAGCAACTTTTGACATTTATTACTTTGCTTCTAACTATTTTTTTCTCTTCAATTTATTAAGTTATAAGTGTATCATCTATTTTATTGAATACTGTGTTATCACTAATATTCTAACTGGTTCTTATTTCTTCTGCTCTAAATGCACAGGGTACTAATACAATGTCCTTGAATAATGAGTACAATGTTTGTGTCTGTATAGCTAGTATTTCCAATAATATCAGTAAGCTTTTCTATTCAGTGGAAGATAAGCTATAGCTTAAAACTTAAGATAAAAGAAATTAAAGTATGTATATGCATGACCCTCCAGTGTCTATGTGTTCTTGTATGAGTGTGAGTAAATTTATGCATGTAATTGTGTGGTGGGAAAACATGTAAACATATTATCTACATCAGACTACTGTCTACTAATCAAACTGATTTTTTTTCTCATTATGAGATGCTAGTTTGTTGTACTTCCTGAGAATATTTCTTCTTTTAAAAGAAAGAAGAAGAAAATCCTACCTTAAATGACTTTTAGATTCTAAAGGGACAGAAAATAAACAAAATAATTACTGTAATTTCATTGTTCCCAGAGTTCTCTATGTTTCTTGACTTTCCTTTGTAAAATTTAATTATACTTTTCTTTCAAATTTTCAAAATTATTAACCAAACATACTCAAGTAAATAAGTTCCAGAGCAAAGTTTAATGGTGGAAAACAGGACAGAGAAGAATTAATGAAATCAGGGAGATTCAGGCCTTCAGTGCAATATCATCAAATGCTATTCTTGCATTTTAGGTACTTTATAGATTTATTTCAATAAAGGATTAATTCAGTCTATAAAACTATATCTGAAAAAAGTGTGTAGACTTCTCTATTGACTCCGGTTATATGATTTTTGCTTTACCTATAAAATTTTATGTCATGATTTACTTCATCTCTGAGCTCACATATTTCAATTATTGACTTCAAAATAAACATTTTTAAAGTCTCATGAAGACAAGTATTCTGTGAGATCTAAGTTATCTTTAAACTGGAAAAATTTAGTATAGCTTCTGAATGTTCTATTAATGTATTCTTTATAGAATCTTCCATGGTTATTCAAATGAGAATTCTTCTGATTCGGCTGATGTAGTGGATATTCAACTGAAATTCAGGAAGCTTGAGGTAAGACATTTGTATTATCCTAACCTTGGCTTTTCCTTTGTTAAATAAGGCCACTATCATAGGTGATGTATAAGATCCTTTCCCAAATCAAACTCCTCAATCTATTCCTGTGCAACAGTTCTAAACCTGGGCATTCCCTCTCAGAGCACCCTACCTTTGACCACTTTGGAATCCCCAAAATGAACAACCTCAAGCTAAATTTTAAAAGTGGCTTCTTTGGGAAGCCAGGATGGCTTGGTCGGTTGAATGTCCAACTCTTGGTTCCAGCTCAGATCATGATCTCAGGGTCGAGCCCTGTGTGGGGTTCTGTTCTTAGCATGGAGTCTGCTTAAGATTCTTTCTTTCTCCCTCTGCCTTCCCCCTGCTTTCTCTCTCTCTCTAATAAATAAATAAAATCTTCTTTAAAAAAAAAAAGTGTCTTCCTTAAGAGATCTACATAAGCAGAAATTGAGAAGTTTGGAAGAGAGATTTGTTTGAGTAGAGTGATTACAAAAGAATCCAAAAAGAGCAGAGAGAAAAAAGTCTTATCTTGATTCTGAGCTAACTTTGTGATTCCTGCTCTGGTTCTTACTCCTTTCAAACATCCACTTTCTAGCACTCATTGGCCAGCAAGCCTGGTATTGTAGTAACATTAGCAACTGAGATGTACTCAGAAGAAAGGTGTTTTCCTATTTATAATTCAAGACATCTGTTACAAAGTTGTCTTTACCAGAATTTTGTCAACATGATCTGGTCATTTAAGAAAACATTAAAAAATGTTAGAATAATATGACATACTGATGTAGAGATTCAAATCTAGATCCATAGGAATAGATAAAAAACTTGAATTATTAAGTCTACTGATGAAAAGATTTGGAGAAAACAATGTTGCTAAGTGCAAGATAATTCTATGAAAGCATAGTATTTCTAAATGAAATAGTACTTTTTGTTTATTGTCAGAAAAAAACTGTGGAAGACTTGGGAATAGTCCAAAAGAGTATTTGGTGTCTTCCATTTGGGAAACTAGGTGCCTTCCAAGGTACCTGTCTGAATTATTTCTACCTTTTATTGTCTTTGATCTATTTTACAACTGTATAAATTACAGAAAACAGAAAACAATGCATATTAATTGTGTTCACAGAAAAGCAAATTAGTTGTCTCCAGTGTACTAATTATTGTCCTGTGGACAGACCTGTTTGTACTACATGTAAATTCATTTCAGTATTCATCTTCTGCCTACATGTATGTGATATTTTAATTTTCTTTTAACCACTTGAAACATTTTATGGATCCTCCCATTAAAGAAGTAATGTCTTTTACATCTGTTTATTTTATATTGTTATGGGAGTCATTTTACTATTTTTATTCTTTAGTAGTATTCAAGCATTTGTGTTTACAAAAATTGGATCAATAAGGATAGTAAGACATTTTTGGGCTATCTTTCACTTTTTTTAAAATTCTTTTTTACTTGGGAAGTTCAGAAAGGTGCTGATCATTTGAGGGCATATCACATAAATGTTGCCTTGCTATATATATGGTATACACATACACACACACACACATACTTCACAGTTCAAGTGTGGCTTATATGACTTATCTATATTTTCTACAATATGTTAGTAACAGAGATGTCCTGTGATCTCCAAGAAAGACACAGCTATGACCAGACATCATTTTTATCTACAAAGGCTCAGAAATCAAACCTAAAAGTGTATTAGTTTTGCTTTAAAAATGAATTAATTTTAATGGGGAACAGATTTTCAAAAGATAGTAGGTAAGTCTCTTTATCTTTTTGGTAGGAATATAGTCTTCCATTATTTATATTCATCCAGTCGCCAGCTACCTGATTTTAGTTATGAGGTGACATGCCTAAATAAAAATCCCTGGCCTCATGCCTGAAGCTAGTAAACATATATTTACTACAAATGTTGTTCTCAATTCCTATAGATGCATATGAACAAAATAAATATGCAAGGCATCACAGGACAAAAGAACGCAAATTGACTCTATTAGCCTTACAGTCTATCCACAAACATAAACAAGGCAAAGTCCCTGTTAAATTATTGATAACCTGCTTCAACCTCTATTAATTCTTCTCAATGGAGAAGTAAACATTCACATTAAATGCTATAAAAATGGTCAATTAAGTCATAACTACTTGCCTGGTAGCTGTTTTCCCAATGTAGGTCTAAATCATGCACATTTATAATTTTGGGTCTATTGTATGTCCTTAATTTATAAATAACCATTAAAATACGTTTAACCAATTTAAGAATAATAGGTGTCCTCTGTTATTTTGTTTTGTTTTTCTGAATTTGCATGTGGAAACAGTATATTTTTTTAATATCCATGATAATACTATAAATTATTTTTTATTATTAAGGACCTTTAATTTATTAGTAGCAGATAATATTTGTGTATGTTTAATCACAGCATTTATTTGAACAAAATTATTTCTTACAGTGCGGTGCAATTAAAGTTGCATTTCTAGTCTATGTCCTATACAAAAGAATAGTCTCTAAGTTTCAAAAATGTCGAGGAAAAATAAAACAATATCACTGAGGCACCTGGGGCACCAGTTGGTTAAGTGTCTGCCTTCAGCTCAGGTCATGATCTCCAGGTCCTGGGATGGAGCCCTATGTCAGGCTCCCTGCTCAGTGGGGAGTCTGCTTCTCCCTCTCTCTCTGCCTCTCCCCCTGCTTGTGCTCTCTCTGTCTCTCTCTCAAATGAATAAATAAAATCTTTTAAAAAGTAATAAAGAAAATAAAACAATATCACTGCTTTATGTTGTAACGGCAAAAGCATGAAGATTACAGTTAGTTTCTTTGATTTATATAGCTTAGGAAAATTAATGTACACATGTAAAAATCAATACCTATGGTGGTTCATGTTGTACTTTGGGAAGAGATACTCTAGGAGGATTTATTATTAATGATCGCTATGATCTGAATGTGTCTGTCCTCCCCCGCTAAATTTGTATATTGAAATCCTAACTGCCGTTAATGATAGTATTAGGAGGTAGGCCTTCGGGGAGGTGATTAGGTCATGAAGGTGGAGCTCTCATGAATAAGATTAGCACCTTATAAAAGAAGCTCCAAAGGGATCTCTAATTCTTGCCACTATATGAAGACATAACTAGAAGCTGCTGGCTATGAACCAGGAAGGGAACTCTTGCTAGATGGCATCATGCTGGCATCTTGATCTTGGACTTTCCACCTTCCAAAACTGTGAGCAATAAAATTGTGTTGTTTATAAGCTACTCAGTAATATTTTGTTATAGCAGCCTGAATAGACTACGACAATGATACAGACACATAGCAGAATATGAATGTTTTAATATGAAAACTTACCAATTATATAAATATATATTTTTGTCACTTTGTTGCATCAGTAAAATCAAATGTACATATTTTCCCTATACTACTAAGAAGTTTTGAAAGTTGAAGGCTTCCACAACTTTTAGGAAAGTTTTGGTCCTGGTTTTTCAGTTGTAATCATTTTAGCTCCAGAATTATTAGAATTGTAAGCAGTCCCCGGGAGACTGTCCAAGAGGAGAGGTGGCCCCTGAACCAGGATTAGCCATATGAATATTTTTACCAAAGGCCACTGTAAGAAAAATCTGAAAACAAGAAGCTTGTAGGAGATGAGAAATTGCTGCTGACTGCCTCACTTCCACAGATACAATATCCTGTGCCCAGGGCCTAAACGAGTTAAGTTACCTATCAGTATGTGCAGAGGTAATTTACCTTTGATAACTACCACCTCTAATTTACTGACAGGAATGGCCATTACCTATAATATAAGACTACATCTGTGGACAACTACTTATCTGATGACTGGGATACCTAAGCCATCCCACACTCCCACCCCCTAAAGAAGGGAAAGTCCATAAATACAAGTTGAATAAGTGAAGAAGCCTCTTAGAAAGAAACTCAAATACTTTTGAGATTTTTGTGAATTAAAAGAGTTGTTTATGATACCAAGTTATAAATAGAATATATAAAATATATCTGAATTGGCATAATATTCACAAATTGGTGTCTATTTCACAATATCTGAAGAAATGCTCTATAAAAACTAAAGGTAATATATGAATAGAATATATGCAAACACGTTATACTTATATTTCTTTTTTATTATTGACTTATGGTAACATCATCTAGATGGTTTTTTTCTATTCTAGTTTTTTTTTTTTTTTTTAATTCTAGTCCCAGTATCTGAGGGCTGTGTAGGAAAGGAACTCTTCTCTCTTTACTACATTCCTACTAAAACACATAAATAAGGAAAGTCATCCAATTCCTACCTAGTGAAAGGAATTTTAGCTAGTTCTCTTCTTACTTAATTCTTTCCAAGAGAGGAATAACTAATTATAAGAGACATTATATTAACTAGGCTGCATAATCGAGGATAGTTACTTTGTCTTTAAGCCTGAAATATACTCTAATATGTTTTTTTTTGTCTTCTCTGACTTATGAATTGTTTATGAATATTATCTCCTCTCTTAAGTAATTTATTGAGACTGTGCATAACTTTCATTTGTGTGATGATTGACACTTAGTATTCATGGGTCCATTAAATAAATAGGCAGTTTGTAATAGAAATTGACTGATATTCACAAGGTGGATCATATGATCCACCCAATTATTGAGAGCCACCTCAAAGTGGAGGCACTGTTTGCACATTCAATGACACACAAATATTTTCATGTTATGGATGCATTCCAAGAGGTCTATCCATATATCTAGCCTTGAAAATTTTTCTCAACAATCAAAAATATCATTTATTCCAAGAACCAGATGATAATCAAAACACTGAATTTCATAAAAATCAAGAAATAGAGCAGGCTAAATTACAGTTTGGGATCACCTAAAAGGTACTTTCTTTGTTTGAATCCAACTCCAAGTGGAAAGTCTTTCGAATCAATTGAAGTAGAACATCTAGTTGTGACATATGTTGTCTTCAAAATTTAAGGAACCCCAAGTTTTGCGAGTTTTTCTTGGTAGCATAGGGATAGATAGCATAGAGACTTATCTTTTACTGTGAAGGCTCTATGTCATCATTCCACAAGTATATTTGTTCTCAGGATTTCAATTAGTTGTCTGGTTCCTGTATCTTTGTGAAATTAGTTTTCCATTTACAGACAGATGTCTTCTTGAGTGAACATGGTATTGTTGCTATTGCTGGCTTCAGATCATTTCAGCATGATGACCTCTAATAAGGTGAGAAAATCTAAGACAACGGGAACCAGATTGTGACACAAAGTAAGAGAGATGATGTTACCATAAGACAAGATGTTTCAATTATAGTCTTTTCCTGAAAAGTCATAACAATCTGATATTCTCTATTAACTGGGATTGGGAGAAAAGGAGAATTTACTGGATCTGCAATTGTATATCAGCTCCTTTGTGCTCTGCTGACTAGCTTTAATACAGAGAACAACAGGGAAAAGTAATTGCTCTAGAAGTAATCAGCAAATTAAGTTATTATAACCAAGATCCTTATGTCTTTTTACCTGCCAAAGAGTTGAAATTCCAGTATTATAGCTTCAGGTTCTAGATTTAAGCACTAATCTCTGTGATTTCTCCAAAGTTGCTATTGTTTTTTATTTACTCTTTTGGTCAGGAGGCATTCTAGAACCTTCTACATGGTCGTTTTTACCATGGAAATTCATATTTTGTGGGTCAGGGTGTCAAGGTAGGGTTTGTGACTTCTGCCACTTGTTAGATATATAAATAAATAAGTAGATACATGCATGCATGCATATTTTTGCATACAATATGCAGAAACATGGAAAGTAATTATGAGAAGACATTAGGGTTTCCAGTCATACCATTTTGAGGCAGACTCAGGTTAAAATTTCGTTAATTATCTGACACCACTATGATTGCCAAACCACCGTTTTCCAGGGATTACTATTAGCTCATATCCAGTATTGAACATCCACTAAGGATATCTCAATTTTTTTTCCGAAGTATAGCTGCTTGTCATTGACCTCCTTTTGGATCTTCTGAGGAAAAGATCCACAAGATATACTTGTCATATTATTTTGAGGTTGTATTTTAAAAGTACTTGAGCTTCCCTTTATTTAAAAAGTATTAGATCTGTGAACTGACATATTTGGAAATTGGGTGAGAAGCTGTAATTCTCTTATATCTGCTCAAGTCAGACCTATGTTTTCACATTTAATTTTTGTTTTTTCCGGTGCAAAACTTAATATTAACTTAGTGGTTTGTCTTACTATGTCAGTCCTAGGACCACAAGACAAACAACTTCTGCAAACCAGAACATTCTGATTAACAAAAAAATCCTCCTTCTCATTATGAAAACCAAATTCACTTTTTTTCAGCACTGAAATGCCATTACTTGGGCTATGCCTCAGTGTGAAACCAGCATTCCTATCGAAATGAGAGAACCCATTTAAGGCATCTTTAACCAGCAGCCCTGGCCTATCAATATCAGTTTCTGCTTTTCAAAGATGCAGCTCTATCTTCACCGACGTGTTATTCATTACTTAGCTGGAAAGGTATGATTATGGACCCTCTGCAATAAAGTTAGAAAGTGTGTACACAGATTGCTTTTTTTTTAAAAAAGATTTTATTTATTTATTTGACAGAGACAGAGACAGCGAGAGCAGGAACACAAGAAGGGGGAGTAGGAGAGGGAGAAGCAGGCTTCCTGCTGAGCCGGGAGCCCGATGTGGGACTCGATCCCAGGACCCTAGGATCATGACCTGAGCCGAAGGCAGTCGCTTAACCAACTGAGCCACCCAGGCGCCCAACACAGATTGCTTTTAATAATTCCACTAAAATATTCTTATCTAAATCTCTAAATTCTACCCTGTACATTTGCCAAAGAATTCTACCTACTTGACTTAAGTTTATCTATTATAGATCCAGGTTTCTAACAATCATTGAAATGGAACAAGTGTATGTTCTTCCAGCTGCTCCTGCTAGAACTTTGATCTGATAGAAATCCCATGCTGATAATTTCACTTTTTTCAAAACTTGTACATTTCTATATTTGATTGAACATACCCAGCATAAATTTTCTTATGTATCCTTGTGATTTTAATTTGTATATACTTTCTCAAAACACATTTGTCTTTGCAAGTATATGCTATTTTGTTCAAAATTTGACACTGTAATTACCCTTTCCACTTCTTTCAGGTAGCACAAGTATAACTTTAATTAAATAGGAATTACAAAGGATGGCCAGTTTTAGTAATAAAGAGAATTGGCCTCTGGTCCTCTACTGCTTTTAGATTATCAGACCCTTCAAACTGGGAAGGAAAAGTCTTATCAAATATGGAAAGAAGAGCTGCTTCAGCTGCTAAGTATGTTTCAGTAAAATTTGAGAGTTCAGGACTTAATATCAAAATATCTCCATTCTGTTTTTTTGCCAATCAATGTGAACATATCGTATGGAGAGTCTGTGGATTTAAATGTCTTTCGAAACTCAATAAAGCACAGGATCAAAATGTGAGCTTGATTTTAGTCTGCCTAAAAACTATGGCTTCAAAAAAAAAGTGTAGCACAGTAATACGAAGTTTTGATCGTCAGTGTATGACATGAGCCAAGGCTATGGAAATCTGGACTTATATTTTTATTTGTTTAAGCTTTCCACGGTTTTTAGAGTAGGAAAAAAACAAAGACCTCCACATTTGTTGAAATTTATCTTGCCCCTCATTTACGCTGCAGCAACAGTTCCTGGCTGCCTCCAAGGCTTTATATTCAGTGGATGTTTCCTTCCAAATGACCACATATGAAAATAGGACTAGTTTTTGTTCTATTAATTGGAGGTCTTTTTTTTTTTTTAGGTTTTCTTTTCTTTTTTTATTATTATTGTTATGTTAATCACCATACATTTCATCATTAGTTTTTGATGTAGTGTTCCATGATTCATTGTTTGCGTATAACACCCAGTGCTCCATGCAGAATGTGCCCTCTTTAATACCCATCACCAGGCTAACCCATCCTCCCACCCCTCTCCCCTCTAGAACCCTCCGTTTGTTTTTCAGTCCATCATCTCTCATGGTTCGTCTCCCCCTCCGATTTCCCCCCCTTCATTCTTCCCCTCCTGCTATCTTCTTCTTCTTTTTTTTTTTTTAACATATAATGTATTATTTGTTTCAGAGGTACAGGTCTGTGATTCAACAGTCTTGCACAATTCACAGCGCTCACCATAGCATACCCTCCCCGATGTCTATCACCCAGCCACCCCATCCCTCCCACCCCCACCACCCCCAACAACCCTGTTTGTTTCCTGAGATTAAGAATTCCTCATATCAGTGAGGTCATATGATACATATCTTTCTCTGATTGACTTATTTCGCTTAGCATAATACCCTCCAGTTCCATCCACATCGTTGCAAATGGCAAGATCTCATTCCTTTTGATGGCTGCATAATATTCCATTGTATATATATACCACATCTTCTTTATCCATTCATCTGTTGATGGATATCTTGGCTCTGTCCATAGTTTGGCTATTGTGGACATTGCTGCTATAAACATCGGGGTGCACATACCCCTTCAGATCCCTACATTTGTATCTTTGGGGTAAATACCCAGTAGTGCAATTGCTGGATTGTATGGTAGCTCTATTTTCAACTTTTTGAGGAACCTCCATACTGTTTTCCAGAGTGGCTGCACCAGCTTGCATTCCCACCAACACTGTAGGAGGGTTCCCCTTTTAATTGGAGGTCTTTTTGAAGTTTTAGCCCTTAAGAATAGCTGTATTTTCACTGCCTTCAGTCCTAAAAGTTTGAGGAAATCAATCACAGAATCCTTCTCACTCCTCTCTCCAAAAAACCTAAGCAACATTTTCTGTATTAATCTGGGCATACAGATTCAAGCAATAGAAAATGATTCCAATAGAAAGAAGTAAGTAAGTTTGGCAGGGGGGCATCTGCCTGGCTCACTCAGTAGAGCATGTGACTCTTGATCTCAGAGTTGTGAGTTTGAGCCCCATGTTGGGCAGAGAGATTACTTAAAAAAAAAGAAAAGAAAATTTGGGGGAGAGTCTCAGAATTGTTACAATTCTCAAAGAAACTGGCTTGGAGTGTACTTGGTGAATAAAGAGTTGAAAATTAGAATGCAAAATTGATCTAGTAATTAATACTTTCATTAGGTATAGACATTACAATTAGCAATAATTGCGCCTCAGATAAACCTCATTGGCTACGATACTGCCACTGTGCAAAGCAGACGCCACCAGCAAAATCATTGGGTACTAGATGCTGCCACAATTAATGGTACCATTGCTGCCTCTAGAAATAGACCTGATTAGACCAACTTTGTAATATTACCCAAATTATTTTCAGATTCAGTGCAATCCCTATCAAGTTTCCAGTGACATTTTTTGCAAAAAATAGAAAAATCCATCCTAAAATTCATATGGATAAAGGACCCCAAAGAGGTTAAACAATCTTGGAAAAGAATGAAACTGAGTCAACACCTCATGATTTCAAAACTTACTACAAAGCTACAGTAATCAAAACAGTTTGGTACTAGAATAAAGACAGGAATAATCCCTTATATATATGTGGTCAAATAATTTTTGATAGGGGTACCAAAACCATTAAATGGAGAAAGGACAGTCTTTTTAACAAATGGTGCTGGAGAAACTGGCTATTCACATGCAAAAGACTAAATTTGGACCCTTACCCAATAACGTAAGAAATTAACTCAAAATGGATCAAGCATTTAAATGTAAGAGCTAAAACAATAAAAGTCTCAGAGAGGAAAAATAGAACAAAAGCTTCATGACAGTGGATTTGGCAGTGTTTTCTTGGTTATGACATCAAAGGTGCAGCCAACAACAAAACTAGACAAATTGGGCTTCTTGGAAGTTCTTAAAATTCCGTGCATCAAAAGACACTATCAATAAAGCAAACAGGCAACCACAAAATGGGGAAATATTTACAAATCATATATTTGATAAGGGATTAATAGACTATACAGATAACTCCTAAAACTTAATAACAAAAACAGAAATGCACTGAAAAATGGTCAAAGACTTGAATAGGCATTTCTTCAAATGAGATATGCAAATGGTGAACAAACATGAGATGATGCTCTGCATCACCAATCATTAGGAAAATCCAAATCAAAACTACGGTGAGATACCACCTCAATCCATTAGGATGGCTGCTATCAAAAAACAAAAAACAAGTGTTAGAAAGGATGTGGAAAAATTGGAATCTTTATGCACCATTGGTGGAAATGTAAAATGATACAGCTTCTGTGGAAAACAGCATAATGTTCCTCAAATTAAAAATAGAACTATCATATAATCCAGCAATTCTACTTCTGGGAATAAACCCAAAAGAGTTGAAACCAGGTCAAAAAGAGATATTTGTATAACCATGTTAATAGCAAAATTATTCTTAATTACTAAAACACGGAAGCAACCCAAATGTCCATCAGCAGATGCATGGAGAAGCAAAATGTGGTGTATACATACAGTGGAATGTTATTCACCCTTTAAAAGGAAGGAAATTCTGCAATATGCTACAGAAGGATGAACTTTGAGGACATTATGCTAAATGAAATAAGCCAGTCACAAAAAGACAAATATTTTATGATTCCACTTATATAAGGTATTTAGAGGAATCAAAATCATGAGACAGAAAGTAAAATGGTGGTTTCCAGGGGCTAAGGGAAAGGAGAATTGAGAGTTACTGTTTAATGAGCTTCAGTTTTAGAAGATGATAGAGTTGTGCAGATGGAAAGTAGTGATGGTAGCACAGCATTATGAATGTTTTTAATACTACTGAACTGTACACTTTAAAATGGTTATGATGGTAAATTTTATGTTATGCATATTTTACCACAAAAAATTGGGGTGGGGAGAGTAATATAATGTATGAGTCTAGGCCCACAAATTCAGTGACTTGGATGAAAAAAGATCAATTCTTTGAAAGATACAACTTACCAAAACTCACACAAGGAGAAAGAGATAGTCCAAATAGGCCTATATCTATTAAATAAATTGAATCAATGATTATTAATCTTCTAAAACATAAAGTACCAGGTCCATCTGGGTCATCTGGTGAATTATAATATTTAATGATACTAGTTCTCTATGGTCTCTTCAGGAAATAAAAATCTGAGGTAACATTTCCTAAGTCATTTAATGAGGCATTAACCTAATACTTTACACAAAAACATCACAAGAAAGAAAAACTATCAGCGATATCTTTCATAAACATTATGTAAAAATTCCCAATAATATCTTAGTAAATTTAATCCAGTGTTGCATGGAAAGAATTGTACACCTCAGTCAAGTGGGATTTATTCCAGGTATGCAGGTCAGATTAAATATTCAAAAATTAATGTAATCCATTACATCAATAGGCTAAATAACCAAAGTCATGGGGCGCCTGGATGGCTCAGTCGGTTAAGCGACTGCCTTCGGCTCAGGTCATGATCCTGCAGTTCCAGGATGGAGTTCCTCATCAGTCTCCCTGCTCAGCAGAGAGTTTGCTTCTCCCTCTGACCCTCCCCCCTCTCATGCTCTCTCTCTCTCATTCTCTCTCTCTCAAATAAATAAATAAAATCTTTAAAAAAAAAAAAAAAGAACCAAAGTCATGTTATCACACCAATAGATGTTGAAAAAGTCTTTGAAAAAAATCCAACACCCATTCATGGTAAAAACTCTCAGGAAGCTAGGAATATAAGGGGAACTTTTTCAACTTGATAGACAACACCTACCAAAAGCCTACAGCTTACTTCATATGTAATGGTGTGAAACTATATATTTTTTTTCTCAAAAGACCAGAAGAAAAAAAAATGTTCTCACATATTATTTTGCACTGTACTGGAAGTTATAGCTAATGTAGTAAGATAATGAAAGGAAGTAAAATACATACAGATGGGGAAGGAAGAAATAAAACTCTTTGTTTACACATCACATAGTTGTCCATGTAGAGAATGGCAAAGAATCAAGAACAACAAAAAATCCTAGTAGCAATGACAATTATAGAAAAATTGCAGGACACAGGGTTAATATACAGAAGTCCATTGTTTTCCTATCTATCAGCAACAAGCAGTTACAACTTGAAATAAAAACACAACACCATTACATTAGCACCAAAAATTTAAAATACATAGGTGTAAGTCTAACAAAATATTTACAAGACCTATATGAATAAAACTATATAAACTAGTGAAAGAAATCAAAGAAGATCTAAATAAATGGAAAGATATTCCGTGTTCATGGATAGAAAGACTCAATATTATTAAGATGTCAGTTTTTCTCAAAATGATTTATAGGTTCAATGCAATCCCATTCAAACGACCAGAAAATTATTTTGTGGATATCAACAAACTGATTCTAAAGTTTATGTGGAAAGGCAAAACAACCAACAGAATATTGATGAGAAGAATGAACCCAGGGGACTGAAACTACCCAACTTCAAGACCAACTATAAAACTACAGTAATCAAGAAAATGTTGTACTATTTCAGAAATAAAAAAATAGATCAACAGAACAAAATATAGAGCCCCAAAATAGACCTATGCAAATATATTCAAATATATTGAACTTATTTTTCACACACAAAAAAGGCAATCCCAAGTATAACTATGATCTTTTCAACAAATGATCCTGGAACAACCAGACATTCTCATGAAAAAAACAAAAAATTTAAGGAATTGACACTGACCTTACATCTTTTTTAAAAATTAACTCAATAAATCATCATTTACTCCATAAATCAATTAACTCAATAAATCATGTAAAGTGCAAACTGTAATACTTCTACAAGATAATGTAGGAGAAAATCTAGGTGGCCTTGGGTTTGGCAACAGATTTTTGAATACAACAAAGGAATGAGCCATGAAAGTAAAAATGTATAATTTGGACTTCATAAACACACACACACACACACACACACAAACTTCTGCTCTAGAAAAGATATTGTAAAGAAAATGAAAGTACATGCTACAGAGTAGGAAACAATATTTGAAAATATATAAGACATGTATTCAATATATGAAAAGAACTCTTAAAACTCAAAGAAAATAAACAACTCAATTAAAAAATAGGCAGAAAAGATTTGAATGGACACCTCATCAAAGAAGATATACAGATGGCAAAGAAGCATATGAAAGATGCTCAACATATGTCATAAAGGATTTGCAAATTAAACAACGAGATATGACTACATACATATTAGAAGGACCAAAATCCAAAACATCGACAAGACCAAATGCTGGTGAGGATGTGGCACAATAAGAACTCCTATGCATTGTTAATGAGAATGCCAAAGGATATAGACACTTTGGAAGACAGTTTGGTAGTTTTTTACAAAATTGATCATATTCTTACCATATAATCCAGCAACTGCACTCTTAGGTATTTACCCAAATGAATGAAAATATATGCTCCCACAAAAACCTACATGAGTGATTGTAGCAGCTTTATTCATAATGGCCAAAAATTGGAAGCAACTACATGTCCTTCAATAGGGGAATGGATACCATATAGTACATATATACCATATACCATAGTACATTCATACAGTAAAATATTGTTTAGCAATAAAAATAAATGAGCTATCAAGCAATGAAAATACATGGGGAAACCTTAAATACATATTGCTAAGTGAAAGAAGCCAATCTGAAAGGCTTCATATGTTATGATTCCAATTATATGACATTCTGAAAAAGGCAAAATTATGTAGACAGTAAAAATTTAGTGTTTTCCAAGAGTTATGGGGGCAGAGAGGATAGGAGGGATGAAAAGGTTATACATGGGGGATTTTTAGGGCAATGACACTATTTATGTGATACTGTAATGGTGGATGCTGTACATTTGGCAGACCCATAGAACTCTGACACTAAGGTGTCTAGGTGGCTCAGTCAGTTAAGCGTCTGCCTTCAGCTCAGGTCATGATCCCAGGGTCTTGGGATCGAGCCCCGCCTCAGGCTCCTGGCTTAGTGGGAAGTCTGCTTCTCCCTCTCCCTCTGCCTCCCCCCAGTCCTGCTCTCTCGCTCTCTCTCTCTCAAATGAATAAAAAAAAAATCCTTAAAAAATAAAAGAACTCTGACACCAAAAATGAATCCTAGTTAAACCATGACTTTATAGTTAGTAACAATGTATCAATATTGATCTCTCAGTTATAACTAATGTACCACATCCACGCAATATGTAAAAATGGGGGAAGCTTGGGGTGCCTGGTTGGTTCAGTCAATTGAGCGGACTCTTGGTTTCTGCTCAGGTTGTGATCTCAGGGTTATGGGGTGGAACCCCGTGTTGGACTCCATGCTCAGTGTGGAGTCTGCTTCAGATTCTCTGCCTCTGCCCCTCCCCCTACTTGCTCTCTCTCTCTCTCAAATAAATAAATAAAATCTTTTTTAAAAATAGGGGAAGTTATGGGACATAGGGAGAGAGAGTATATGGAACTCTACTTTCTGTTCATTTCTTCTGTAAACCAAAAATTGTTCTAAGAAATAAATTCTATTAATTAAAAATAAAATCATGACCCTCCATGATTTGGACCATCCACTGGCCGGATAAGGAGTTTGGAGTGTCCATTACAAATCCATATTTTCTTAGGGACAGGTGCCTACATCAAGACTTTTGAGGATATATTAGGAAAACTCATTTTGTTCTCTGTCCTATATTTGAGATATACTGTTCATTTTTATGTCAGTAATAAAACTAATGTTCTACTTTAATCCTCTTGTGATTATTCTTTAAGGTTTGGTATCCAGAGAGATAAATTGAGTTATTAGTACCTTCAGCCCTGTGAACATATGCTCATTCATGACTGTATACACAGTAATCTGAATCACTTATTCACTGTAGTATGTTCTCACTTTTAAAATTACTAACATTATCAATGACTTCCTATCAACAAATCCAGGAGTCTCTTTTCAATTCCTTCATTGTTTGAACTCTTCTTCTCTCCATTTCATATGAGAGAGAGAGAGAGAAAAAAAAGAGCCTGTGGGAATTCCTAGCTTTTTTTTTTTTTTTTTGCCCTTCATCTCTGCTTAAAATTATATTTGGTCACCCTGCTTACTGTGACACTGCTCCAAAGCTCCCCTTTCTGATAGTTGGTAAGTCAGGTCATACAAGGTAACTTCATAGTAGGCTCTGAGTATAGCTCTCTTTGTGTTTGTTCTTAGAACCTGTCTAGTATTGACAGGAATATCCTACCTTTCACCACTTTTTATTTAATATTTTAGTCAGGTTTAATCGTTGTGGAAAATACACAGATGACTTGCTTTGGCTCTAAGCCTGGTAGACAATATAAATTACATTTTAAAATATTCCATACTTGATCTATCATACCTTTGGGTTTATAGTTCCTCCCCAGACTTCTAAGGAAGACTGCCTATTCAGGGTACAAGATGCTTATTCTTAAAAATATTTGCCTTATATGATTTTTAAGCCAACCCTTAATAATGTTGTGCTCCATTAATCCTACCCAAGCTATCTTTATTAATAAAGAGAAATTTAACAGGAAATTAAAAAATCACATATTTTAATATATTTTACTTATAAAGAACTGAAATGTAAAACAAAGTGACTTGGTGAAAAGGAAACTTATCTATACAAGTAACTGAAAATTGCAAGATGGGACTAACTTTATATTATGGTTTGATCTACAGGTTCATATCTTTGTCATTGCTTTGAATCTGTCTTCTACTATTCTCTAATGGTAGTAAACATGGTTTTAGACATTTCAGACAAAGTATCTGAGAAGTCTGTGCACTACCATTGTCAGCAAAATTCTTCACCCTAATTGGAGGACAATTAGGACCTATTGCTATGATTGGCTTAAAGCCAATAAGAACACAACCCAAGAGGTACACTTCGGGATAATCCCAGACAAATATAGTAGGACATAAGGATGAGATTGGCAGGTACCCAAATGTGATGTTAGAAAGAGGGAGAAGTGGAATGAATGTTGGTAAATAAAAGTAAATATATGTAAAAACATCAAAATACAAACACATTCAAAAGGATTTATATGAATTCATGCATCCATGATATATCTGTAAAATAGCTTTTAAAAGAACATTCAGAGAACAGAGAAGCTTCACCACTAAAGAGGGAATTACCTAGGTAGTTTTTCCCAGTCTTTTTCTCCTCATGACACATTTAGAAAGTAGGGATATTTTCACAGCAAAATGAGATAGTTGGACAAGGCTATTCTGTGTGAGAAACACTTGGCCAAGAGCCACTGGCTACCCCATGTTCCCTGCAATGTCACAGGTAGGGGAAATCAACATTTCAGGCACATTTCTAATCTAGCCACTTCCAACTGATGTATTTTGCCAAGACACACTAATCAGAAAGTTTTTGACTACATCTTCCTCAATATTCTTCTCAGTTCTAAAATTCTTTAATTTTTTGACCATCAGGACAAAACTTCTGTAGCACAATAGAAAGGCTCAGTCTCTTTCTTCATTTTTGTAAAGTCAAGATTCTAAAGAATAATTACATCGCCTTCTAAAATTAGTCCTTTCAACACAGCAGAAGAGACTCTGTAAGAAGTTTGAGAGACAGGGGCGCCTGGGTGGCTCAGTCCGTTAAGTGGCTGCCTTCAGCTCAGGTCATGATCCCAGGGTCCTGGGATTGAGCCCGGTGTCGGGCTCCCTGCTCAGCAGAGAACCTGCTTCTCCCTCTCCCTCTGCCTGTCGCTCTGCCTACTTGTGCTCCCTCTCTGTCAAATAAATAAATAAAATCTTAAAAAAAAAAAAAAGAGGTTTGAGAGACATTTCATCAGACTGGATATGGAATCCATTTTGTCTTCCATTGATTCCTGTGAAATATTCCAGTGAATTTTGACTCCAGTTTTATGACCCGTTAAAAAAAATAAAAGAACTTTGTTCCCGAAGCATAAGATAGAAAATCCTAGACTTTATTATTACAATCACAAAAGGAAACACAATTCACATTGTAAATTTTAAAGCATCCAAAAGGTTTCCAAAAACCTAAAATTATTTGTGGAGCCCTTGGAACTATTTAATTGCTACCTTACTCTGCAAGAAAAGTTTAAAGTCACTCTTATTTTGTCTTTCAGATCGTTATATATACTATCCTTCTGCTGACTGAAACTTGACAATGACAACAATACCATGTGTCAAGTATCAAAAAAATGGAATGTAAAAAAATAATAAATCATCCGTAACAAGTCAGGAAACAGGCTCCAACATAGAGGGTTTTTTTGTTTTGTTTTGTTTTGTTTTGTTTTTAATGTCCCAGAGTCACCTAGTGGCTCTCAACATGCCTTTAAATGCCTTCCTTGGAAAAATAAAATCACACTTTGGTAATACAGTGATGATCTGATAATGAAATTGAGCTGACTAAATCTTATCTCAATACATCCATTCTTTTCTGGATGCAATGAATTTGCTAGTCTGTGGAATTCCGTCCATGAGGAACTTCCTACCATTGGCCTGAAGGATCAGGAAGAGATAACCACAGTGCACCACCCTTTTATTGATTGCTGAACATCCATAAATAAGATTTTTAAAGGAAAAACTCAGAAAAAAATTTTAAGAAGTATGGCAACATAGATTTTTTGTACTTTTATTCTTATATATACTTGCATTCTTATATACTTGGATATTAGCGGAGAGAAAAGAATCCTTAACTCCTATGCCATCAAAGTGTTTGAGCCAAAACATTTTAGGTACAAAATTTTGGATAGAATACGCTGTTTTCTTGAGAGATGTCTTTGACTTAAAGAACTTGTAGTAATCATTATAAAGTCCAGAGAAAAGCTACTTAGGGCTATTCTGTAATGTGTAGCTCTTCTGGGTGTGTGTGTGTGTGTGTGTGTGTGTGTGTGTGTGTGTGTGTGTGTGAGAGAGAGAGAGAGAGAGAGAGAGAGAGAAACAGAGAGAGAAACAGAGAGACAGAGACCCTAAAGAATTTTGATGTCTATGGAGAATTCCTGAAGCAAGATAAAAGTATTCAGCTGGAACATCCTAAAGGTGACAGTTAAATGTGCATTTAGCTAAGGACCTCTCCATAGTTGTATACCCCCATAACCTCAGTGGTTAAGATAATAACTAGGTGTAAGTGGGCTTAAACTCTATGTAGGGAGATCTTAACTTCTGATAATTCAGTACATTTTTAAATTGTTCAATTTGATTTATCAAAGAAATCTTGGTAATTTATACTATATTAGGAATAATTCCTTTGTAAAATTGCATTTTTATATGGCACTTATAGAGCTAGGCCTAATTACCTGAACATGTCACTTTGGGAGAAAATCCAACTTCTGATTTTTTTTCCTACAAATGCGGCATAACTATAATAAAGTATCTTAATTCTAGTGTATTTTCTTTGAGAAGTTTGCATTGGTTTTCCAATTCCAGAATGAACCAATAGAGCATATTATATTGAAAATATATATATATGTATATATGTATGCATAGTCCAGACCACAAGATAAGTGGCATGTCTCATTCTGTGTTTATAGTGTGCTAAAACTAAGTGAGAAATATTATCATTGTTTTTGTTATTAAGAATGTCATGACAACCTTAGCTCTGAGTTCCTTCTTGTTGGATTAAGCTATGTCCTAAGGGGTTCAACTCTCCCACACTTCACCAAATAATCTCATTCTCTTTCCTTAGAGAGCAAAGATTAATCATTCAGAAACTTAATGAGCTGGAAAAACAAATACCAGTAGAAGAAAGGTGTCTGAGAACTTTAAATAAAATAAATTAGTTTCCATTTGAAAAGTAAATTAGTTGATTTATAAATCTCTTTTCTTTTTTTTCTTCTCCATTTGTACTTCTCGGCATTTTTACCATCTTCATCAGACCCTCTGTCCTGTCAAAGGTAAAGTCCAATTATGAGAGCTTTTTTGTCTTTACTATTTTAGAACATATCTTCTTTTTTTTTTTTATTAATTTCCTTTTTTTTTTAAGATTTTATTTATTTATCTGAGAGAGAGAGAATGAGAGACAGAGAGCATGAGAGGGGGGAGGGTCAGAGGGAGAAGCAGACTCCCCGCCGAGCAGGGAGCCCGATGCGGGACTCGATCCAGGGACTCCAGGATCATGACCTGAGCCGAAGGCAGTCGCTTAACCAACTGAGCCACCCAGGCGCCCTAGAACATATCTTCTGACCACCAGATATTTTTATATTTTACACATCTTTTCCTAAGTTGCCTTTCTTTCTAAATATTTTCTGATGATTTTGCTACTGATCAGCTACAGTTGACTTTTGAGAAATCATAAATAGAAAAATAAGAGAATAAAAATCAAAGATAAAGAGGTATTTAATATCCCTTCAAAAAATATTTTCAGTTTTGATACACTCCTAAGTGTTACTACCATGCTTATTAATATGGTGTCTTTTTAAAAACTTATTTTAATAGTCAAATATTTTCAAATATATTATTTTGTTATCATAATTTTATTTAGAAATAAATTTCATAACATGAACAATATAGGAAGGCTCAATAATGTTTTCCTAATTTACGAAGAGGATTCTTGGACTTGAGCTAGAATCTGTATATCTTTCTCTAAATGCTTTAAATTTCAAACATTTAATCTATAATTATGCAAATAGTAATATGAGTTATTATAAGATAAAAAGTTTCTGGAGGTATAAATATAAAAACAACCTGTGCACATACACAAATATTAAATGCTTATTTATTTGAAAATACACTTCTCTTCTTATGGAACTTGTTCCATTACATCACCACTCCTCAACTCTTCCTAAAAAGTTCCTATATATCTTTTTGATTATATCTTAAATATGACTTCTCCAGATGCCTTCTCTGACCCCTTAAATCTGAAGTGCCAATTCAAGAATTGTGTTCCCATAGTGCTTTTACCAACCATATCACTAATGTATTCGTTAAATCCTTTAGCACACAGATCGTGATACTGAATTTTCTAGTCAATATATGCTTTTAAGTTGTCATCTAGAAAATTCATAACTTGCCTTGAACTTAGAGAACTCTGAGTATTTACCTGTGAATGTTTAGGGGATCGATCACAGGCCTTAATCTGAGGGAAAAAATAACTCATTCAGGCAATGCTTCCCTACAGATTCTGTATAGTCTTGTATGTCACATTAAAAGGCCTGGATTTTAGTCATAGAATTTGTGAAACTACTGGAGGAATTTAAGCAAGAATGGGATACAATAATTTTTCATATGTAGCCTCTGACAGTGCTACAAAGAACAGATTTGGAATAGGGAGGTAAGACATCAGAAGCATGTTGACCAACAGATGAGAGGTGGCAAGTTCCTAAATAAAGAAAATTGAAGTAGGGGTAGAAGAAAAGTGACAGAGAATAAAAATATATAGGGGATGAACATATTAGGTAATTGACAGTTAACCATATGTGAAGAGTAACAGATCAAAGAGACAAGACTGACAACGTCCTCGATTATACTGACACAATGAAGAATCCTCACACAGTGTTGTCTGTTGTTCGTGTGTGTGTGTGAGACTGCGTGGCAGTGATGGGTACTCAGAGAAAAGATTTTTCCACGTTTCTATATAATATAATGAAATCTGAAGGTTTTTCCTGATCTCTCTGTGCTTCCAACTATTCTTTATTTTTCTATTTTATTTCAGTCATAATATTTGACTTAGAATCATGTAAGTTGGAGACATATAAATGAAATTTGTTGACTAAAGAGGAAATTAGAGAATACTTATAATGGGGAGGTTGTTGAGATCTTTAAAAAAATCATTGCCATCATTTTGAACCTTTATATGTACTTTTATTTAAAAATATAGTAGCTGTTACCTAGATTTGTCCATTATCTCTGTAAATGAATTGTTCACTAAATTTATAAATGAAAGAAAATAGGAATTGATTATAAACATTAAATATTCATTTCTATAAGAAATGGGTATTATATTTATTTTTAAATAGGAAGTACCTTGAAAAATAGTATTTGAGGAACAAAACATGAAATAAATGACAAAACAAAAATTATATCTTAAATTAGACTGCCATCTCTCTTATTTTTGTGAATCTAAATATTTTCTTTTTTGTCTCAAATTTCAAATGTCTTTATAAGGAGAATAAAAGTGAATTTTGATATTCAATAATCCTTTAGTGCAGAAAATCTCTCCTAAGATTGTTCAGTGCAGCCAGTCATCAAGTCAAGACATGCTGTCTGATGAATATCAAGACAGACTAGGCAGCTGTCACTGTATGAGTTATAATTGCATTTCTAGAGTCACAAGTCCCCAAAATTTATGTGAAATCAAGTAGTAATAACTATCATGAGTGAATATTCTTAAGTGAAAATTCTCATGAAAAGGTAGAACAGGGGTGGCGCCTGGGCAGGTCATTTGGTTCAGCATCCGACTCCTGGTTTTAGCTCGGGTCATGATCTCAGGCTCCTGAGATTGGGGCCTGAGTTGGGCTCTGCGCTCAGCATGGAGTCTGCTTGGGATTCCCTTTCTCCCTCTCCCTCTGCCCCTCCCCCACTCTCTCTAAAATAAATAAATAAAATCTTTTTAAAAATGTAGAACAGTTGTGGTTTAATATCAAGATCATTTCTACTTCAGTGGCTAAGGACCAGTTGTTTTTTCTGGTTGAGCACCTGTCGTCGTTCAGGCCTCAACCCCAAAGTTACTTCTTCATAGAGTTTCCCTAAATACACTATCTAAAGTAATGTTCTACCCCTGCCACACCTCCAGTGCTTTCTCCTTTAGCTCTTTATTTACCTCTTGGTGTTCTTCAGAAATAAAAAATAAAAATATATATATATATATGTCTTCATTGGAAATGGGCCCTATGGAGGCAGAAATGTTCCCTGACTTATTCACTGCTGTGACCTCAAAGCTCACAATAGGACCTAGCTTAGTAGAGGAACTCAAAAATAGTTGTAAAAAAAAAGAAACTAATAAATGGTATTTGTTATTATAGGATATTCTTAAAAAATATTATCGGTAATTTTTCTTAGATTGCATAAATCAGGGCTAACTGGTATCAATGTCATTTTGGTCTTACAATTATATATTGTATGTTACAAATGTCAGCCCCTTAGCCAAACTAACCTCAGGATGACTTAAGATATTTTATCTTTTCTTCACTTCTTGTTCTTTGGCTCTCCACCAGCTTTCAATCTAATCTGTCAATTTTCCTTGACTTTACATATTACTTATCTTTACATCTTACTCGTCAACTTCTGGTGCCAAATTTATAAAATGTTTCCTGAAAATCTAATTAATATATGATGTTTGTTTCATACCTATTTTTAATCCAAGGAGTAAAACCACATAAAATGCCAAGAAACTAGTAAAGAATGACCTCCCTTGTTTGAAGTTAGCTTAAATATATAATATATGTTGTTCTTTTCTGGAAATGCCACTGATAATATTAATAGTCTATCTGTAAATCTGTGGCTACAATTATAGTTAAAGTGTAGTTTAAAGGTCCATTCCTTCTTATTTATCCTTACTTGGCAATTTCTGTGCTATTATAATTTTCTTGTTCTCTGTGTGTGTGTGTGTGTGTGTGTGTGTACAGGAAGATGCCAGATAGGACACAAATATTATTTTTTTAATTTAAATCCAATTAATTAACATATAATGTATTATTTGTTTCAGGGGTACAGGTCTGTGATTCATCAGCCTTATATAATACCCAGTGCTCATTACAACACATGCCCTCCTTAATGTCCATCACCCAGTTACCCCCCACACCCCTCCCCTCCAGCAACCCTCAGTTTGTTTCCTAAGATTAAGAGTCTCTTATGTTTACAAATATTATTATGAGTACCTGAATATGGTACTCTTGTTTCTATTAGAAAAAGAAAAAGACTCCTACACTTAAGGTGTTTAAAGAGTGAAAAAAATTAACTATTATGAAGGTAACTCCTGGTAATAAAAGTCAGAAACTTTCTGATACCAGATATATAAATGTCTCTTTAGTTGTTTTCAATGCTACAAATTATATTCAAATAAAAATATTTCAATATTTAATTTTTATTTGTATGCAAGTTACAGTAAAAACTTTTCTTGAATAAATAGTAGTATTATGTAAATTGTAAAATATTTATTTTTTTTCCATCTCAGTCATATTCTACAAAAAAAAAAAATGTGGGGGCACCTGGGTGGCTCAGTCGTTAAGCGTCTGCCTTCAGCTCAGGTCATGATCCCAGGGTCCTGGGATCAAGCCCCACATCGGGCTCCCTGCTCAGCGGAAAGCCTGCTTCTCCCTCTCCTGCTCCCCCTGCTTGTGTTCCCCTCCCTCTCTGTGTCTCTCTCTGTCAAATAAATAAATAAATAAATCTTTTTAAAAAAATGTAAACGAAACCTTGAGTATTTGTTTCAGTCCAACAGCCTTAGTAGAATAGGAGACTTTTTTTCTTTGGCACTCTCCACTCTATTTTCTTTATTTGGCGCTCTCCACTCTATTTTCTTTCTTTCTTGTGCTTAATTTTGACATTACCTGGGGTGTGTTTATTAAGATGGATGTGTTGCCATAAATTTCTGACTCATGAAATGATTAATGATTCTTTCTTTTTGCACTATTTTTTAACTTATTTTTAAGTAATTTCAGATTTTCAGACATTACAAAAATAAGACGAACAATTGTCTTATATTTAGTCTATTATTTGGTGGTTTTCTCTTTGTTTCTGTCTCCCCAGTTTTTGGGGATTCAGCAAATGTCTTAAGATTAAAGTTTCCAGATTAAGCAAAAAATTAAAAAAAAAAAAAAAGGACAGGACACCCAGTACATTTGAATTTTAGATAAATAGCCAATTAAAGTTTTAGTACAAGTATGTACCATTCAAAATTTGACATACTTACATTTAAAAAGTATTTTCTGTTTATCTAAGTTTCAAATTTAATTGGGTGTCCTGTATTTTTCCTGGCAACCCTCATTGAGATAGTAATCAGTCAAGAGGTTTAGGTTACTGGAGTTTTCAGTGTATCACTTCAGCCTTGTGTGACCACCAGAAACATGGCTGGTTTCTCTGCTCCTCTCAGTGGCCCTAAGCTTAGATTCACAGTTTCTAACATGCAACCAGGATAGGCAACCAGAATAGTCAGAATGCTTCCAAAGACAGTTGCAGAACATCAGCTCATCTCTGAAAGTTTATCAGCTCTGTTGAGTTTTACTCCTTGTAGTCCCCATTACTTCTTCAACAATATGTAGACATTACATGTATGATATTTATAATTATTCCAGATTTTCTGGGGTGCCTGGGTGGCTCAGTCAGTTAAGCCTTGGACTCTTGATTTCAGCTGAGGTAATGATCTCAGGGTGGTGGGATGAAGCCCTTGGTTGGGCTTTGCACTCAGCATGGGGCTTGCTTGTCCCTCTCCCTCTGCTCCTCCCCCCACCCATCTATAAAAATAAATGAATACAAAAAAATTATTCTAGATTTTCCTATTTGTTGTCAATGGAATGCTTGGGCTATTATAATCTACTCCATATTGCTGAGCATCCAAATGTTTTTTTTTTTTTTTAATGGTTTTATATGAACTATATTATATTACCTTTTACATTAAAACATTTTCTTAATCTTTTTAAAATTTCTTCTTTGACACACAAATTACTTAAAAGCGTATTTTTTAAATGTTTTGCACAGCTTTTTTCCACCCGTTCTGCCTCTCCCCACCCCCCGCCAAGTGCCACTCTGGCTGAAGCTCTGGCTCCTGCTAAACTAGCATCACTGTGGTCTCCTCTTCATCAGCCATGATGAGATCTTCTCAGACATCTACAAGATCTGGGAGATCCCAGATGGGCTGTGCCTAGAGGTGGAGGGGAAGTTGATCAGTAGGACAGAGGGTAACATTGATGACTCATTCATTGATGAAAATGCCTCCATGGAAGGTCCCAAGGACAAAGGTACCAAAACCACAGTAGTCACTGGTGTTGATATGATCATGAACCATCACTTGCAGGAAACCAGCTTCACAAAAGAACCCTACAAGAAGTACATCAAAGATTCTATGGAATCAGTCAAAGGCAAACTTGAAGAACAGAGTCCAGATAGAGTAAAATCTTTTATTGCAGGGGTTGCAGAACAAATCACGCATATCCTTGCTAATTTCAAAAACTACCAGTTCTTTATTGGTGAAAACATGAATCTAGATGGCATGGATGCTCTGTTGGACTCTGTGAGGATGGTGTGACCCCATATATGATTTTTTTTAAGGATGGTTTAGAAATGGAAAAATGTTCATGAATTTGGCTATTAACTTTAGAGGTATCACCTGTTGTCAGAACTGGCTGCTGCTTTTCATCCACACAAGGCCAGGACTTAGACAAATGAGACTGATGTCATCTTGAGCTCTTCATTTATTTTGACCTTGATTTATTTGGTGTGGAGGTATTGTTTTTAAGGGAAAAAAAAGGTCATGTAGGTTGCCTAAAAATAAAATGCATTTAAACTCAGAAAAAAAAAGTTTGGCACATAGTTTTTCTTTTTTTTATTAATTTTATTTTATTATGTTATGTTAGTCACCATACATTGCATCATTAGTTTTTGATTTAGAGTTCCATGATTCATTGTTTGCATATAACACCCAGTGCTCCATGCAATACGTGCCCTTTTTAATACCCATCACCAGGCTAACCCATCCACCATCCCCCTCCCCTCTAGAACCCTCAGTTTGTTTCTCAGAGTCCATAGTCTCTCATGGTTCGTCTCCCCTTGGCACACAGCTTTTCTAAAACACTTTTTATGTCATTGGTTTATGACTTAATTAATTATATTTTGGTCAGAGGATGTGCTCTCTATGATTCAAATGCTTGAAATTGCTTGAGATCTTCTTTATGTTTCATTATGTGTTCTAATTTTATAAATATTCTATGTGTACTTGAATTGCACATAGTTTGTGTAGTATTTTATATGTCAGTTTAGTCAAACATGTTAATTATATGGTTCAAATATTCTCTATTAATACTAACTTTAGCCTAAACACTTTTTCGCTGAACAACACAAACCATATTTTTAGTGAAACTTTATTGTTTCCTAATATTTTAAATATTTTCCTTATATTGTTGGATTATTTTAGCCAGACTGACAATCTGTCTTTTGCAAAAATTTTTATTATTATTTTTAATTGCAGTATAGTTGATAGACAATGTTACATTAGTTTCAGATATACAACATAGTGATTCAACTTCTCTGTACAGTGTGCTATGCTCACCCCAAGTGTAGCTACCATCTGTCACCATACAACACTGTTACTATATCATTGATTATTTCCCTATTCTGTATCTATTTTTCCCATGACTTATTTATTCCATAACTGAAAGCTTGTATCTCTTACTCCCCTTAACCCATTTTGCCCATCTCCCAATCCCCTTCCTCATCAGTTTGTTCTCTATATTTATAGATCTAATTCTGCTTTTTGTTTGTTTATTCATTTGTTTTGTTTTTTAGATTCCACATATAAGTGGAATCATATGGTATTTGTCCTTCTCTGACATCACATTTAGCATAATACCCTTTAGGTCCACCCATGTTGTTGCAAATGGCAAGATCTTATCTTTTTTATGGCTGAGCAATATTCCATTGTATTTATACACCACATATTCTTTATTCATTCATCTATTAATGGACACTTAGGCTGCTTCCATATCTTGACTATTGTAAATTATGCTGCAATAAACATAGGGGTGCATATATCTTTTCAAATTAGTGTTTTTGTTTTCTTTGAGTAAATACCCAGTAGTGGAATTGTTGTATCATAACGTATTTCTGTTTAATTTTTTGAGGAACCATACTGTTTCCACAGTGGCTGTAGCAGTTTGCATTCCCACCAACAGTGCATGAGAATTTCTTTTTCTCCACATCCTCGTTCAACACCCCTAATCATCAGGGGAATGCAAATCAAAACTATAATGAGATATCACCTTGTACCTGTCAGAATGGCTAAAATCAAAAAGACAAAAAAATAATAGTCTTGTTTTTTAAACGGAGGCTACATTGTTTATTGCTATAATTGGACAAACACCAGTATATTATTTGGTGCTTTTTATTGTTCTCTTTTTTCCACTTTTTTTTTTTACTTTATTTTTATTTTTTCATCATTACACATATTTCCTTCTATTCATTGAGGAGATAAATACTTGATTTCTTTTAGAAGTTGCCCAACATATGTAAACATGAATATCTGACTCTCCAAAATTTGAGATGATTAGTATCTTCACTTCCTTTTTTGAATAATGAAGACATTAGGACACTCCAGTTAGTCCATATCACTTTTGTGCTAATATTGTATTTTTTAATTCATACTTTTAAAATCTCACTATATTAGTTTGCTAGGATTCTGATAACAAAATAGCCCAGACAGGGTGTTTAAACTATGGAAACTTACTTTCTCACAATTCTGGAAGCTGGAAGTCAAAGATCAAGGTGTGGCCGGTTTGGTTTCTTCTGAAGCCTCTTTTATCAGCCTGCCGATGGCTACCTCTTGCTGTGTCCTTACAAGATCATCTCTCTAACTGTTATCTGTGTCCTAATTTCTTACAATGTTTGGACACCAGTCGTATTTGATTAGGGCCCACCCTACTCACCCCTGTTTCTAAACAGAGTCACATTCTGAGGTTATGGGGGTTAGAACTTTGACATGTGAATTTGAAGGAAATATATTTCAACCCATAACATTCACTGATCTTATTATTATTTTTATTTTTTTTATTCAGCCAAACTGGTTAATCTTATATTTAGATGTACCCGTTTATTAATTTCTTGCTTTTTATTTATATATGCATCTTAGGCCTCATTCTGAAGTTGCTTTATTTTCTTCTTGAATTACATATTTGTAATTGCCATTGGTGAGAGTCTACTTGAGGCAAAGTCTCTTGGTTTTTGTTGGTCTGAAAATGACTGGGTGTATTATTTTCCTTGAGCACACTGAAAACATCATATCACATATTTTGGCTTCTATCATTTCTAATGAAGAGTGTTTTTATTGACTAAATTCAATTACTAATTGAATTTTTGTTGACTAATTCAACTAGTAATTCAAAATAATATCTTTTTTTCTTAATGATTTTAACACCATTGTTTTATTTAATATTTCACAGGTTCACCATGATGTATATATGTATAGGTTTCCTTTTCATTTGTTGGCATTTTTCAATTTTTTTTTTAATCTACAGAATCTAGGTGGGTATAATGTAAGTGATGGGTGATAACAAGTATGGCAAAATATTGAGGGTAGTATTTATGTGTGTGCTACAAAATTCTTCCAACTGCCATTTATTTGGCATTTTTTATAATAAAATGTTAGAAAAATAATTATACTCTATATAGCAGCATGAAATATAAGAAAACTAAATGTATTTTAAAAATAATATTCTAAAACATCAAATATTTAACACAGTATCCTAAAATATCAAATATTTAGGAATACACTTAACAAATGCACCACAAGACTTCTGATTAGTAAATTACATGCAATATTAACACTAAAATAGATCCAAATAATAGTAGTACACTCCATGTCTATGTACTAGAAGACAATATTGCAAAAATGTCCAATTATCTCAAATTTCACTAATAATAAACTCACTCCCAAAGTCTTTTCAGATATATGGAAACTGACTAATTTGAATATTTATGTAACATGACAAAAATTGACAAGTTAGTCTTAGAGAACTATAACAAACTCAGAAGACTTACACTGTAAAGCTACAGTAATAAAGAGAATGTAGTAATGGTCAAGAGTAAACAAATAGGCATATGAGCAAATGGAGACTATAGAAACCAACCCACACATACATATGCTCACTTGATATATGACTAGAGGTCATAGCAGTGCAATGTGAAAAGTATACTGTTTAAGTATTGTTAAATCATTTGGATATTTAAAAGTGGGTGGGGGGAGAATCTTGATCCCTAAAATACATTTTAAAAAAAATCAATCTAGGTGAATCAAATATAAATGGTAAAAAAATTCTTGTAGAAGAAAATAGAATATCTTCATGTTCTTAGGGTAGGAAAATATTTCTTAAAAATAATATAAAATGCACTAACCATAATGGAACCTATCAATTAATTTAGCTTTATTGAAATTAAGGACTTCTGTTAATCAAAAAAAAAAAAACATTAAGAGATGATGTTTCAGAGTAGGAGATATCTGCAATGCATATGTATGGCAAAAAACAAATATTAAGAATATGCAAGTAACTCCTATACTTCATTAAGAAAAATTCAGGCAACTCTATAATAAACTCAATAAAAAATGAGCAAAATACTTGAATAGGCACTTTATTAAAGAGGACATTCTAATAATAAGTACATAAAAATATGTTGGATCTGTTAGTCATAAGAGAAAATAGGACATAGAACAATGAGATATTAAAAATATCTACCCACTGGCAAAAATTAAAATGAACAATACTAAGTGTTGCTGAGGTTGTGGAGAAATTTAAAGTCTCATATACTATTTGTAAGACTATAAATTAGCGCAATCACTTTGGAAAAGTCTTTTGGTAGTATCTGCTAAATCAGAATCTTTGCATTCTGTATGAAACAGAATTCTTATTCCTAGATATGTATCCTAGAGAAATGCGTAGATGTGTGAATCAAAAGACAAAGTTATATATAAGAATTTTCATGACACTATTTAATAGTCCTGCTTCAGTGTTAATCAACAGTAGAATGGATATAAAATTATGGTTTATTCATGAATGAAATAGCATATACAATAAGAAAGAAGAAATTATTGCTACAGACAACAACATGAATGAAGTTCACATATATAATCTAAAAGAAAAGATCCATACTCAAATGTGTACCTGTGTGAATACCTTAAAGTTAGAAAACAAACGTGGTGAGATCAGTTAAAATGGTCATTACTCTTGGGCTGGGAAGTCACATGAGAGAGCTTTTCTGGGTACTGATAATATTTGGTATCCTGATCTAGGTGCTGGTTACACCAGTGTTTTTGAGTTGAAAAAATTCATCAAGCTCTACTCTTGAAATTTATGTATTCTTCCATATCTCTGTTACATTATTATTTTTTAAAAGATTTTATTTATTTATTTGACAGAGAGAGAGAGACAGCCAGAGAGGGAACACAAGCAGGGGGAGTGGGGGAGGGAGAAGTAGGCTTCCCGTGGAGCAGGGAGCTGGATGCAGGGCTCCATCCCAGGACCCTGGGATCATGACCTGAGCCTAAGGCAAGAAGCTTAATGACTGAGCCACCCAGGCACCCCTGTTATCATTATTTTTAAAAGGACTTTAAATTTAATTTAAATGCATGAAACTTACAGAATATTAAAATATAAGTAAAACAAATATGTGCTTCATAGTAAAGTTAAACATTTCATCAGCATTTGTGAAATATCAAATTCTGAGTTGTTGAAAAATTGTATTAACTGGGATTATAGCATAACTAAAGGAATGTCAGAGAGCTTATGCATTTATGCCATTCTGCTACCTTATTTATGAGACTTCATATATGCCTAAGTATGTGGCAGTTTTTATAATATGTCTACAGAAAAAAAAAATTCTTAGGAACTTATTTTTAGTGCCATGTCACAATTCAAAGATGACACTGAATGGAATTTGGATGTTAATAAAATATCAAATTTCACACAGAAATTTTTCAAAAATTAAAAAGGTTATTTCACTGAAAGTTCTTCTCTGTCTCTAATTTCTGTAACTAATTTCTTTTATTGCAGAGGGCTCATTAAAAGGAAAGTTGAACTATTTCCATTATTAAACATAAGTCAGATGTATATAATTTCACACCTTGGCAATAACAGTTTAGATTCCAGTAGAAAAAAATATATATAAATATATTTATATTTATGTATAAAAAAATCCTAACGTTATGTATTTCCTGCCTTAGTTTATATATAATCCACATACATATATTATATATATACACACACATACACACACACACAACTAAGGCAGGAAATACGTAATGTTAGGATGCTTTTTTTTTTCCCATAAAAAACATGCTGAACTTCCTAGATTTTTACAACAGTTACTGAATCATGGAGGTAGAGCATTTGCAATGGATACATAATTAGAAAGTGTTGCATGTTCTTTCATGAAAAGGTCAGTAGTGAGAGGAAAATCTCAGAAAGAGGAGTTAAGATGTCCCCTTGCCCTTTTTATGGTTTTTCAGCTAACCAAGTTTCTGAATGTCATGCTCAATTCTAAAAAGTAGAAGAATATAATCAGAAAAAGATGTATCAATATTTGATCTTTAACAAGTATTTTCAATTTTAAAGACTCTCAAGTTTATTAATGTAAGGAGTCTTAAAATTCTTAAAGTAATGAAATAGTCACAATAAATACCATACAATTTGATGAAAAGCAGAAAAATACCAATCTACTCCATGAATAAGGATAGAGAGCATATAAATAATCTGAAAATTCCTTTAGTTATCTTCAATACATGTTATTAAAATGAATCGAATTTTAAAAGAATGTCTAACAGATACAAGTATGTTGCATACCATTGGGTAATTATGTTTGTAGAATATAGTATGTGTCTTCTAAAATTAAATGTTTAATCTTTTTTATCTCTAGAGGTTTTCATGGCATTGCAATTAAATGATGTTAAGAAAATTATGTTTGTGCTCAATTCTGAGATTATGAAGAAGTATTTTCAATTATATTATACAAAATAGAATCTCTGTAGGCAGTGCAGGACTGCCAGTCTGCATTGCAAATAGGCAAATCTGAACAAAACAGTAGTCATTACAGAAGAATTTCTTTGTGGGTTATTTAATGCTTTTAAGCTGAAAACTAATAGTCTTTCAGATTTAAATATTTCAGACTAAATTGTCTATTAAACAAAATATGTACTATGGAAGTGAAATGTATACTTGCTCATATTCTATTGACTAAATGTGAAAAAAAGAGATGAAAAAAATCCCCTAATTATATGAGGATTGTGATAACCTTCAAAGTTGAAAAGAGACAAGGTCCGCAATTCTCATGTTTGGTAATTCCCATTAAAATGTCCCCCTTTTTTTTCTTTCCTTTTCTTTTTTCATTTTGTTAATGATCTTGAAAAAAAATCTGTATGACCACGATATAATTGCTTCCATGCAATTTCTGCTCCCAACTTTATCCTGATACCAAGTCATGCTATTTTAATTGTGGGAAGATGACAAAGAATTGTCAGTAGGATTAACTTACAAATAATGCAGTTAAGTCAAGGGAAGCCTAAAGGATAGCACAGCATGTCAGATAAATTTTTAAAATTATAATAATTCAAATACAAAGAAGCAGTCATGTAACTGATTCAAGTTATACAATAATAGGTATGTAAATTCCAAAAACACTATGCCTTTGGATCCACACCATGTCTTTGTGGCAAGTGGTGACTAAACTTCTGCAAAATATCAGTGACACAATCATTATGGTAAATTTAAATATAATGAGTTTTGTATTTTGTTTTATTTTTTTTTAATTTAAATTCCAGTTAGCTAACATACAGTGTAATATTAGCTTCAGGTGTACAATATAGTGATTCAACACTTCCATACATTACCGGTGCTCATCCCAACAAGTGCACTCCTTAATCCCCAATCACCTATTTCACCCCGCCTCTACCTCCCCTTTGGTAACCATCAGTTTGTTCTCTATAGTTAGAGTCTGTTTCATGGTTTCTCTCTCTCTTTTTTCTTCCTCTTTGTCATTTGTTTTGTTTCTCAAATTCCACATATGAGTGAAATCATATGGTATTTGTCTTTTTCTGACTGACTTATTTCACTTAGCTTAATACTGTCTAGCTCCATCCACATCGTTGCAAATGGCAAGATTTCATTCTTATTTATGGCTGAGTAATATTCCAGTGTATATACATAACACATCTTCTTGACCCATTCATTCATCAGTCGATGGGTACTTGGGCTGTTTCCATAATTTTGCTATTGTAGATAATGCTGTAAAAAAACATCAGGGTGCATGTATTCCTTTGAGTTAATATTTTTATATTCTTTGGGTAAATACCAGCAATTGCTGGATCATAAGGTAGTTCTATTTTTATCTTTTTGAAAAAACTCCATACTGTTTTCCAGAGTGGCTACACCAGTTTGCTCATATTTTGTTTTTAATTCATAAACTTGTTTTGATTTTATAGTGGCATGTAGTTCTAAATATGGAAAGTTTATGCCTTGCTTTGTATTTTTATATATTAAAGTGACATTGGGATAAAAATTATTACATCAGCACTGGGAGTCCACATGATTTTATTTTACTTTTTCTTTAAAAATGTATATGTTACTTAAATATTTTGTTAATTGAAGATTTTAAATTTTACACACAAAGATCTAGCATTGTTTCTTTGGTCCGGCAAATGTCTTGGATAATTCATTCAAGAAACATCACTTAGGGGGCGCCTGGGTGGCTCAGTTGGTTAAGCAACTGCCTTCGGCTCAGGTCATGATCCTGGAGTCCCTGGATCGAGTCCCGCATCGGGCTCCCTGCTCAGCGGGGAGTCTGCTTCTCCCTCTGATCCTCCCCCTCTCATGCTCTCTGTCTCCCATTCTCTCTGAGATAAATAAATAAAAATAAAAATAAAAAAATCTTTAAAAAAAAAAAAAAGAAACATCACTTAGTTCAACTTGAAGTCTACATCCTTCATACGCTTACATTAGTGGCACATATTGAGACAGTATTGCTGGATCAGACAACAAAAGAAAGAGCCATGGGCGAATTTTGGCTTGTGGCTACAGTACAGATGCTGGTGATCCATCTTGCACTTAGGGGTCACAACAAGCCAAAAGGCTACTTCAAGTTTTAAAAAATTTCGTGACATTTTTTACATTCTTGAATGGTAGCAACTTTATTGAATTTGCTTGTAAACACAAAACTCAGAACAATATCTGTCACATAGCATTAGCTTAGAAAAAGCTTAAGAAATTGAACTTTGTCTAGTACACAACTAGGTACAAGGTGTAGAAGTTAAAGGGAAGCAGATATGATTCTATTTTTTGCTCAAATTGTTATAGTTTTGGCCATTGAGAGCTCTTTCACTTGGCTCCTGTGTGTCCTTGACATACCCCTGTAAGTATAGGTAAGTTTTTTAATGACTTCTTTGCTTTTAGGAAATGATTTTTAGGACTATCTTATATGGGTGTACTTCTTGTTTAAACACACACACACACAGAGAAAGAGAGACAAACACAAGGAGATATTTTCATTATAATACATTTCTTTTAACTGGGAATTAAAAAGGAGGTTATCAATTATGACATAGATTTTTTTTTCATAGACGTTTTTTAATTAAACTTTAAAACTTTTATTCAGCTGACAAGAAATAGAAACAGTGCCCAACTAATGGATGTAAAACCAATTTGAGTTCCATTGCTATGATACATGAGATATTTTTTCAGTGAATATACATTTTTTATATGTCCATGTGTGGATACTGTACCCATAGAGATGGAATGAAAAGCATCTACTGACTTCACACTTGCAAATCATTTTGTCCAGCATAACCTCTAAGCTTTAGAGTCAAAGAAAACAGAATCATTGATTCTGCACTTAAGGGTTTTGGTTCATTTTTAAAGTTTGACAGAAGTAAATAAAACATAATGCAGAAACTGTGTTCTACTGTGTATAGGATATATCATAATTAATTCATGTAGAGCAGATTAGAGCAATTACTAATTAAATTCAATGATTAGTTTCATTTCTCATAACAAGATATAAAAAGTAATAATAGGATAGGTATTTTTACTTTTTCCTTCACCTCTCCTTCTTAGTCATTCTTACGAGATATTTAATCTGATGGTTTTATTAAAATATTTAAAACAAGCCTTCCAAATAAATAAGAACACAGATTATCCCATTAGGAATGGTTGGCAGTGCATACAAATACACACATAAAATATTCTCACATTCTTCTGAATTATCTATCTGGCATTAGTCATTATTACTTAAATATTTGCTGAGTGTGGCTGAGTACTCTATATGTGGTAGAAATAATGTCCATTGTTTCAAAGAAGCAATACACATGGCTACTTTCCTGAAAGAAACACATATTTTCTGAGTGTATGATAGGAACTTTATTTATTTTGGTGGCTGTATGTGTGTGTATCTATGTCAATATAAGAACAGAATCATTCCGGAAAAAGATGATCACTTAAACTATTAGTTTAGTTTTGCTTCATCCTACAGCATTTCCCTCCTCAGATGCACGATTATTCCCTAATTTTGAATATTTATTGCTATGCTATTCAGATAACGTTACCAAGGGCTCAGAATTTCCAGTAAAGATAAACTCCAAGGTTCCCCCCCACCCATTTTCCCATACATCATCATGTCGAGAGAAGTTTGATATTTTGGCTTTCTAGTATACCATTTAGGAACCTAGGGTTTGGAGTCAGTTAAACCTGGTTCAATCACTTACTGTGTGATCTTTTCTAAGTTATTTAACCTTTCGGCACTCCAGTTTCTTTGCCCGTTAAATGGCCTCATTAGGAGTTTTATAAGGATTAAATGTTGTAATCTGTGCAAAGCACATAATGCAATGCCAGACACCTTCACTGTACAACTCTCAGTGGGAGGTCAGCTATGTACAGAAAGTGTGTGATAAATGGCAGTTATTGTTCTTATCATCAGCATCATTATTATTCAAAACACTCCTGCTCAGCTGCTTACAGCCAGACATAGCATACATTTCTTCAAGAAGAACATTTCAAGCTTTGCTTAAGACTGTGATCACCTTCTACTACAGAGAAAATGAGGTTTTGTTTTAATTTTTAGGCTGCTTTGGAAACCTAAAATCAGAGGCTGAAGTGAGGGAGTGATGGAATGCCAAGTAAGACTCAAATTTCTGGAAGACTTGCAGTATCTAGCCTGAGTCACGGCAGCTTTAGAGGATTTGATTCCAACCCAGCATATAAAAAGAGGAGGGCAAAAGTAGGCCAGGGAAACTGCATAATTTTTTATATGTTTCATCCCTGAAAGTCACTAGACAGATGAGTACTCTTGAAAAAAAAAAAAAAAAGCTATTTGATGTTCTGATATCTAAAATACGAACTTCATGTCTAAAGCTTAATATTCAAACTAAAGAGCTCAACAGATGCCATCCTGATCAAAATACATGGATACTTACTAGGTAATGTATTAAGATTGAAGCCCTAAAGTTAAAGACAACAACAGATAGAAGGAAAAAAACTTAGATTAAGTAGTCAGCCTTTTTAGGTATGGATCCAATTTAGAGATAGATCGGATCTTACAAATCATTTTGTGGGGCAATGTGGGAGCTGTTTAGAATCCTGCAAATCTGGTTAGATCTCACTTGCTGGTCCCACTCCCATTTATTGATATATGTCTTTGGTATATGTCAAAGGAATTCAGTAATCAGCTGTTTAAAAGACACATAAAGTAAAAGTTTGAAAAACAAATAAATTATTAAACTACACAAACCTATTGGAAGAAAGCAACATGAAGAAACTGAGCCTGGGGTAGAGTTCTGAAAGAGAGGATAAAGTTAATAGTCAGGAGCCGATTCCAAAGGAAGAGGAACACCCCAGTGCCTCACTAAGTGGGGTAGGTGCCCAGGGGTTAGTAAGTAGGTCTGTCCTGAAGAGCTGACCACATAAGCAAGAGTGAAATAGATAAGGTAAGGGTGGACTAAAAGGTCAAGCACCTTCAAGGCAAGGATCAAAAGATTAGACTTGAGAAGAAACACCGCTGGCAGCTACTTCGGGATGAGAAGGAAGGTCAGGTTGCTTTGAGGGAAATAATTCCAGTTGCTGAGGGTTGAATAAATTGGATAGGAGAGAGGTTGAAGACAGGTCTCTACCTTGAAGGCTTTCTCAGTAGCCCTGGCACAAGGTAAATGAATTCTAGATAAAGACAGTGGCAGTGTGAATAATGAGTGGGTCTCAGCAATGTCCCAAAGGGCAAAGTGACAAGATAGTGATGGACTGAATGACAAAGTCAAAGGAGAGAGTGAGAAATCAAACATGATTTTATTCCTATGGCTCTCAAGACTGTTAAGATGCTGGTATAAACCTTTTTAAAAAATACACCAAACTGAAAGCTCTGCTTTTGTCAAGAGGCATATTTTACAGACTCCGATAAACATTGGGTGCTAGAATATGAGGAGTGAGAGGCTCCTGGGTGCCTCAGTCGTTAAGCGTCTGCCTTTGGCTCAGGTCATGGTCCCAGGGTCCTGGGATGGAGCCCCGCATCGGGCTCCCTGCTTGGCGGGAAGCCTGCTTCTCCCTCTCCCACTCCCCCTGCTGTGTTCCCTCCTTCGCTGTGTCTCTCTCTGTCGAATAAATAAATAAATCTTTAAAAAAAAATAGAATATGAGGAGTGAGGTACCTTTACATGTAGATGAGCTTCTGGAAACGCGGATAGATTACCAGGAAGATATACACATGTGAGAAAATGAGTGTTCTGCAGACTTTAATATATAAGGAGACACAGGAAACACAAACCCAACTTCATTAATGATAATTAAACTGACTTTTAGACTGACAGATTTTTACCCCCTTTGTATGACCTGCTCAGTGCTTGCTATATGAAGGCTACTCAAAAATACCTATTAATTAAGACCAATATAATCCTTGTCTTCCATGTTAAATATTGGACAACTCACCAAGTAATTAGATTAAATAAAATGTGTGAGTGTGTGTGTGTTATAAAAAAGCTGAGGGCAAGGATGAGTCAGGAAATTAACTTTTAAGATTGGGTAAAATTCTCTCTACTAATTATCAGTTAGCAGGTTTTTTCCTCTGTTAAACAAATCTGCCTGTTGACTAAAATAATTTTTCCTTTTTTATCCTTAAGTAAGTTAACTAAGTTAGGTGAACTAAAATTCAAGTTTAACTTTTTCAATATCAATACTATTTTTCTAGAACATATTGTACATTTATTTCACAGTTTGAAAAGAAAAGCTTTCTGTTTTGTATTTATTTAGTGGAAACATGTTTATAGGCACTTACATTAAAAAAAAAAAACATGGTGGGGTAAATTAATATAAAAAAGTATGATTATTGAAACATGGATTTTGAAAGTCAAGGCAATTTATAGTCTGTGATTTGCCTCCTCTAAATATTTATTTCTCCTTCAGTATACCTGTGTTCCAAAAGAGAAAAGAGGTAATGGGGACAATCATTTTGATCATAATTTGTTTTGTTGTTGTTTTTTTAAGTAGTCTCCACTCCCAGCGTGGAGCCCAATTCAGGGCTCAAACTCATGACTGTGAGATCAAGACCTCAGCCGAGATCAAGAGCCACCCAGGTGCCCCTTGATCATTATTTTTAAAGATCTTTGTTTAAAGGGAATTTAAAGAGTAGTCCTTGCAAAAGAATGTACATTCCTCTCTAACAGTTAATGATTTTGGAAATCAGTGTAGGGCCAACTTGAAAATTATATTCCATTTGATATGCTAATTAAAATATTATACTGCCCTCTTTTCTAATGTTTTGATAAAGTTATAACACAATCCTGCTACACACAAACAAATGCATATCTTTGAAATTTTTATCACTATTTTCCAGGAAAGGAAAAAGAATCTCCCTTCATTACTAATTCTATTATAGGTCTCTTTATGAATTACATGAAATAATAATTAGTTATACCAAAATCTATATCTTTCAATTTATTATCTAAATATAAATGAAATATATCTAAAACCCTTCTCATATAGTTATGTCATATCCTGAAACAAATGAAATATTTTAAATAAAGCGAGATAGTGTAAAATCACCTGAAACTTGTAACTCAATTGAAGAGAGGTGAAAAGTAGGGAAAAAAAATCAAATATCTCAATATACCCGTTTCAGTGCTTTTTAAAAAAAAAAATAGCTTTATTCCCTAAGAACTACAACTTCCACCAGGGGGCCCCCTTTTCACTGCTACAACTCTCTGTGGACTCCACACATTTTCTCCCCTTGCTCCTTCAACCCTAAGCACAGTCATTTTTGCTGTTCTCTTAACCCTGACTACCTCTATGTCATGTAATCTCTTCTATCATTGAACTTGCCTGAATCCTGATTGAAACAGTGATTGGCACCAGAAGTAGCCTCAGGAAGTAGATTCTCCAAATAGTGTTCCAATAGAGGATTTTACATATATTTGAGATAGATAGGTCTAACCTGCTTGCCAGGAGATATTCAGCACTAGTAATACAAGACATTGTAGTGTAATTTTGTCTTCCAAAATTATGACCTTCTAATGTAAATCTCATAAATATATTTATGCAGACTTTTTTTTTTTTTTGAGAAATTCTCAACAGATCCCCTTTTCCTCAAAGCATAAATCTTAGTCAATCTATTCCATCACCAAGTAGGCTAATGAGCAGCTACTATGTTGGAAACACTCTATTTCCTATTTTGATGGCTGAAAAAGCATAAAATAAAGGTCATTGAAATGAAGTTATCTAGGTTTTAAAACTGGAGGAAATTAAATCCAAAGAATAAAAACTGTTACATGAAAATAGCAATATGCAGACATTGTACTTGTGTGTGTGTGTTTCTGTTCATGATTCTTATGGCTAGAGCTATCTTTCTCAGGCTGCATGTGCACATGATTTAGTTATTCTTTAAAAAAATTAGTTTAAATCTATGACCTTCTTGATGATTAAACATGTAGCTAAATGGGGGCAGGAGAGAAAACAGGGCCCAAAGGCAGGTTTGTAAGGTGAGATAAGGAGGGTCAAGGTGCCCTGGGAGATAAGCTGGCAGCAGATGAATGTGTGTTAGAAGAAGAAGGATGGATCATGACTGCTGAACAGGGGAGATGAACAAGGGAAACAAGGTTTTAACCAGTAGAATACTGGAAGGAATCTATTCCCTTTGCTCAAATGCCATGACTAGCTTTATGTGTTTATGATAAGAAGGAAAAGGTAGGTCAAAATAACATAGGCAAAATAAAGTAGAAGTGATGTTAAAAATTTAGAAGAAAACAGAGAAATGATTAAGCTAAAGACAAATCTTAAAATATAATGGCTTTTTCAAATAGTATTTTAGAATTGTTATTCTGCTTAAAGCATAATTCAGATCTCGATAGGAACATAAGTAGAGAAAGAGGAAATTTTTAAAGGAAAAAATAACAAAGTACAACTGAAAATGTGTATATATGTAACATACATGTATAAATATATGTGAATAATAAATATACATATAGTTTACATTTATATATATGACAGTAAGCTAAGAACTGTTGGTGAATCAATTAAATGTACGTAACAATTGTTATAAGGGGCTCAGACTCTAAGTTCTGGTATCACTTTATAATTCTATGTTCCATGAGTGTTGAGTTTCTGATTATTTATGATCCTGGTTCATGATTTTATTTGTAACCCGTATAAAACTGTCTTCTTCCTCGTGTATTAAATCTAGTCTCACCATATCCTTACATTAATAAAAAAAAAAAAGTGCCTCCTTCCAAAAGCATTGGAAAGCTATAGAAATCTTCACTGAAACTTTCATCAGAACACTAAGGAGGGAATGAGATACTACATCACACTGCATAACTTCTTTAAAAATATCATTAAACATTTCTTTTTCTCACTAAAGTTTCACTTATCATGGCAGCCTCTTAAACATAATCTGTTATGGTTACTCGAATTCTGTTTATCTACCCATTATGCTACCCAGTGAAATAAAAACTTAGTAGCTCAGCAAAATAAATGGTATCCTTGAAAAATGATGTTCTGTTGCTACTACTGAATAATTAATCTCTGAAATTTAGTGGATTAAAATGACAATCATTTAATTATACATTATGTGGATCAATATTTCAGGCAGGGTTTGGCTGGTTGATTCTTGGGTTTCATGTTTGTCAACTGGAGGTCATTCAGTGGTATTTAGCTAGTGGTTGATCTAGTCTGAAGGGTCCAGAGAATTTTGGCTCACATATATATGATTCCATTCCTCCGAAGTGATGGCTAGAAAGCTAAGCCTTGCTGGGATCCTCTTCCTCGTTGTGTGATCACTCCGTATGGTCTGTCCAGCTGGAGAGTCCACTCTTCACATTGGAACTGAGGGCTCCAACACCAAGTGTGTCTAGCGTGTCTGGTGGAAGCTATAAGATCTCTTATGACCTAGCCTCAAAAATCCAAGAAAATTACCACTCTTGGTCAAGCAGGTTACTAAAGCCAATATCATTCAAGGCAAAGGGAATTAGATTCCATCTTTCAATGGGAGGAATAACAAAGAAAAGCTTAATTTTTTAATTTATTTTTTTGAGATCTTATTTATTTGTCAGAGAGAGAGAGAGCACAAGTGAGGGAGGAGGGCAGGGAGCAGCAGGCAGAAGGAGAAGCGGGCTCCCCTCTGAGCAAGGAGCCTGATGCGGGAATCAATCCCAGGACCCCAGGTTCACGACCTGAGCAGAAGGCAGACGCTTAACTGCTTAACCGACTGAGCCACCCAGGCATCCCTGTTTGTTTGTTTTTAAAGTAGGCTCCACACCCAGCCCATGGTGGGGCTTGAACTGAGCTAGCCAGGCATCCCAAGAAAGCTTTAAATTAACACAGAAGGTAGAGAAAATGGAGGCTTAAAAAATACCATGATTTAATATGTTACTTTCTTTGATACAGTGAAAGGTCTGCACAAACTGGAGATGCATAAGGAAACGATAATATAGGCTGCTTCACAGATCATTGAATGAATTGAAGAAACTGGACAGGGGGAAAGATACATTACTTTCCAACACAGACCAAATTATTTGTATATTTTTTATTTAATTTTTATCTTTTTAAACCAATTTATTGACGTATAATTGACAAACAAAAAGTCGCACATATTCAATGTATACAACGTAACTCATTACATATATCATATATCTCTCATAGAAGATATGTATAGACTGGTGAAACCATCACCACAATCTATGCCATAAATATATCCATTCCCTCCAAAAGTTTCCTCCATAGTCACTATGCTGTACAGTAGATCTTTAGGTCTTATTCATCTTGTAAAACTGAAATGTATACCCTTGGACTAACACTTCCCCATTTCCCCCTTTCCCTAGCCCCTGGCAAGCACCATTCCACTCTATGCTTCTAAAAGTTAGACTATTTTAGATTCCTCATATAAGTGGTATCATGTGCTATTTGTCCTTCTGTGCCTGCCGAATTTCACTTGGCATAATGTCCTCCAGATTTATTCACATTGTAGCAAATAATAGGATTTCCTTTTTTTAAGGCTGAATAATATTCCATTTTATGTAGATATCACATAACCAAAGAGGAGAGTCAAGATTACATCTATCTCACATTACAAAAATCTAAAGAACTGAAATCCATAGGAAAGGCAATAAAAAGATGAAGTTTCTCTCCTTCGGTTAGCAGACTGTCCAATAGAAATATAATGTAAGCCCCTATGTAAATAAAATTTTTCTAGTACCCTCATTAAAGAAAAGTAAAAATAAAGAGGTGAAATTAATTTAAATAATATTTAATGCAACATATTCAAGAATGTTACCCTTTCAATGTGTAATCAATAATAAAGAAATTATAAGTGAAATATTTTACTGTTTATATACAAAGTCCTTGAAATCCAGAGTGTATTTTGCACTTCCAGCACATCTGCATTCAAAATTGGCCATAATTAAAATGCTCATTAGCTACATGTGGTTAGTGCTTACTTTATTGGACACGCAGCTCTAGACTCTTGCTACTGAAAGTGACAATTCAAAGCAGCATCTTTGACATCACCTGCAATCTTGTTAGAAATACGGAACTTTAGGTTTCACCTCAGACCTACTGAATCAAAATCTGCATTTTAATGAGATCTCCAGGTGACACTGAAGTTTCAGCTTCCCCTTTCCTATCAGTTTGCTCAGGCTGCCCTTTCTTCATAGTTCTAGAGGTTAGAAGGCCAAGATCAAGCTGTCAGCAAATTTGACTTTTCCTGAGGTGCAGATGGACTTCCCTTCTTGCTATGTCCTCACTCCTTCCTTCTGTTGTGTACACACCTCTGGGGTCTCTTCCTCTTTCTATAAGGATGTTAGTGATATTGGATTAAGGTCCACCCTAATGCCTCATTTTAATTTAATCACCTCTTTAAAGGCTCCATCTCCAAATATAGTCCTATCCTGTGGTTATCGGAGTTAGGACTTCAACATAAGAATATGTGGGAAAACAGTCCATAATATTAAGTCCATAATGTCTTCATAGTCACCTACTCATCTCTGACCAATGTCTTCCTCAAATCTTACTTCTTTCCTTTCCTGATCCCACCCAGGTTATACCCCTCCCATAAAGGCAAGCTTTTATCACAACTAGAATATTCTATATAGTTTTCTAATTTTCTGCTACAGTTTAACCTCCACCAAAATATGCAACTTGAGAAGAGTGCTAGATCTTTTCAGCAATATCCTCTGAATTTGCCACAACACCTAGCCTGTGAAATAGAAATAATGCAGTAGTTGAATGAATGAAGAAATAAAATTATTATTGAAATCTAGGAGAGAATTAGTTAAAGCTAAAAACAAGTAATCTTGGCATATTACATCATCTCTTACTTCTCTGAGGGGATAAGAGGGAGTGAAACCTTTAGAAGGAAACCACCTCAGCTTCTCAGCAGAAAATCTGCAAATCTATATGCATCTGAATTAATTGTTTTGCCTTTGCTCTTTTCCCTTGAAGAAGGGACCCTATTTTATCGGAATCCAAATCTTCTACTTATGCTGTGGGTCTAGCCCCCTCACACCCTCTCAGGATTGCATTCTTTGATTATTTCCGCTCTCCCCTGTATCTTCAATCCTTCTCTTTTTTCTCCATCATAAAATATTGAAGCACCTTACATCTTTGGGGGAAAAAAAGTCTTCTGAGGTTGGCTCTCACCATGTTACCCCTCCAGTTATCCTTCATGGACAAGTATCTTGAAAGAAGAAGCTACATTTATGATCGCAAATACTCACCTACTCCTCACACTTCAGTGAGGTAAGATTTACTTTCCTCATACTATTTTACTCATTTATTCTGGAAGAAACCATCCATCTTCTACATGTCACTACATTCAACAAGCAAGTTTTAAACTCACTTAACTTTCAGTGACATTGAACACTGCTAATCAATTTCACATTCCTGAAAACTAGCCTCCCCCCTTTCTCTCCTCTAGTGGGAATAAATTTTCCTGGTTTTCCTCCTACCCCTCTGCCTGTTTTTCCACCAACTTGACAAGTTCTCCTTCTTCAGCCATCAGTTGAATGTCTGTGGTCTTAATCTCTCTTTTTTCTTTCTTTCTTTCTTAAAGGTTTATTTATTTATTTGAGAGAGAGAGAGAATGCACACAAGTGGGGGAAGGGGCAGAGGGAGAGAGAATCTTCAGGCAAACTCCCTGCTGAGCATGGAGCCTGATACGGGGCTTGAGACCAATGAGACCCTGAGCCAAAATCAAGAGTCAGATGCTTAACCCATTGAGCCACCCAGGTGCACTTTAGTCTCTCTTTTCTCATGCTACATGTTATTCCTGGGCATCTTTATTAACTCCCTATACCCACTTATTATCTATATTTATGCTCTAGATACATAACTGCCTAAAGGACATTTCCATTTGTATATCCTGCAGAATCCTTGAATTCAACATGTATATAAACTAACTCGTTATTTTCTCCCCTTGCTTCTATTCAGTTATATTTACATTTCCTCTATGTTTTCTGGATTGTATAATGACACCATGTAGTCACTCAGTTGTCATGTCAGAAGTCTAGGGATCATTTTTTATTCTCCTTCCTTTCTTTACCCTCCAAGTTTCATCAGTGGTCTTCTAAATAGATTTGAATTTCCAATGCAGACAAGTCTCAAATGGCACACTGCTGCTTAGCTTGTTTTATTTTCCCTTTGTTCCTCTCTACTCTGGATAAAATACCAAGACCAGAATGACTAGAAAGGCCACAGTGTCCTCCTCAATATACAAACTGTAGATTGACCAATCAGTTGTTCTATCTTTCTATCCATCCAGTAGGCATAATTTTCAAATGGCCGCCAAGATTCCCACAACCTGATGTGTATACCTTGTTTTATTCCCTTCCCATGAGGATGATACCTATAACTTTATTTTGAATATGATAAAAGTAAAGTAATGGGATATCACTCCATGATTATACTACCTTATATGGCAAAGATGAAGGGATTTTGCAGGTATAACTAATGTCCTTAATCAGTTTACTATAGGGTAATAAGAGTGATATTATCCTGGATGCCATTTAAAAGAATACTACTCTCCAGGCACCTGAGTGGCTCAGTTGGTTAAGCGTCTGCCTTCAGCTCAGGTCATGATCCTGGGGTCCTGGGATTGAGCCTGACGTCGGGCTCCCTGCTCAGCAGGGAGTCTGCTTCTCCCTCTGCTCTCTGTTCCTCCCCACTGCTCATGCCCTCTCTCTCTCAAATAAATAAATAAAATCTTTAAAAAAAAAAAAAAACTATTCTCTTGCTGGCCAAGAAGAAGCAAATAGCTATGGTGTGAAGTCCAGTGGAGAGGGGCAGCCTCTCAGAGTTGATGACCTCAGTCTTGCAACTGTGAGGAATTTAATTATGCCCAACACCTAAATGAGCTTAGAAGATCCCTAGCTCCAGAAGTGATCATAGCCTGGCCAACATCCTGAATTCAGTCTTGTAGGACCCTGATCAGAGGAACCAGTTACATAATGCCTGGACTCCTCTAACAGAAGCTATGAGATAATAAATGCTCATTGTTTTAAGAGGCTTAGTTATTAACTCTTTTGTTTAAAATATTTCAGTGGATTCCCAGGGCACTCAGAAAAAAATCTTTAGCATATCTTATAAGACTCCGTGAAGTAGGCTGTGCCCCTCTCTCCAGCCCTCCCATCTTTTCTCTTGCTGCATAGGAACCAGTTATTTAAGGCTTTTTTTTTTTTTTTTTCAAATTTTCACAAGAGTCAGACTCTCTTGGCTTCAAATTTTTACATTCATCTGGACAACTCTACCATCACACACTACCACTCTGATAAAAGCCACAGTCATCCTTTTCCCGAATTGCTGTAATAATCTCCTCACTGATCTCCCTGCCCTTGCCCCTTTCCCTCCCACCACAGCCTTTCCCTGACAGAGTCTTTAGACTAAAACTGTTAAAACATAAGTCACATATTCTACTCTGCTCAGAACTTCACAAAGTCTCTCTGTTCTCTTTGGTTTTTTACTTTGGTAAAAACCAGAGTCCTCAAAATGGCTTCAAAGGCTGTGAACAGCCTGACCTCCACTTGTCTCTCTAATCTCATGTCCTTCTCCTTTTCCACTAACTCAGTGGCCCTGGCCCAACTCTTTTTTTTTTTTTTTTTTTTTGCTCCTCTTTATACTCCAGCTTGTTCTGCCTAAAAGAGAGAGAGAGCGCACTGCTGTACCTTCTGTCTAAAATGCTCTCCCCCCTAGGGAGTGGGGGGGACACATCGCTTAGACTCACTGCTCTCTGGTCACTCAACTTACCACTGAGTGTATCACTCCTTAATAGTGTTCTTCAGAATGAGAACCTACCTCTCCCAGTACTCTGGAAGTCCTTCCTCTGATTTTTTTCCTCTATAACATTTATCATGATCTCTCATTCTGTATGTACATAGTTAATTTTTTGTACATCTGGCCACTAGAGTATAAACTCCCATGAGGAAATGGATTCTTGTCCCCTTCATGGCTGTATCCCAGTACCTAGAACAGTGACTAGTACATAGTAGAAAGTGAACAATTACTTGTAAAATAACCAGTTTAAAAATAAACAAACAAAAAAAACTGGTTTGCTCTTTCTAACACACTATCCTCTTCCCTCTCCCTTCCCCCCACCCTACTCCCAAGAAGTACACCCTCCTTTATTTTTTCTAATTAGCTTTTTTGTATCCCGTTCACTCTTAGAGTAGGTTGTGTCTCCACAAAACATTTTCATAGAATCCTGTTTGTAGTCCAATTACGGTAATAATTATATTTACTACTGCTACTAATTGATGTTAGTTTCAATTGCTGAATATGTATTCTAAAATATAGAGATTTTATATTCATTACTTTATCCCTTGTAACTAATACAGTACCTGCAACACATTATGTGCTGTATGGGTATTTGTTGTAAGCAGTAAGGCATATAGCATATAACATATAAAATAACATATAGCATGTAAAATACATAAGCAAAACAAGTGAATCTTTCCTTTTCTTCAATTCTTACCTTCATCTTGTTTTGCTTAGCAGAATGCCAGACATATAACTATACTAAGTGCATATTTGTTGACTGATTCATTGGTTGATTTCGAGATCTTTCAAGTGTATTTGTCTACATAAAAATAGGTGTTTGAGATATCATCCTGCTTTGTAGAACTAAATATTCATCACTAAGAAACAATAAGTGACTGACTGCCTCAGGTGCAACAATAACACTTGAGAGTAAGAAAGTGAGCACTAGGGGAAAATGACCAGACTAACCATGAAGCAATGAGGTAGAGCCATAAATGCAACCTCATGTGGCGATAACTAGATGCCTCTATGATCAAAAGTCTATATAAAAATTAAAGTTATTGAAGGAATTATGCCTTTGGAAATATATTTGTATGAAATGAACACTTTGAAGTACCTATACATAGATATACACACATACATATGTGTACATATATACACATACATATATATTTCTCAGTGAAATTATTTAATGGAATTATTAAATTATGACAATGTAGCTTTCTTTTAAAATAATTTTTAAATTGCATTTTTCCTTTGGATTTTTTTTTTAAATAAATGAGTAAGTGACTGTGTTTTTCTTCAAAAGATTTCAGTAACAATTTTCCCTACACTTGAAACAAATGTGGTATCACTCCTTATAAACACTTTACCATACGTGGTGCTCTTACTTGTAAAGCAGTGAAGCATAGGATTCCTGGCCAAAGCTCAATTCCTCCACTACTGAACCTCTGTCATAAATTTTTGTATTAAGATCTAACAACAGAAGAGACTTTTCATGCTGTTTGAATTTCTTATTATGACTCTATTCAGACCCTCCTCAAACCTCATAATGATTTAGATCAACTATTTAGCCAATATTAACCATTTAATAAACCATTTAAATAATTAAATTCTTCCATTTATACTCTGCTATATTTTATTCCAATGTTAAACATAGCCAACTTAGAAACTCAAATGACTTACTAATAGATACATGAAAACAAGGAATATATTGCTTAATAAATAGTATTTTTAATATTTCAGTTTTCTGAACTAAAGAAATTTATAGACACTTATGCTTAGTATACACATTGAAGTTTTATAAACTTGCCTATAATATATTATGCACTCATATTTAGTGGAATGCTATTTTCCAGCATCCTTTAATAGCTTCATTTTGTGGAACAGGATTTATTTATTCCAATGCTGTCAGATTTATAATAGTTCTTGTGCGTCATTTAGAGGCACCCATCCAACATAATGACAGATTATGAAGAAAGAGGACACAAGAATAAATGGCCATAATAAGAGAAGGTAGATGTGGCAAATTCCCCATCTTGATTCTCTTAATCATAGTTAAAGTTTCATTTTCTATGTAAATTTTTTCCATCTGTCATTGAGCTCTACAAATGAAAGAATCATGAGTGAAACTGTAAGTATTTATTTTCCGCCTGAATGACATATTTAAGGAGGACAGAAAGCAAGTTTGTGATTTTAGATAAGAAAACCAGACCTCTTAGAATAGGAAAATGAGTGATTTAGTTACATTTTTATTTTTCCTCCCACCTACCCAATTATCTGATTCTTTTCTAGACTTGATGAGAGCTGAGTTTTTCTACCTATTAAGTAATTGAGTTGTTGTTTAGCAGATAATGCACCACAAACTTGAACCCCATCAATCTAGCTGAGGTGGGAAAATGGTCAGTGTGCGGACAGTGAAAGCAAAACTTACCAAGAGTTGCAAAGATGATAGATCAAAGCTGAGGGGTGTGTATCTGTCAACATTAATGAAAGTAATGTTCCTTTGAGGATTGTTATTTTAGGGCAAAACAGGACTTCATTAAGGAGTTAAGCTATGTAATAAGAGAAACATTTTCAACATTCCACTTTCTTTAATAAAATATTTTTATTCATACAACTCAAGAGAAAACTGATTAGCATTTTGACTTTGGAATGGCTTGAGGCCCTAGGTCAAAAGAACCATCTCCATTAATGTTAGCTACTTTATAGGTCTCATTACTAACCTTTAATCCTTCCTTAAAATTATGATATTGCCTTATTACCTGGAATTATGATTTATAAATGATAGCAGTATAAAAGTGTCACTAATTCATAATTTTAGTGAGTAGAGCTCATCAAAATTTTCTCTGATGTGTTTTATGAAAGGGGAAAAACCCAAGCTCTTTAATTAATAACCTGTCCTGGAAAACCATCTTTCTAGAAGAGAACTGAAAAGACTTAAGGATAACCAATAATAGCCTGACATCCTCTTTTATTTCAAAAGGAATCATTTGCTGTTAATAATGGTAAGCAGGGTTTTGGGACATTTTATGGGAGCATCATTCCTTTACCTTGTCAGTTGGTTTTATGTTAGAAAGAGATGGTGATGGGGTGAACCAAGCTTGCAGGCATATATAACATTATAGAAGGGGAAGAATCTATGATGCTTCAATAGACAAGCCATTTCATTTTGCCATTGAGTCATAGCAAAGTCATTGCTATCTGAGGAATTATTATAAAGCTATTATTTGCCATCTTAGGCTTTATAGAACTACTTATATATAAAGTTAATACCAGTTTCTGTAGTCGCATCATACAAGGGAAATTTAGATGCAAATATTTAAAGTATTTTGTTCCATTTCTTAAAAATAAGTGTGTACAGGGGCGCCTGGGTGGCTCAGTCGGTTAAGTGTCTGCCTTCGGCTCAGGTCATGATCCCAGGGTCCTGGGATCGAGCCCCACACCAGGCTCCTGGCTCAGCGGGGAGTCTGCTTCTCCCTCTCCCTCTGCCTGCCTCTCTGCCTACTTGTGCTCTCTATCTCTGTCAAATAAATAAATAAAAATCTTTAAAAAAAAATAAATTTAAAAAAATAAAATAAAAAAATAATAAGTGTGTACATAAATTTTAATTTTGTTTGCAGAATTAGAAATACTATGGTAAATTTTTCGTTACTTCACAGTATACTGGTTGGCGAAAATTGTTACAGCTACACTGAGATGTTCTTCCATCTTTCTATCCCAGCAGGAGGCAGAACTCCTAGAATAGGGGCGCCTGGGTGACTCAGTTGGTTAAGCATCTGACTCTTGATTTCAGCTCAGATCATATCTCAGGGTTGTGGGATTGGGCCCTGCTGTCAGGCCACACGCTAAGCGGAGAGGCTGCTTGGGATTCACCCTCGCCCTCTCCCTCTACCCCTCCCCCCTGTGCTCTCACTCTCTCTCTCTCCAAAAGAAATAAATAAATCTTAAAAAAAAAAAAAAAGAACTTCTAGAATACTAAGGAGCATTATAACCACAAAGAATCAGGATATAGAAACTTGGAAATAGAATCATAGATATTAGAATATTTACATAGCATTCCTTCAATACCTTGAGAAGCAAAGCCCCTGAACAAAGACAAAATAGCAAGAGATGGTTTCACCAGGATTTTATGAGTTCTAACATTATAAGAAAATTTATCATATTTGCTAATGTTACAAGTAAACTTATGTGAGATATTCATTCAGTCAAAAAATGTATTGAGTGTTCACTTCTGTGGAAAGGACTATGAATAAAACAGCTTTCACTGAGCTATTTTATCACATTATAGAAGGTAATGACAAAAAACAAACATTTAGGCAATACTTTAATCACATATGTTATAGATCAGATTATGTGCTATGAGGAAGAAATAAAATAGGATCCTGAAACAGAAAGTGAATGGAGAGGATGGGACTGTTCACAGAAGACCTTTCCAACATAGCATTTAGCTGAAACCCAAATGAGAATAGAATAAGCCCAGAAAATACTAAGGGAAAGCATTCCAGCTAAGAACAGTAAATGACAATTTTCTGTTGTCACTCCTGCCCCATGCTGAGAGGTTCCAGAACCTTACCATATGTTTGTAGCCTGTCAATACTGTGAGATTTTCAACATCTTCCTAAATACTGAACACTCAGGCCTCATAGAGTTTCTGACCCTCAATCCTGAAACTCAAGAATTTCAAGAATTACAAAAAAGTGTATAGAGTACACTATACGCTTTCAAAGTCTAGTAGCACTTAGATAAACTGAGGCATTCAAACTACATTAGCTACAGTTAAAAACAAAGAAAATATAGATGTCTAAACATTCCAAATCATTTTGCCTTGAAATGTCTCTGGCATAGTTAACATTATACCTGAAAATAAATACTAAGAAAAATCCTAACGGGGAGGGTTATCAGAACCTTGTAAGATGCAAATGCATAATATCATGAGGAATCTTTGAATTCACTCATGGTTAATTATCATCATAACATCTAAATCAGAAAATCTTACCCCAGATAAAGTACAAGATAAGGAGTCTGATCTGGGTTTGATGTCAAGGTGTAACACATGCCCTTTATAAATAACATCCCTTTCAACTGTCTACAAGTCCCTAAAAGAAGTGGAGTAAAACAATGTTTCTCAGTGGACACAATATTGGTCACTGGGGCTGAGGGGGGAATGTGGGTCCCTGACTCTCACCCACTATATATCATTGCCAGTACCCAGGAGTTGTGACAAACAGAAAAATGAAATGTTTTTACACATTTCCAAATGTGCATCAGACTAGATAATCATTTCTTAAGCTGTGTTCTTAATAATACTCTTCTGTGTGATATTAATTTGCATTACAAAAAGAAAATGTGTTCATAAGTCAAGCATTATGTTTGCCACATAATGCATCAAATTGTAAAGCAGATTTCTTTTTGGAGGAATTTTCCAGATCTTAATATGTTCATGAGAACTGAAAATTTCAAAAGGATTGGGGAGGGGGCAAAGTATTTATAAATATTCTAAGCTGATTTGGCCAAGCAAATGTTTTTCAAAAATCATTTATGAGAACTGGACTAAGTGATCTTTCAAATTCACACAACACCATATTACCTATAATATAACTGACAATTTTATTTACCCTGTTTTTGGAGATGCGATTTGAAAAACTAAAAAGCCTGCAGAAAAGAAGCAAATATGGAAAATTTTTCATATACACGAGTCAAATAAATAACGTAATGATAAGACGAGCGATTCTACATTCAGAAAAGAATGGTAACAAATTATTCCAGTTTCCATGTTAAACATTTTCCTTAAGCATTCTCTTTTTATAACAGCCCGACACATGAAGTGATTATCTTTAATCTACTATTCGGAAAATGGAGAGTGAGAGAGATGATTTGCTCAAGGTATAGACTAGTTGCTGTGAAAAAAGATCCAAAATATAGTTGTTCAAATAAGATAGAAGTCTTTTTTTTTTGTCACTGGTAAAATATAGATAGGTGATCAAGGGTCAGTAGATGGCTCAGATTCACAAAATAATCTAGGGAATCAGGTTCCTTCTGTCTAATTTCTCTTCTGGCCCCTGGTGTTGCGTTTATTTGCATGGTTGAAGCTAAGTCACCAGTAACGTATCATATTCTAGCCCCAGGAAAGTGGGGGAAATATAGAAAGGAGGGGAAGCTTTACAGAAAGTTTCAGGCAAGGGAGTTTAAAAAAACAGTCACCAGCATGTTCCTGTTCAAGCTTGGTTAGGCAGGGGGGTTCTGTTACTGGAAGGAAGGAACGAAGAGTGGGTACTAGAGGGAAATTGTCAGTGTCTGCCAAAAAAGAGAGTGGGAGAGAAACAAAGAAGGAAAGAGAAACGGAGAGAGAAGACGTATTTACATTGAAACACAGCATCCCTCAAAATGCAACCTGAAATGAGTAATGACAATAATAATGCCATCGAACTTTCATAAAGAGCGTACTTTGTGCCACACAATGTTCTAAATACTTTGCATATATACATTAACCCATTTAATTCTCACAACAACCCTAAGGTGTGTGTACTATTATTACCGCCACTTCACAGAAGACTGAAATGAAGCAGAGGTTCAGGGACTTGTGCAAAATGATACACTAGGAAGCGGTGACCTACGATTCTACAATAGGCTGTCAGGCTCTGAAATCGATGCTCTTCAGCGTCCTGCCCAGCTGCTTCTCCATGTCCTTTTTTCCATGAGTAGAAGAGCTCTTGACATAAATTTGTTATCTCATGACTGACTATATTGTAATCCAAGTTAACAATGGTTTTGTTAGAAAAAGTTGGGAAATGAGGATTTAAGTCTGTGATAAATAACTTTATTCTCTGTTATATTATGGTAGAAATAATGAGGGATGAGGTTTATCTTTTGTAGATCTAGATGACACTACACCCTTTTTAATTCCAGTAGCTACCAGACCTTGATATTTAGCCACTTTGGGTTTCAGAAATCAGTGTGATTTGTCTTTGCTTAAAAAAATCACCATTCACCACCTATCTGTTATAATGGAGTCTGCATATCAACAGTATAAACACATCTAAGTCCTTAGATTGGTTTTTTTAATACTCCTTTAAGTATGACATCAAGTAGAACATTAATACATAGTTTTGGGTATCTTCAAAAGTCCTGAATATTTGGCACCGTGTGAATCGACCTCATGTAATTCTATCCTGGCAATCACTAATTGTGCCTAAATTGTGTAGCTCTGAGAGTTCCCTGCTCCTTGCTCAAAGTGGAAGAAACCTCTGATTGGAATTAACATTGCCCTGAATAGGGTCTGTGCCAACAGAAGGGCGGTACTATGAGTGTCTCTGCCACACAAAGCATTTTGGTACACCCCCTATATTGCCCATATCAGCAGTCCGCCAGGGAAAGCCTAACCACAGGAGGAAGAAAGACGGACCTGAAAGCATTTTAGCATTGCTCTGAGCCGTGAAGAGGCAAGAGGAGAATCTGAGTCAAAGACTCACTTCAGAGCTATCACCATGCACCATGACTGTGGTTCAAGGTTCAGAAGCCCTACTTTACTCAGGGACCCAACCTAGGGAAACCAGTTGAATGTAGTCTATGCATGTGGAATGTGATTTTTAATATTTCCAATATTATTAGATTATTAATATTTCTGATATTAATTAGATTAATAATATTTCTAATATCAATTTCCCCATATTAACGAGCTCAACATAGGTCATTTAACAAATATTGCCAACAAAATCAGTATAAAGTGGTTCTTTTATTCATTAATGGGCCTCAGATTATAAAGTGGAAAGTTTGAATTTTAAGCTCATAGGTGATTTTTTAAAGCTTTATTAAGCCATTATAAGATCTCTAAATTTCCACACTCTGTTGCACAAGGGAAAAGTTTTCAACTAGATATCTTTGGTTCTTGATATATTTTTTCCCCCCAGCAGTTTGCTCTCACCATAGTTCTAAATTGTTGCATATTAAAATGCTTTACTTGATTTGCATTCAATACTGCTAGAGAGAGAGCATTCCTTTCACAAGTATGAGGCAAAATTGTCCTTGAAGCCTTAAACTGAGTACATAAATATTTTCTCTTGTTTAAGTGAGATACTCTCAAAAGTGATAGCTATAAATAGATAAATGTTCTAAGTATGAATATCTTTTCACACACTTACAAGTAATTTCTTCCCACAGGAGACGTGTACGAGAGTGTTTATATCTCTTGAATCCTGATTGTTTTTTCTAAAGTGTGACCTAAAGTGCATAAGCAAATTAAAGCCACATAAATTCCAGTGACTTCTTTATTGCTTTTTTAAAGTTAATTGTATCAGAATGTATCCCTGTAAAAATATAGAATAAACCCTAGTCTCTGCTCTTCTCACTTCCCCTCCTTTCTATCTCCCTATTCAAATCAATATTAATTGACCCACATTCCTCTCAGGAACCAAATACCCTTTTGAAAATGGTCTTTTAGTGCTTTCTCCAAGAATATCATTTACAACCAAGATTAATCTAGCATCAACTGATTTTCAGGCCAGTATAGTTAGGGCTATCAGTGTCTTTGAAACAGTCTTAGAATTTTATGACAAAGGTAACTATTGTAAAAGGATAATTTTCAAAATTGAAAATAAAGAATGACCAAACTTGGTCAAAGGCCATTTGAAGAATATATTGTTACCCAAGAAAGAATGTTGGAAGGCGATCAATAAATTAGATTAAGAAGCAGTTAATAACAGTGCCTGGGTGGCTCAGTCAGTTGACCTCCCAACTCTTGGTTTTGGCTCAGGTCATGATCTCATGGATCATGGGATGGAACCCCCTGTGGGGCTCCGCGCTCAGTGGGAAGTCTGCTTGGGGTTCTCTCCCTATCCCTTGCCCCTCTCCCCCACCCTGCTGCAGGTTCTCTCTCTCTCTCTCTATTAAATAAATAAATCTTTTTTTAAAAAGAGCAGTTAATAACTTCAGAGAATTATAGCCATAACAATTGGGGTTATTTTTAATTCCAAACAGAAATCATTTGAATCCTGACTAGACAAAAATCTACAACTGCATAACATATCACCACTAATCAATAGTGAGTAGCAGGGGCACCTAGGTGGCTCAGTCGGTTTGGCGTCTGCCTTCGGCTCAGGTCATGATCCCGGGGTGCTGGGATCAAGCCCCGCATTGGGCTCCCTGCTCAGCGGGAGTCTGCTTCTCCCTCTCCCTCTTCTGTGCCTCCTGCTTGTTCTCTCTCTGTCAAATAAATAAATAAAATCTTTTAAAAAAATAGTAAGTAGCAAATCAAACTAAACTAAGTTACCCTGGGGGGGGAAAAAAGCTTTGAGTGGGCCTGTTAGATAATGGCATTGAATGGCATTCTGGAATGGCACTGAAAGGACACACGGGCATCCTTTTCCTTATTCCCTTGCTTTCTGTACTTTTACTTAACATTTCAAGTCCTTTAATGAGAAAGGTTCACTCCTATAACAATTGAGCGTCATTAGTATAACAATAACTTCTTCTCAAATATGTATTTTGTCTTCATCTGAGATGGAGAAAAGTAAAAGTTCTAGATTAAATGAAATATAATTTTTTAACACAGGAGAATTGACAAAATAAAAAAAAAGATATCAACCTCCCACAATTATCAGGATGATATATATAGGGTTTTCTAAGATGGCTGTGATTTCCTATAATACTATTTTTTAATGAAGGTGATTTTTTATAACAGACATATTTAAAATCTTTGCACTCTTTTTTTTTCAAGATTTTATTTATTTATTTATTTTGACACAGAGAGACAGCGAGAGAGGGAACACAGGCAGGGGGAGTGGGAGAGGGAGAAGCAGGCTTCCTGCTGAGCAGGGAGCCCGATGTGGGGCTCAATCCCAGGACCCTGGGATCCGGACCTGAGCCGAAGGCAGATGCTTAACAACTGAGCCACCCAGGCGCCCCTGCAGACACTCTTATATAAACAAATTCACATATTAGAAAACTATACTTCATCAAATATATTAGCCCAAAAAAGATCATCCAATTATTAAGTAAGGTGGTTTCTTCAGTCAACAAATAGTTATTGAACACTACTAAGTGAAGGGTAGTAAGAGAAGGCTGAAAATATGAACAAACATGCTTTTTGTACTAAGAAGTTTACAATCTGGAGGGTACATGAAAACATTTAGTTATGACATATTAAAGACTGTGAGGGCGCCTGGGTGGCTCAGTTGGTTAAGCGACTGCCTTCGGCTCAGGTCATGATCCTGGAGTCCCGGGATCAAGTCCCGCATCGGGCTCCCTGCTAGGCAGGGAGTCTGCTTCTCCTCTGACCCTCCTCCTTCTCATGCTCTATCTCATTCTCTCTCTCTCAAATAAATAAATAAAATCTTAAAAAAGAAAAAAGACTGTGAGCAATATTCTAAGGAAGCTGGTAAAAAACAGTCACCCTAGAGCACAGAAAGGAGAGGCCTCCAATAAGTAGTGGGAGCAGGTCTAACGTAGGTCATGAATGAACAGCGAGATTCAACAGGTTGAAGTGAAGCAGCTTGTAAAGTTATGGTTTCAGGGAGATCAAGAGCAAAGCATGGAAAGCCAAAAGGAAATTTCCTAGGAATTTCAGAGATTTGACTTGAGGATATTATACATTTACAGAGAATACTAAGATGAATTAGGTATGAAAAGCTAAGGCTAGGGCAGTTTTTGCTTCATCTTAAAGGTTAGTGATTCTGTGTCTCTGGAGAAAACTAGACTAATGTGCCTTACCACTTAGAACAATATAGATATTTTATTAATTCTCTATAAGGCACAAATGAATAAGATTATGTTAATTTTTATTTTTATTTTTTATCTTGGTTTTTTTGGCATTTGCCCTTAGTAGCCATATAAAAAATCTCATATATGATGATCTGAGTTTAAACTTTTAAAAATCTAACTTAACAGTATGACCTAGCATTCTGCTAAGAGCACTGGCAGTCTTAAAAGATCAAGTTTGAAAGTCAATATAGTAGATAACTGGTATCCACTGAAAAGCATGATATAACCAACTTAAGGGTAATCACTGGAGTCCCCACGCAATGGACTGACATAAATAAAGAAGGGAAGTGGGTGAAACAGAAGGTCTTAGAGGTAAATAATGGAAAAGAAGCAGTTGAGTTCAATTTCAGGGGGATAAAACATGACACAGAAAAAAATAAGAACATGAACTTGATAATAAATTATAATTTTATTGCATTGTGAATTGATCACTTATTCTGAACCAAATCTGAGTTCATGTTACTTATATTGTAACTTTTTTTCATACTATAACTCTTTACATATTATTTTGCCAATGTATGCATTAGTTTGTTCACTATGGACTTTCTTCATAATCTACTGTGGTATACCCAGAAGCAAAATTATTTAAATTACTAATAATCAAGATATTAAAATAGAATTGAGGTGAAAATACTAATACCCAAATTTAAAATGAACACAACAGAGAAAATACCCATTTTTGCTGTTTAATAAATTTGCAGATGTAGCATAGTGAAATGTAATCAGGGAACAGCATCCTCACTTAACCAAGTGACAGGTCATGAAACATATAACACATATTTTCTACTTATTAAATATTTACAAGCAATAATGAGTGATCAGTAATTATATAAGTAATCTATTACTTTAATTTTATTCATTATTAAATAAGCAAGCTATGCTATATACAAAACATATAAGATAGAGTAAAATAATACTTGTTAGATATTCTTTGACAAGATTATTAAAATACTCCACAATTTATGGTATCTATTATAGATATATTTATCCCTAACTCTGGCAGTTAATAATTTACATATCTGAATGATATGGTGATATATAGGAAACTATTGTGACTTCAGATAATAATTTAAAAATCTAATCTAGGGGCTCCTGGGTGGTTCAGTCAGTTAAGTGTCTGATTTCAGCTCGGGTAATGATCTCAGTGTCCTGGGATCAAGCTGAGCCCCATGGCAGGCTTCCCACTCAGTGGGGAGTCTGCTTCTTCCTCTCCCTATGCCCCTCCCCCTGCTTGTGCTCTCTCTGTCTCTGTCTCTCTCTCTCTCAAATAAATAAAACCTTTAAAAAATAAAAAAATAAATTAAATAAATAAAAATAAAAATCTAACCTAAAATAACCAGATATAAGGCATAATCTTACATAATAATATTATGTAGTCATATTTCTTAACTTATGGCAGTGGCTCTTAACTGGGGGCAATGACCCTCTCCCTCTCTTCCCCCCAGCTCAGGGGACATTTGCAATGTCTGGGATATTTTTGATTGTCATCATGGATGGGTTGGGGCTTGATATCAGCATCTAGCAGCAGAGGCCAGGATGTTTAGGCTATTAAACACCCTATAATTAAAAGCACAATGCCTCCCCCCAAACAAAGAATTATCTGGTTCAAAATACAATGGTGCCAAGGTTGAGAAACCCTGACTTATAGTATTGGTTTAAAATGTAAGCTGTAAAAACCAAATTTACTCAGTTTAATGCATTTATATGATTATATATTGATGGGTGGCAAACAGATTGTGAAGATTAAATAACGTTCTTTATGGGTCAGATTTTGCCTTATTTCATTCAACAGTCTTTTTTTAGTGTATACATAAGAATATGGTGACTGATAATGTTCATTCTGTGTTTATATGAAAACTAAAATACAGCAAAAATATTCTCCTACTCATTCTCTGTGAGTGAATATAAATACTTTCTTAAATGTTATTATTTTAAAATGAGAATTCCTCTATATTTGCCAACAAGAGGAATTTTATTACCCAGCTCTTAGTATAAAAACGAAATCAGTGCCAAAGGACAAAGAGAGAATAAATTTAGAATAGGAAGGTTTCCACTTTATGAGATGGCAAGGCTCAATTTTCTGTCAGTTTAGAATCATGCAACGCCTGAAAATGCAGAACATAGAATTCTGAAACTTTTAGATGAGAATTTTCTTATTGCTTCTAGATCCATCCCTAATTTTCTTTTCCTTAAAGGAAATCCCAGATTTGTTATGCAGTTTCATCTCTCTTCATTTATATTTCATAATTTTCACCCACACGTTTCCTATCTCTTAGGACAGAGTTATAAGAAAGTATAGAAGAAATTTAATTTAATGTCACCTGAACAATGATAAGCAATAATAGACAATAAAGTAAGTGCAACTGGATAGGCCTATCACTGACAGAGACTTGTTACATTATTTCTCATTTAGTGTCAATCTGAAAAATATTGTAGGTTGGTTGTTAGGATTTTTAAGAAAAGTTTTAAAATATTTGTTCAGCAATCTTTTGAGGATGGTGATAAAAGATAAGATGATGATAAAAATAACAGAGGGGGCAGATCTTTGCAGGCTGGGACTCAATTAAAAGTAATATTCATTCCATAGTATTCTGTAGAATGAAGTCGAAAGCAAAGTAATAAACACTTTATTCAACATAGTCTGGAAAAAAACACCTGGGGACAATAAACAACAAGAATGGAAGACTGGTAATAAAGATCTAGGAGATAAATTTCAAAATTTAGCAATGACTAAGTGTGTAATGTGTGGAATCACTATATTGTGCACCTGAAGGTGATATAACATTACATGCCAACTATACTTCAATAATACATTTTTTTTTTAATGTGGGAGAGGGGGCACCTGGCTGGCTCAGTGGGTGGAGCATGTGACTCTTGATCTCAGGGTTGTGAGTTCAAGCCCCACATTGGGTATAGAGCTTTTAAAAATAAAATCTTTAAAAAAGAAAAAAAGCTACTAGGAGTGTCCTTTTCAATTTGGGACAGTACAATTAACAAGAAACACAGAGAACTTAGAAAGTCTTTGGGCAATGATGACAAAGACTAAAATGTAAAACATAGTACACAATTAATTAAGATCAGGAAAAAAGAAAATAATTACATACACAGAGTTGTGATTTAACCTATTATTTGTACAAATAGACTGTCCAAGGAAAAACAATTAAGGAAGTGTTAATTATTTGTAGTTTATAGAATAGAAATTTATTTTCATTATTTGTAGAATAGAATAGAAATTTATTTCTATCTTGTTATAATCTAGTTAATTGGAATAACTACAGTGAAATAATATTGGTTTTCTCAAATGTATTATCCATACCTTCTGATAGAAAGATTTTCTTTACTGTTATTAATTTCAAGATAAATCAGAAAAATAAAATGACTAAGAAGTAATCCCCATTTATTGTTCAGGTAAGTATTTGTGAGTATCATAGACTTTCTAATACTACTAGGGATCTATCTAATTCATTTATGTGAAAATTAAAGAATAAAATTGCTGCTCATTGAAATGTAAAAACAGTAATAATAACCTGTTTGTGTAAACTAGTTAACAACAAATCATTTAACAAATTATTTCTCCAAATATTTATTGAGCTTCACTATACAAGTTATTAATCTCTACTGGATAAAACCCAGTAACAAAAATGCTTATCCCCATTGTGCTTATCATTCTTGTAAGAGAAGAGAGCTAAACATCAACTTTAAGTTATTTATTCATATATATAATATATAATTTTAATTTTTGGTAAATATGTATATAATTATTTTAGATGGTGATAAGACCTATAAGGATAAAAAAATAAAGGAAAGGGAGATGTGAGTGTAGAGGCCGTGGTGGTAGTTGTGAAAGATTTTAAATAAGGTGGTCAGGGAAGGAATTGCATAAGCATTGCTACTTTAGTAAAGACCTAGAGGAGGTTGTGTTAGGCTAAAAAATACCTACCCCCAAAAGATATCAATGGCCTAATCCCTGGAAACCATAAATGTTACCTTATATGGCAAAAAGGAGGGGGGGGGAGGTCTTTGCAGATGTGATTAAATTAAAGATTTTGAGGTGGCAAGATTGTCCTAGATTATCCAGTTGGATCCTAAATGCTAAATGCAATCATGAATCCTTTTCAAGTGGCAGTGGAAGAGATTTAACCCATAAACAAAAGAGGAAAAAGCAATCTAATCACAGGGGCAGAGACCTGTGTAATGCAGCCACAAGCCAAAGGATGAGAGTAGACACCAGAAGCTGGAAGAGACAAGGAATGGATTCTCTCTTAGAACCTCCTTAGAAGTCCTATCCACACTTTGATTTTAATCCAGTGTTAGTGCTTTCCAATTTCTGACCTCCAGAACTCTGACAAAAAGTATTTGTACTGTTAAGACACTAAACATGTGGTAATTTGTGAGAGCAGTCATAGGGAACAAATACAAGAATGAGGATGCAAGTAATACAGAGCTCTGGGAACAGACAAGGTGTGTAGGGGAAAGTCTACTAGGTTGTCCAACTAGGGCTGTGGAGGAGAGGCAGGGGGAGTTCAGGGGACAGTTCTGGGCTATTTAAATAAAATGAGAATTATTAACATGCAGACTATAGTGAAGTCATGGGACCAGATGACTGAGATATTTAGAAAAAGAAAAGATCAAATCACTGAGCTGTGGACCCTTACAGTATTGGAGATTAAAAATATGAAAAGGAGCCAGAAAAAATGGCTGAGAAAAGCATGGCCTGAGTGGTCAGAGGGAAATCAGGCAAGAATGGTAACCCTGGAATTCAATAAAGAAAGTGTTTCAAGGAGGACTGCATATCAACTGTATCAAAAGATTAAGGGCAGGTTAACTGAGAACTGTGGAATGACTTTGTTTTTAGCCACAAGAAGATCATTGCTAGAATTTGTAATAGTTTCAGTGGAAGGTATGGGGGTAAATATCTGATTGGATTGGAAAGAAGATCATGAATAAAGTCAACAAATCCAAATAATGTCATTTAAAATTACATGGATTTCTTCTCTTAGTTACTGAGTTTAATCTAATCTATAAAGTGAGGCTAACAATAACCAAATATGGTGACATCATGTACATATAATATCAGTCCTGCAAATATTTGTCCATGTCTTTATTCCAAATGGGGCATGGTACAAATCTATTATCTATTAGGCATAATGTTTTCTTCCCCTCCAATATAATCACACTATAAAGTAGTCAGTTAGGATAGATATAGTGGAATAATCCTTGGTGATGTCACAGTGTAGATCACTTAGCCTGTCTTCATAGGAATATGTGTGGATTTTATACCATAAATATCTATACTCTAAACATTTACATTTATCAATTTATCATGGTGATTTCTCCTCTTCAGCTTTGTTGTAAGTATCTAAATTAAAGTCAGAAAACTATAAATTCAATGAGAGGAGAAACCATATTTATCTTACCATAACAATCTCACTGTGTAGAATAGTGTTTGGGATATGGAAAGTGTGCAATAAACATTTATTAAATAAAGGAAAAGCTAATCAGAGAAAGGTGATTTCCACTCATCTTTGAGCTTTCCTCCTTATTAATTTAGATGGCCTAAAATCTCAGATCCTCAATTCTACTCACCTTACAAGACTTCTGTGAGAATTTGAGACAATAATAAGAAAGCATCTTACCATTGGAAAATTATTTAAATTTTATTATTCTGTAAAGAGCAGAATGACTAAAACCTCCTCTCAAGACTGTTATCACTCCACCTACTTCCTTCAACCTTCTTGTGGTTTCTTCTTCAAAAACATTATTGAAATCTTCAGTAGCCTTTTATACCACCCCTTTTCCCCAGAATACCAACCCCATTCATTTTGCCTTTGTGGGTTTATTTCATCTTAAATCATTCTATCATTAGGTTCTCAGAAAGGATTTTAGGTAAGTTCATATACCTAGAGTACCATCCTGTATTTGAGGTCTCACAGTCTTTAGACTTCTAATATCCTATCATGTTACAAATTGTGTACATTCACCTTTGCCATCCTGTACTCCATGGATCTGGTTTTACTTTTGTGAAATCAAAACTCTCTGCTTTCTCCAATTTGTTACTTGTATTTTCTCATTACACTTGTCACATAGATATATTATTGCCACCATACCTACTAAACTCTAAAATTATTTGAACTTATATTTACATACATAATGTCTACTACGATTATTGGCCCTTAGTAAATATACAATAAGTATCTGTTGAATAAACAAATACGTGCAATAATGGATTTGTCCTCGGAACATATTTTTATAGTTGGTGAAGATATTGCTATTGAGATTTAGTAAAAGATTCATCAGAAATACAAGCTAATTGCTTACCAAAATAAGGTAATAGTGAAATTTATATTTAAGAACCTTATCCCAGTCTTCGCTGAACCAGATGGAACTGTGATGACCCCTGGAGATATAAAAATACAGCTCTTTAAGGCTGAATTTCCCAGAGCCTCTGCTTTCCAAATGCCTAATAGAAATTATCTCATTTGTACAGAAAATGTAAGTCAAGTCCATGCATTACAGTTATTAGTGATTTTTAAGATACAGTAATGGCATATCCCAAGGGTGACACCTATTCTAAAGCCACCTTATTATTACTTTACTTATGACAAGAAGTTAGCAATGAAGAACAAGTTGCTGTGCACAATGTCTCATTCCTTGATAGCTGAGGATATTAATTCATGAGCTTCAGGCAAGTACATTGATCTTTCTAGCCATTCAGAAATAAAATGTCATGTATAGCAACTCCTTCATTGATATTCCAGCACAGTTTTTTCCCTCCCTTGAGATATTTTTCTCACGTTAAGAATAAAAATGTGCCCACTCTTTTCTGAGAAAAGATGACAAACACAACCACAGGTTTAGAGGTACTCAGTCTCATTAGTATCCTCTTTGATGAGCACTGCAATATGCCTCAGATAATAAAAATATACTATGGTTACCAGCTCCTCAGAAATTAAACACTTTTCATTTCCTCCTGCATCAAATTAATATATCCTCGTATTGACCCCAAGGAGACCAAGGCTGGACCTGGGCAAATACCCAGTCATGCATGTGGTGGGAAATATGGTTGAAAGGGTAAAATATATAAGACCTCTCTACAAATCCTTTCGAGTAAAATTTCTGGATAATAGACTAGTGAATTAATATGCTGCATGAATTCCCTGCCTAAATCCTACCCATTTCCACAGACAGCCTAAATATCCTTGAATATAGTATGATAGATGGAAACACACACAAATCCCAGCAATATCCCAGAACAGCTACAAATACAAAACATATACAGCAATGCAAAAGAGGGAAAGGTGAGCTAGAGTGACATAATCCAACCACTAAGAAAAATGAAATAAAGTGGGAGGATAAGAAAGAATGTCACTTAATGTGCATATATAAAATAAATATGATTATAAATGTACAAATGTAGACTATATATAGATCTGTTGAATATTTGATCCTATAGCCCTTGTGCACTTTGTTATAGTGCTTCCAAACTACAGTCTCTAAATTTCAGGATATAGTGAATTAATAGGTTAACTGACCTTGAGAAAATAGCAAGTATTATGAATATTTTGTTTTAAGGGCAATTTTTGAAAATCATATACTTTGCAGTCAGAGAAATCTGGGTCCTAGTGATTTCCGCATTTTTTCACTTTGAGCAATTATGTATCCTCCCTAAAGGTAACTACTCTCATATAAAAATTGATAAAACCAAAACCTTTGCCTATTTCAAAAACTTTTTTTTATTCCTTTGAGGAAGCGAAATTTAAAAACCCCAATTTTATTACTCTGCAAAATATTTCCTTCTCATGCTGTAGTCTATTTTAATCCCATTATAATTACCATACAGTGTTAAATTTGTTTCATGTGTGTAATATAATGATTCAACAATTCTATACATTATCTTAATCCCCTTCACCTATTTGACCCATTTCCCCAACCACCTCCCTCTGGCAACCACCAGTTTGTTCTCTATATTTAAGAGTCTATTTATTTTTCTGTCTCTTTTTTTGTTTTGTTTCTTAAATTCCACATATAAGTGAAATCATATGGTGTTTGTCTTTGACTGACTTATTTCACCTAGCATTATACCCTCTAGATCCATTGATGTTGTTGCAACTGGCAAGATTTCACTCTTTTTTATGGCTGAGTAATATTTTATTGACCATATATACCACCTCTTCTTTATTCAGACATCTATGTATGGACACTTGGTTTGTCTGCATATCTTGGCTATTGTAAATAATGCTACAGTAAACATAGGGGTCCATATATTTTTTTTTTTTAATTAGTGTTTTCCTTTTCTTTGGGTCAATAGCAAGTAGTAGAATTACTGGATTATATGATAATTCTATTTTTAATTTTTTGAGGAACCTCCATACTATTTTCCACAGTGGCTGCATTAGTTTGCATTCCTATCAACAGTGCATGAGGGTTCCTTTTTCTCACATGCTCACCAACACTTGTTGTTTCTGGTGATTTTGATTTTAGCCATTCTGACAAGTGTGAGGTGGTATCTCATTGTGGTTTTGATTTGTGTTTCCCTGATGATCAGTGATGTTGAGCATCTTTTCATGTGTGTATTGGTAATCTGTATGTCTTCTTTGGAGAAATATCTGTGTCTTCTGCCCATTTTTTAATTGGATTACTCTTTTTCTGGTGTTGAGTTGTATAAAGGTTTATATTTTTTAGATATTAACCCATTACTAGATACACCATTTACAAATATCTCCCATTCAGGAGGTTGTCTTTTTTGTTGATAGTTTCCTTTGCTGTGCAAAAAGCTTTTTATTTTGATGTAGCCCCAATAGTTTATTTTTGCTTTTGTTTCCACTGACTCAGGAGAAATATCTAGAAAGATGTTGGTACAGCTGATGTCAGAGAAATTACTGCCTGTGTTCTCTTTTAAAATTTCTATGGTTTCAGGTTGCACATTTAGGTCTTTAATCCATTTTGAGTTTCTTTTTTGTGTATGGTGTAAGAAAGTGGGCAAGTTTCATTCTTCTGCATGTGGCTATCCAGCTTTCCCAGTACCATTGGTTGAAGAGACTGTCTCTTTCCCTTTGCATATTCTTGCCTCCTTTCTCATAGATTAATTAACCATATAATTGTCATTTATTTTTTATATTTCTGAGATTTCTATTCTGTTCTATTTCTCTATGTGTCTATTTTTGTGCCAGTACCATACTGTTTTGATTACTAGAGCTTTGTAGCATATTTTCCAGTATGGGATTATGATACCACTGGGTTTGTTCTATCTTTTTTTTGTTTTGTTTTGTTTTTTAAGATTTTATTTATTTACTTGAGACAGAGAGAATGAGAGACAGAGAGCATGAGAGGGAGGAGGGTCAGAGGGAGAAGCAGACTCCCCGCCGAGCAGGGAGCCCAATGCGGGACTCGATCCCGGGACTCCAGGATCATGACCTGAGCCGAAGGCAGTCGCTTAACCAACTGAGCCACCCAGGCGCCCGGGTTTGTTCTTTCTTAAGATGGCTTTGGCTACTTGGGGTCTTTTGTAGTTCCACACAAATTTTAGGATTAATTGTTCTAGTTCTCTGAAAAATGCTGTTGGTATTTTGACAGGGACTGCATCAAATCTGTAGATTGCTTTGGGTAGTATGGACATTTTAACAATATTGGTTTTCCTATTACATGAGCATGGGGTATCTTTCCATTTGTTTGTGTCATCTTCAATTTCTTTCATCAGTGTTTTATAGTTTCCAGAGTGCAAGTTTTTCACTTCCTTGGCTGAGTTTATTCCTAGATATTTTATTATTTTTGGCACAATTGTAAATGGGATTTTTTTTTTTTTTATCGCTCTTTCTACTGCTTCATTATTAGTGTATAGAAACCCAACAGATTTCTGTATATTGACTTGATATCCTGTAACCTTACTGAATTCATTTATCAGTTCTGGAGTTTTTTGGTGGAGTCTTTAAGATTTTCTAGGTTTAGCATCATGTCATCTACAAATAGTGAAAATTTTACTTCTTCCTTACCAATTTGGATGTCTTTTCTTTTCTTGTCTAACTGCTGTGGCTAGAACTTCCAGTACTATGTCGAATAAAAGTGGTGAAGGTGAACATCCTTGTCTTGTTCTTAATCTAGGGGAAAAGCGCTCAGTTTTTCACCATTGAGGATGATGTTAGTTGTGGGTTTTTTACATAAGTGTCTATTGTGTGGATATTCCCTCTACACCTACTTTGTTGAGGGTTTTTATCATGATTGAGTGTTGTATTTTGTCAAATATTTTTCCACCTCTATTGAAATGATCATATGATCCTCTTCTTGTTGATGTGATATACCATGTTGATTGAGTTGTAAATATTAAACCACATTTGCATCCTAGGAATAAATCCCACTTGATCCTGGGGAATGATTTTTTTAACATATTGTTGGATTTGGTTTGCTAATATTTTATTGAGGATTTTTGAATCTTTGTCCTTCAGAGATACTGGCTTGTAGTTCTCTTTTTTGTCATGCCTTTATCTGGTTTTGTTATCAGGGTAATACTGGCCTCATAATGAATTTGGAAGTTGTCCTTCCTCTTCTATTTTTTGGACTAGCTAGAGAAGAATAGGCATTAAGTCTTCTTTAAATGTTTGGTAGAATTCACCTGTAAAGCCATCTCTTCTGGGCTTTTGTGGGAGTTTTTGATTACTGACTCAATTTCATTGCTAGCAATCAGTCGGTTCAAACTTTCTATTTCTTCTTGATTCAGTTTTGGGAGGCTATATGTTCCTAAGAATTAATCTATTTCTTCTAGACTGTCCAATTTATTGTCATATAATTTTTCATAATATTCTCTTAAAATATTTTGTGTTTCTGTGGTGTTGGCTGTTATTTCTCTTCTTCCATTTCTGATTTGGTTTTGAGTCCTCTCTCTCTCTCTCTCATTGATGAGTCTGGATAAAGATTTATCAATTTTATTAATCTTCTCAAAGAACTAGATTCTGTTTTTTTATTGATCTGTTCTATTGTGGGGTTTTTTTGTGGGTTTTTTTTTGTTGTTTTTTGGGTTTTGTTTTTTGTTTATTGTTTTTGTGTTCATTTATTTCTACTCTAATCTTTATTTCCTCCCTCTACTGGTTTGAGGTTTTGTTTGTTCTTCTTTTTTCTAGCTCCTTTAGGTATAAGGTTAGATTGTTTATTTGAGATTTTTCTTGCTTCTTGAGGTAGACCTGTATGCTATAATGTTCCTTTTATAACAACTTTTCCTGCATCTCCAGAATTTTGGAGCTTTGTGTTTTCATTTTCATTTGTCTCCATGCATTTTTTCGTTTTTCCTCTTTGATTTCTTGATTAACACATTCATTGTTTAGTGGCAATGTATTTAACCTCCAAGTATTTGTGTTCTTTCCAGATTTTTTTCTTGTGGTTGGTTTCCAGTTTCATAGCATTGTGGTCAGAAAAAATGCACAATGTGATTTCAGTCTTTTTGAATTTGTTAAAACTTGCTTTGTGGCCTTGTTGCGGAGAATGTCCTATGTGCACTTGGAAATAATGTGTATTTCCTTGTTATTGGGTAGAATTTTCTGAATATATCTGTTAGATCCATCTGGTCCAGTGTATCATTCAAAGCTATTGTTTCCTTGTTTCTTTCCTCTTTGGATGTTTTACCCACTGATATAAGTGTGGTACTAAAGACCCCTACTATTATTGTATTCCTATTGCTTTCTTTATGTTTAGGTTTATTTGCATATCTATTACAAGGTTTTGCATATCTATTATAGGGTTTTTATTTTATTGCATTTATATATCATTTGCATATAATAGTCTATATTAAGTTGATGATTGCATAAGTTTGAACCCGTTCCGGAAGCACTAAATTTTACACTCCTCCCCCGACAATGTTTTAGCTACATGGTGTCATATTTTACATCCCTTTGTTTTGTGAATCCCTTAACTAATTTTTATAGATATACTTGATTTTGTTGCTTTTCTGTTTTAACCTCATTAAAGGTATTAATCTACTTTTATTATGTTTATATGTACCTTTGAATTTTTTTCCTTTCCTATTTTTTTTATTCCTGCTTATGATCTTCCCTTTCCACTAAAATAATCCCCTTTAACATTTCTTGTAAGACTGGTTTGGTGATGATGAATTCTTTTAATGTTTTTTGTCTGGGAAACTCTTTATCTCTCCTTCAATTCTGAATGATAGCCTTGCTGGATAGAGTATTCTTGGTTTCAGGGTTTTTGTTTGTTTCTGTGTTTTGTTGTTGTTGTTGTTGTTGTTTTTCCCTTTCATCACTGTGAATATGTCATGCCACTTACTTCTGGACAGCAAAGTTTTGGCTCAAAAATCAGCTCATAGCCTTATATCATTTACCTTGTCTATAACTATTCTCTTTCCTCCTGCTGCTTTTAAAATCCTCTCTTTGGGGCGCCTTGGTGGCTCAGTCATTAAGTGTCTGCCTTCAGCTCAGGTCATGATCCCGGGGTCCTGGGATCAAGCCCTGCATCTGGCTCCCTGCTCCACAGGAAGCCTGCTTCTCCCTCTCCCACTCTCCCTGCTTGTGTTCCCTCTCTCACTGTGTCTCTCTCTGTCAAATAAATAAATAAAATCTTTAAAAAAATAAAAAATAAAATAAAAAATAAAATCCTCTATTTAACACTACTTTTTGCCATTTTAATTATTATTTCTTTTTGTGGACTTCCTTGGGTTTGTTTTGTTGGGGACTCTCTATGCCTCCTAGATCTGGATTTCTGTTTTCTTGTCCAGATTTGGGAAATTTTCAGGTATTATTTCTTCAAATAAATTTTCTGCCCGCCTCTTCTCTTCTCCTTCTGGGTTCCCTATAACACGAATGTTATTGTGCTTGATGGTATCTCTGAGTTCTCTTAATCTGTTTTCACTTCTTATTATTTTTCTTTCTCTGTTCAGCTCGATTGCTTTCCATTACTCTGTCTTCTAGCACAATGATCTGTTCTTTGGATTCCTCTAGTCTATTTTCAGTTTATTTTTAATTTTGGTTATTGAATTCCTCATCTATGATTGGTTCTTTTTTATATTTTCTATCTCTTTGTTGAGGCCTCTTTGAAGTCCTTTACTTTTTTCAAGTCTAGTGAGTATCTTTATACCATTACCTTGAATTCTCTATCAGGAATATTGCTTATCTCCATTTCACTTAGCTTTTGCTGTGATTTTGGTATATTTTTTTCATGTGGGACATATTCCTCAGTCTCTTCATTTTGTCTAACTCTCTGTGTCTGTCTCTATGTGTTAGGAAAGTCAGCTACATCTCCTGCTCTTGAAAGTAGTGGCCTTATGGAAAAGAAGTCCTATAGTGCCCTGCAGCGCAATGTCCTCTGTTCACCAGAACCTGGTCTTTTAGGAGTATCTCCTGTGTGTGTTGCATTTGGCCTACTGTTGTGGTTGAAATGTGTTTGCCTTCAGTCCAGTCGTCTGTAATGTCTCTCTTTGCCCATTGTAGGCAGGGTTTGATCCCTGTGTCATTAAGGGGCCAGTCTGGAGCTCCCTTGGGCTTGAGTTGTGTCAGAACAGATGTTTACCAGAACTGCAGTCTCACTGAACTGCAGGGCACTCTCCATGTGTTATCCCCTGAGAGTTTTTCATTGGTCAGTAGAGCCTGCAGTCAGACCAGATATCTGCCTTCAGCCCACTGCTGGAGCTGCAGTTGAACCATTGTTTCTGGTTATCTTCCCTTCTCTCCAGGGCCAGAGTAACTTTGGAGTGTTACTGGCCCCTGTCGGGGCTGTTTGTGCAATGCCACACTTGTAGAGCAGCTTTGGATGGACTCCTGCCGAGTGGGGCATATTGGTCGGGGCGGATCTATAGGAGAATGCAGGGGTGAGGTACATTCTTAACAAGCTAAGTGGAGGGTGCCTGGGTGGCTCAGTCATTAAGCGTCTGCCTTCGGCGCAGGTCATGGTCCCAGGGTCCTGGGATCAAGTCCCACATTGGGCTCCCTGCTAGCGGGAAGCCTGCTTCTCCCTCTCCCACTCCCCCCTGTTTGTGTTCCCTCTCTCGGTGTGTCTCTCTCTGTCAAATAAATAAATAAAATCTTAAAAAAAAAAAAAAAAAAAAAAAAACAAGCTAAGTGGAGAGTGTTTGTGCCTGTTCCTGCAGGTATCCCTGAATCTAGGCTGGGGGTGTGAAGAGAAATGGTGCCCACCAGCTCTTTTGTTCTTGGAGAAGTCTCCTGAAGATCCCTGTCCCTCTTGCACATGTACCAAGATTAGTAAATAAATCTCCTTCTGGTATACCCGAAGCATTTTTCAAACTGCTGCTTCTATCCTGTATCTCAGAGGGCTTGTCTGCTATGCGGTCTCTTTAAGGGCAGGGGCTCAGTTTCCCATTGCCCTCCTGCACTCCTAGAGCTGAGCCCACTGAAATTTGAAGTTCTAGATGTTAAGTGCCACTGACGGTAAAAACTTACAAAGTTAAGCTCCTGTCATTTCCAAAACCAAAATTATGGGGATTTGTCTTCCCAGTGCAGGTCCCCCATACCTGGGGTTCTGGTGTGGGGTCTGGTCCTCTCCTTTCTCCATGCTTGAGGTGTCCCTTCTTGTTGTGGTTAGCCTCACGGGTTAGTTTGGTTCCAAACCATGTCTCCACCCTTCCTACTGGTTTCAGTGTGGCCTCCTCTCTATGATTAGCTGTGGAGAGTCTGTTCTGCCAGTTATTTACCAGGATCTGGATTTTATCTAGGTGAGCCGAGGTGAGCTTATGATCCTCCTACTCTGCCATTTTCCTCCAAGTGTTAGTGAAATTTAAATCTTATAATATATATAAAATATAGTATCTGAAACAGGTACTCAATATATATGGGAAGGCAATATGATGGCATTATTAAGAAATTAAATTACAAAGTGAGACAAAGTATGGTTCAGATTTTGGGTTTACCATCTTTTAGAATTTTTTAGTATATCCAACATGATAACATGAATACATGAACTTTTTAGTTTTCTCATCTATAAAATGGACTCATAAGATTTAATATCTTTTTCTTTTATGTGCTTCAAAGTAGTCCTGTGTTTACTTTTTATCATAAAATGTTCCACATCACTATGTAATTACTCATTTATTTCTCGGTATCCACCACAGAATAAGTGTTCCTGTTTTCAGATACTATGTCTTGTTCAGCAACACATACCCTAAGCCCATTACATAGTAAGTGATCAATATATATGCATTAGATCAGTGACTGAATTAATAGTACATACCTCATAAGGTTATTGTCTGTCTCTGGAATGGCACTTCAAAAATAATCATAGAGTAGTTATGATTATTTTCTCTATTTCAGATTCAAATCAATTTTGAGGTATACAAGACAAAATGAATTCAACCTAGAAAGAATTTAAAATGGAGGTACAATCACCACAAAATTTGTTTTGTTTTCTCAGAATTTATGAGGCTGGCCTAGAAAACAGAGATAAATGGGATACAACGAATTTTTGACAGTAATAAAATAGATGGATATAGACAGACCCAGGGGCTAGATTTAAAGATCCAAAAGGGATTAGTCAAACTGGCTAATTTATTTTTACTGGGTAATCTCAAAGAAATGAAGTTTAGGGCTATACAAAATAATGAGTTAAAAATGGAAAAGGACAGGTACCTGGGTGACTCAGTGAGTTAAGCATCTGATTTCAGCTCAGGTCATGATCCTGGAATCCTGGGATTGAGTACCCTATCAGGCTCCTGGCTCAGCAGGGAGTCTGCTTCTCCCTCTGCCCTTTTTCACTGCTCGTGCTCTCTCTCTCTCCCAAAAATAAATAAATAAAACATTTAAAAAGAAATAAAGATTTTATTTACTCATTTGGGGGAGAGAGTGAGAGAGCATGAGCCAAGGAGGGGTGGGAACAGGAGAAGCAGACTCTCTGCTGAACAGGGAGCCCAATGCGGCCTTATCCCAGGACCCCAGGATCATGACCTGAGCCAAAGGCAGATGCTTAACCAACTGAGCCAGCCAGGTTCCCAAAAAAATCTTTAAAAAAAAAAAAAAACTGGGGCGCCTGGGTGGCTCAGATGGTTGGGCATCTGCCTTCGGCTCAGGTCATGATCCCAGCGTCCTGGGATCGAGCCCCGCATCGGGCTCCCTGCTCAGCGCGGAGCCTGCTTCTCCCTCTCCCTCTGCCTCTCTCCCTGCTCATTCTCTCTCTCTCTCTCTCTCTCTGTATCTCTGTGTCTCAAATGAATAAATAAAATCTTTAAAAAAAATAAAAATAAAAAATAAAAGAACAAAAACAAAAAGCAAAAAACGGAGGGATGCCTGGGTGGCTCAGTCAGTTAAGCATCTGACTTCAGCTCTGGTCATGATCCCGGAGTCCTGGGATTGAGCCCCGTGTCAGGCTCCCTGCTCAGCAAGGAATCTGAGTCTGCTTCTCCCTCCCCCTCTGCCCCTCCACCCACTTGTGCTCTCTCTCTCAAATAAATAAATAAAATATTGAAAAAATTAATTAAAAATTTAGAAAAAATGGAAAAGGAACTGATCCAGTTACAAAATATCTCATTCATTCTTTTCACAGTCATTTATCAGGCACCTCCTCTGTGTTAGGCAACATTCTAGAAAGAGGAGATAAAAAGTAGTTTCAACTGTACACTTAAAAATGATTAAGATGTAAATTTTATATTATGTGTTTTTATCACAGTTAAAATTGAGCTTGACAGACTTGGTTATTGCTCTGATAGAAAATTAAAATGCCATGAACAAATATAAACAAGTAAAGAGAAAAAAAATAATAGGTTGTGATTGGTGCTATAAATAAAACAAAGACTGGTAGGAAGAGCAACTCTACACTGGATAGGATGACCAGCTCTTTCTGGGATGATAATATATAAAGAGAATCCCAAAAGTTGAGAAGGGGATACCCTTTATAAGAAAGAGAAGAGCAATCAGGGCAGAAAGGATAGTATATGTAAAAGCCCTAATATAGCAAAATCCTACCAGATTCAAGAGATTAAAAAATATATAAATCTTAAAAACAGAAAACATGGGAATTGATGGTGATTTGATGAATTTGGAGAGTTTAATTCAGTTTCACTCTTGTTGGGCCTCCTCTGCTGGGAATAAATTATGAGTAAGGCAGATAAATATCTGTTCTCATGTATTGCATATTCTGGTTAAGACATTTAGACAATACTTAATCAACTAATAGCCAAGAATATTGTATGGCATCCATAAAATTAAAATATTTGGTGTTATAAGAATGGCTGAGTGGATATTTCATGTTTGATGGTCAGGAAAGCCCTTTCTGAGATAATAACATTTAAGCTATAATCTAAATGACAAGAAGGAGTTAGCAAGTCAGCAGAAATAAAACAGCTATTAAGTTCCTAAGATGGGAAAAACTAAGTTTTTTTAAAAAATGGAATGAAGACTAATGTGGCTGGGTAATTGGAAGTAAGGGTAGGATTGAATATTGAATAAGACAATATTGAATAAGAAAGTAGGACCCAGATCACATAGGTCTTTGAAAGCCAGGGAAAGAGGTTGAGTTTAATATTAAGTAAAGGGTTGAATGCAAGTGAGTTAGAAATAGAGATTTAGCAGCATGAAATCTCTGAGACCTTGGCAGGACAGTAGAGCTTTGGGAATAGAAGTTTCATTGAGCTGGAATGAATCTGAAGTAAAAAGTGAGGAAGAGGAGACAGGATACATAGGTAACATTTGTAAGAAAATTTGAGGTGAATGAGAAGTGAAAATCTGAAATTGACTTGATAAGAATATGGAATTATTTACATAATTTCTCTTTCCAAGAACAATTACCTGTCCCATTGCAAATATGGAGAAACTACCTATTCTTCCAAGGTTTGATTTTGCCAAGGGAGTAGGATTTAGAGAGAATGGGGAAGGGAACTGAGTATATTCCAATGTATTGAAAAATAACAGTAACAATAAAATATAATGGAATTCTAGCCCGACAAGTAAAAACCAGCCAGAAAGAGGCTATGTATAGTGAGAAATTAGGTGGTTTTAATGGATTAAACTTTTCGATGTTGCCGCCATCAGTTACTGGAGTAAATGAGGTCAAATGGAATCCTGTGGCAGGAGAGCAGAGTTTTTAAATTGTTGATTAGATTCTCTGTTTCTGGTGACCAGCTCCAAGATTTAACTACATAAGTAGCTACAGAAGATAAATTAGAAGGTAAGGTCACTAGAACTTCTAGACATGAAGAAACTGGAAGCTAAGATACTCATCTGAGAGTAAAATCACCGAGGATGATTAAGACATTAGGACATTAAGAGCTAGAACTTATAAATAAGGAAGGATGACCAGGAGGTAAGTACTTGACAGCAGTGATTTGGAATTTTAATTATGTGCATTACAATATTCAAATTGGGCTGTCTCTATAAGTTTGAGTCCATTTATTAAAAGCTACAAGCAAACATTAGGTAATACTTATAATTACACTAAGAAATTAAATAGAAGTTTTAAGTAAATGTGTTTGCTAATACTTTGGATAACTATTTAATTGCTATTTAATGTTTAAATGATAAACCTTTTTAGGTTACATTGTGTGGGTAAATGCTTTAACTGTTCCAGAAATTATATAAAATACCCCAAATTTTAATATATCCTAGTATAACGTCATCACTTAAAATTCTAATTATTAAAATGTTGTGTGTCACAAAAATACTCAAATTTTCTTGTCAACTGAATTATACTAAACTCTCATCAGATTTTTTTTTTTAAATTCTATTTCATGTTTATGCCAGGGTAATAGTTATATTGCATAAGAAAGATTTCAGAGCACTCTTACTTTTCTCTTAGCTGTTGGGAAAGCTTAATTTACCAGGATTAGTTAAACTAATAAGTCAAATTATCTTCATTAAACAAATCTCAAGAGATCTTTCCTGAAACTTCACACTAAAGCTTTCTTAGTTTGGAAAAACTATATACTCCTTTGTGGAGAGGTTACCTTGAGACATTCTTAGAGAGGGCGAATGAATGATAACTACTAGGCTATAACTTATTCATCAGAACTTCAGGACGCCTGGGTGGCTCGGTCGTTAAGTGGCTGCCTTCAGCTCGGGTCATGATCCCGGGGTCTTGGGATTGAGGCCCACATCGGGCTCCCTGCTTGGCAGGGAGTCTGCTTCTCCCTCTCCCTGCTCTTTCTCGATCTCTCTCTCTCTCCCTCTCAAATAAATAAATAAAATCTTTTTTTTTTTTTCCGAAGAAAAAAAGAACTTCATCCAGTGATATCCTATCCTAGTTTAAAGGAGAATAGGCTATTCTTTGGGAACCAAAACTATTAAGTGGCAGGAATTCAACTTGTTTGTGAACATTTTTCATCATGAAATTTCTCTCACTGTAAAGAAGACACAGTTAAAGAGCATATTGCCACATTTCATATCCCCAGAGGGACATTAAATGAAAGCTTTCTTCATTCCACATCAAACATTAAGCACTAAGTCACTGGATTCCAGAGGAATGTACAGATAATAGCTTCTCCCCACTGCAAGAGTAATAGAGCATTGCACTTGGATTCAAACTTAAATTCAAGTATTGGTGCCTTTACTTGTTATATTACTTTCAAAAATTTACTTAAGCCACTAAATCTTAATCTCCAATAGCAATAACAATAATCTGTCATGCTACCATTCCCTCCTACAGGGAAGCTAAAGTAAATTAAAATTAAGTGTTATATACAAAGAAATAAGCACATGGCCTGTCATATTATAAATGCTTAGCAAATGCGACTGTTGTTTTTTTTGGTAATAACAAAACTTCATCACAAAGGAAGATGCTGTTATGCAGATCCTCCTAATTGTTATTCCTTACTATAAGGTTGGAGAATGTGTCTAACGTGACAGTTTATATACTGGTTTAGGGAACAGAACTTATCTCTCTAGCATACTGTGTTGAGAAGCCTCCCAGAAAGCCCATTTTTATTTTTAAAAAGCCTCATGTCCTTGAAATAATATAGAAGTTGCTCTACTTTATAAAAATCCCGAATCAGGGGCGCCTGAGTGGCTCAGTTGTTAGGCGGCTGCCTTCGGCTCAGGTCATGATCCCAGGGTCCTGGGATCGAGCCCCGCATCGGGCTCCCTGCTCGGCGGGAAGCCTGCTTCTCCCTCTCCCACTCCCCCTGCTTGTGCTCCCTCTCTTGCTGTCTCTCTCTCTGTCAAATAAATAAATAAAATCTTAAAAAAAAAAAATCCCAAATCAGAACCTTTCCTAATGAAGTTGAAACTGAATAACGAATTGAAAATGAGATTTTTGGCACCTGGGTGGCTCAGTCATTAAGCATCTGCCTCCGGCTCAGGTCATGATCCCAGAGTCCTGGGATTGAGCCCCACATCGGGCTTCCTGCTCGGCAGGAAACCTGCTTCTCCCTCTCCCACTCCCCCTGCTTGTGTTCCCTCTCTCACTGTCTCTCTCTCTGTCAAATAAATAAATAAAATATTAAAAAAAAAAAAAAAAAGAAAATGAGATTTTTGCTCTACCTGTAGAAAGAGGGAAGAGATCATTGGCCAATGGCCTGATCTTATTTTTTAGCCGTCAGGTACTATACATACCAGGTTTTCCTTTTACAAGTCAGAAATAGGGGCACCTGAGTGGCTCAGTCAGTTAAGCATCTGTCTTCGGCTCAGGTCATGATCCTAGGATCCTGGGATCGAGTCCCATATCAGGCTGCCTGCTCAGCAGGGAGTCTGTTCTTCCTTTCCTTCTCCCTCGGCTCCTCCCCCCTGCTCATCCTCTCTCTCTCTGTCTCTCAAATAAACAAATAAAATCTAAAAAAGAACAAAAAACAAAGTCAGACATAAAGCAGTGTTCAGACTAGAATGCATAGGTGTCTTTGAGGTATTTAATAAGTGACATTTGGTAGTAAATGCAAAATATGCACTATCTTGCTTCAACAATGTTTTGTGTATGGTATTTAGACTCAATTTTATATAACAATCATTCCATTTTTTAAAAGAAAAATATCATACTTAAGGATACTTTTCAGTGTTAACAACACTGCCATACTCAATCTAGCCACCATAAATAGCCCAAGGAACTAAGACACAAACGTAAGAAAAGCTGTGTAAAGGTAGATTACTAAATCACAGCCGTATCTTGTAGAGCACAGAGGAAAAGAAAAAGAGGGAGAAAGAGAGAAAGGTGGGGAGAAAGAGAGAGGTGGTGGGGAGGAAAGAAGGAAGGAAAGAGCGAAAGAGGGAGAAAGGGAAGGGAAAAAAGTGTGGCTCAAGAATGCAGATGATCCAGCTTTCTGCTAAATAATCTGAACACAGAGGTCACTGATGTTTTTAGAATATTATTTTGAAATGCTGGAAATAGATATTGAATAGAAACAGGAAGTAATTTAGGGGTTGATATAAAATTTTGTCTTTAAGGTTAAAAAAAAAAAAACAGCTTTAAAAGTGATAAGCTGATTGGATTTTCCCAGAAATGATAGCATATGTAACACTTTTTTAAAAATGTATGATTCCCTGTTGATCACTAGAATGCAGACCTATGTTCTTAAAAACTATAAATAACATGGTAAGTAGTAAATTTTTTATGGTTAGCGTTGCATGCAATATATAATTTTAGTTTAATAGTCTTACTAATTGTTTTATATTTTCAAAATGTGGTTGTTTTAGCCAAGCATGATTTCTCCTTGGTAAAAAAACAAGTGCAGTCAATTTACAGAGGCCTAAATCCATCCTGGCCAGCAAGATTTGCCTGAACCCAAAACGAACACATTATCCCCGTGAGAAGAGATGGCATGAGTCAGTTAAGAAAGAAGGTGGTCATTCCTTTATGCATTGAATTAAGAATAATTAGAGTCAGGGCTCCTGGGTAGCTCAGTTGGTTAAGCGTCTGCCTTCTGCTCAGGTCATGATCCTGGGGTCCTGGGATCAAGTGCTGCAACGGGCTCCTTGCTCAGCGGGGAACCTGCTTCTCCCTCTCCCTCTGCCCCTTCCCCGCCACCTGCCCCTGCTCTCTCTCTCTCAAATAAATAAATAAAATCTTAAAAAAAAAAAAAGAATAATCAGAGTCACATTTGCTTGTGCCCATCCAATGACTCACCTGGGAAGAGGGAACTTTAACTGTGTATATTGGTAAGCAACTATGTATCTTCTGGCACAGTGCTCAGAATCATGATTACAGACAAACTTTTATGGATTGTCTAGTAGTTTACATTCAGTAACAGGATGGCAATAGCCTCTTCTGACTGACAAGAGTATTCCAGTTCCCATGACGGTAATATTTCTCACTGGAAGTTAATAAATTAGCATTCTGGGTGTGTGTGTGTGTTGTATAAATGCTCAGCTTTGAGTTCTTTTGGAAGGGTTAGCTGAATGTCTCCTGGCAAGGCCATATCCTATTGCACTATGAAAACTTCTTTTCATGTTGAAATATGTTTCCATTTCCCTAAAATGACTAAAATATAAGAATCTATCTTGAACTTATGCTAACACTCTGTAGCCTGTTTTTATTAAACAGGACACTAAAAACCATTTTTAAGTTTTAAATCCAAATTTTATCAAGACTATGATGAGATTAGGATGTTTCTTGTTATCCCATGTTGGGGCAATTCAATAATTTTGTGGTATTTTGCCTAGGGCCATTACAAATAGATTAATTGCCTCCAAATGACAGAATTATCACACAGAGAGTAGGTCTTAATTTCTAATACCAGTACATAAAAAATAAATTTAGAATAAGAAATGGGATCTGGCATAATATACACTAAGCCAAAGGATATTCGGTGTCATGTATTTCCATGCTTTGTTGTATAACAACTTTCAAGACTCTGCAACTATATTACATTGGCTATAGATCATTCTTTGATGTGTTCATTCAATAGCCTTAGGCCTCCTCTACACTGCATTATTAGTATTTAGCTGCCCTCACACACACATACACACACACACTCACACAGACACAAAATAATCAAGATGAATAATATTTTAATGAAAATGTTTTAAGAAATAAAATTAATGTAAAGATTCATGATGAACAAAATATCAAATAAATATATTATCAGTATTACTGATTTTTCTTTTTGCCTCAGATTCTGGTATGGCTTAACACAGCTCTAAATTATTTAGTGCATTACACCAAACTCTGGCTAACTTAAATTTCATTCAAAACATATTAAGTAGCTTACATTATTGTTAGAAATTTAAAGAACTAGGCTCAGAAAATGGACCCTTAATACAAAAATCTTAGGTAGCAAAGAGAGGATTCCTGGATCAGTTTGATCATTATGTGATTGTTGTCATTTTTCTCATTGGTACTTCATAACCAGACTCTGCAATAAAATAATTTTTAAATCTCTTTGCATCTTTGTAACGCTCTTCTGGGTTCAGGTTGTTGGATGGGAGAGAAAATCCAGAGTGCAGGAGTGATACATGTGTCTTGGTTTTTAGGGATTAGATAGAGCTCAATTTTGCTTCTTGTTAAAACCTGCACAGTGAAGGATTCCACTGAAATAAATGTATTCAGTTGCAGGATAGTAATAAAATGGCCAGGGTCTACTATGTCCACTGTTATTTAGAGCCCTAGATTGTATCAAAGTGAAGGCCCAACCCAGTTATTCAAGTGGAAGGATAAAAATCCAAAAACAGACAAATAGAGAAGTGATATTAAAAAAGCGAAAATAGCCTTTGAACTGGCCACATAAATTTCTAACCGTGATAAGGTCAGAAACTTCATCTAGAGTTGGAAAAAGGAATTTAAACTAATAGAAACTAATATAGAACAATAAATCATAACTAAACAATAAATGAATGGAAAACAAAAATATTCCTGAAAGGGATTTCATTTTCTTGGTATTAAAAATTAGAATCACTCATGCAGTGCCCAAAGAAAATGTTGCTTACTAGATGAAAAACCAAATAAATTCAAGGGGCTCTAAATAGAAATTCAAAGGAAAATACTAACTTTCATCTAGTTATTGTAGATATACTACATGTGCCGTTCAAGAGTATGTGTGTATATGAGGCAGACTACTAAAAAGTAACCACTTAATAGTGCATGATGAGGTCAGTAAATCTTCTTCCCTCCAAAATATATACGAAATTGTCCCCCAAAATCATTTCAAGCATCTGGGTGTTGATGAAAGGAAATCAACAAGTTAAAAGCATGTATTGGTGAAGAACTGTTAGAGCTGAGTCTGCAGCCTTCTTGCCCAGCAGCTGCAGTGCACCCAAACTCAAGTGTTGTGACTGTATTATATTTTGCAATTTCCAAGGTAAGGAAAAGGGAGAAAGGAGGGCTGGGCAGAGAAATCAGCTGACTTTTTAGCAGAGATGAGAACATTTCCTATAAAATTCCAGTTTCTTTCACTTCGTTCAACAGAATTCAACAAATGACTACCCTAAAATACAAGTGAGTCCACAAAATAAACTTCTGGCAAAAAGGAATAGGCATCATCATCTAACTGGGTATTTTGCCACCCAGAACAAATTCAAGTTCTCTTGGTAAAGATGAGAGAGCTATGAATTGGCAACTAATTGCCTCTGCTGTCATTTATCAGCATGCATCTGCTCTCATAGTTATTTAATTTCTGTGGGTCTTCCCCATGAGACTCAAAGCTTCATGAGGTCAGGGACTACAGCTGACTTGCTCACCATTATTACCTTAGTGTAGAACAATATGAAATTGAAACAGAAATGATATACTCTACATAGTCATTGTGAAGATTCAAATTTCACACAGGAATAATAATAGACATGAAAACAATATGCTTAAACTAATTGTTCTTTACTGGAGGTGTCCTCCCAGGAAATAGTTGACAATGCCAGGAGACATTTTTAATGATCACAATTGGAGGGAGAGATATTACTGGTGGGTAGGGGACAGGAATTCTCTAAACATGCTATAATACACAGGAAGCACCCATAAAAGAATTGCCCATCCAAACTGACATGATATCTGGTCTATGCCAACAGTGCCAATGTTGGGAAGCCTTGGCTTAAACTCATTTTACTTACTTTGTAATATTCTAGAAAAGTTGAAAAACAGCTTCAGCAACCACTTTTCTTAGTTTCCCTTCATATCATCTCCCTCCTTATCTTTTTCTGATAGAAAGAAAATATATATATATACATATATATATTTTATATAAATAAATTTTATATATATTTATATTATATTCTGATAGAAAGAAAAAAATATATATATATCTATGTATATATATCTGTTGTATGTAAAGGGATACAGAATATATATACTCCATCATTACTCCTGACTGAGGTTGGGGAGCTCAGGATCAGCACTCCCAATATGAGTCAGAGAGGTATTAGTAAAAGAGGCATTTCATGACCTGATAAATGCTTCCTCCTATCTTGTTACCTGCGTTTGGGAACTCCTGTGAGCACCTTCTCTATACATAGAAAGCATGCCCAACCAAGTCTTATTTCCTATCAAAGGAGTCAAGCATAACAGAAAGAGCAAAACTAATAATGGTACTTTTATGTTGTCACAACTATTTGTACATTTTCATCATCATGTTAATCAGTAAGAATAAATAAGAGTATATTATGTCCAGCTAATAAATATCACAGAATTTTAGTATGGAGAACCCCATAAGGCTAGAAACCTACCAGAAATATCTATGCAATATTTTTAAATGTGTAGTAGTCATCCTTATGATTCTAAGTCAGCTTCTCTGATTGTATTAGTTCCCTATGGCTGCTATAACAAACAACCACAACTGGGTGCTCAAAAAAACAGGAATTTATTCTTCCCATCATTCTGGAGGCAGAAGTCCAAAATCAAGGTGTCAGCAGAACTGCACTCCCTCTAAGGGAGAATCCTCTGTCTTTTCCAGCTTCTGGTGGCTATCAGCATTCCTTTCCTTGGCTTGTATCCACATGACCCCAAGCTCTGTCTCTGTCTTCATATCAGCTTTCTCCTCTGAGTATCTGTTCCGTGTATGTGTCTTATAAGGATATGTTTCATTTGATTCAGGACCCACCC